>NC_081369.1:48846339-49150923 GCF_030684315.1 Stegostoma tigrinum
TTCTCGTGCAAATGCATCTAAATCGTGTCTTTCAGAATCACCTCCAACAACTTACTCACCACCAAAGACAGACTCACAGGTCTATAGTTTCCAAGCTTCTCCTTCCATCCTTTTGTATTGGCTACTTTTCATTCATCTGGCACCTCACCCATTGTTATATATAGACAGTACAAATATTTCTGAAAGGGAAACTATAAATTCCTCCCTAACTTCCCACTGCGTTCTGGAATGCTCTAGATCTGTTCCCAAGATTTATCCATCTTTATATTTCTTTTTCTGTAACATGAATTGTTTTCAAAACATCATTATTGATTTCCCTGAGTTCTGTAACTTTCATGTAGACCATAAGACAAAAGATGTAGGAGCAGAAATTAAGCCATTTGGCCCACAGGGTCTGCTCCATCAATCAATCATGGCTGCTAAGTTTTCCAACCCCGTTCTCTCGCTTTCTCCTCATAACCTTTGATCCCCTGAACAATAAAGAGCCTATTTATCTCTGTCTTAAATATACTCAATGGCCTGGCCGCCACAGCCTTCTGAGGCAGTGAGTTCCATAGATTCACCACTCTCTGGCTGAAGAAGTCCCTTCTCATCTCTGTTCTAAATGGTCTTCCCTTCACTCTAAAGCTATGCCTTTGGGAATTAGTCTCTTCTGCAAATGGAAACATCTTCTCAATGTCCACTCTATCCAGGCCATTTAGATTTCTGTAAGTTTCAGTTAGATCCCCTTATCCTTCCAAACCCCATCAAGTATAGAAACAGAGCCCTCAAACGTTCCTCATATATTAAGCCTTTCATTCCTGGGATCATTCTCGTGAACCTCCTCTGAACCCGCTCCAGGGACAGTACATCTTTCCTGAGGTATGGGGCCCAAATTGCTCACAATATTCTAAATGTGGTCTGACCAGAGCCTTATAAAACCTCGGAATTATATCACTGCTTTTATATTCCAATCCCCTTGGAATAATGCCAATGTTGTATTTGCCTTCCCCACAATTGACTCAGTCTGCAAGCTAACCTTGAGAGAATCCCATACAAGAACTCTCAAGTCCCTTTGCACTTCAAATTTCTGAATTTTCTCCCCATTTAGGAAATAATCAATGCCTATATTCCTCCTTCCAAAGTGCATGACCTTCCCATGTTGAATTCCATCTGCCACTTTTTTGACCATTATCCTAACCTGTTTGAATCCTTCTGCAGTCCCCTACTTCCACAAACACTACATGTCTGCCACCTATCTTTGTATCATCTGCAAAATTAGCCAGAATGCTCTCAGTTCCTTCATCCAGATCATTAATGTATAAAGTTAAAAGTTGTGGTCCTAACACTGACCCTTGTTGAATTCCACCATTATCCCCATTCTCTGCTTTCTGCCAGACAGAGAATCTTCTATCCATGTTCGCACCTTGCCTCTAACACCATGGCCACTTATCTTACTCAGCAGCCTCCTATACAGCACCTTGTCAAAGGCCTTCTGGATGTCCAAGTAGATAACATCCATTGGCTCTCTTTGTCTAACCTGCTCATTACTTCCTCAAAGAATTCTATCAGATTCATCAAGCATGACCTCCCCCAATGAAGCCATGCTGATTTTGCCCTATTTTACTATGCACTTCCCAGTATTTAGAAATCTCATCCTTCACAATGGACTCCAACATCTTACCAACGACCGAGCTCAGGCTAATCAGCTTGTAATTCCCATCTTTTGCCTTACTCTGTTATTGAGCAGACGTGTTACATCCTAAATTGTCCAGTCCTCTGGTACCTTCCGTGACTCCAGTGATTCATGAAAGATGACCATCAACTCTCACACGATCTCTTCAGTTATTTCTTTCAGAACTCTAGGATGTAGTCCATCTGGTCCTTGTGATTTGTCCATCTTCAGATCTTTTAGCCCTTCTAGTGCCTTCTCCTAGGTTATGGCTGCCATACTCACCTCTGCCCCACAACTCTCTTGAATTGTTGGGATCTTCCATTTTGAAGGTTGACACAAAGTATTTGTTCAGTTCCTCTGCCATTTCTTTGTTCCCCATTACTACTTCTCCAGCATCATTTTCCAGCTGCGCAATGTCCACTTTGCCTCTCTTTTTCCCTTTAAATATCTAAAGAAACTCTGGCAATCTTCTTTTATATTACTGGCTAGGTTACCATCATATGTAACCTTCCCCTTCTTTATTTATCTTTCAGTTGTCCTCTGTTGGTCTTTGTCGACTTCCCAATTCTCTGGCTTCCCATTGCCCTTCACTGCATTATATACTTGTTCATTTGCATTTATGCTGTCCCTGACTTCCCTTGCCTTCCAGAGTTTCTTTGTCTTCCCTTTAGTATGTTTCTTTTTCCTAAATCTCCTGAATGACTCCCAGAAACTCCTGCCATTGCTGTTCCACTGTTTTTCCTGCTCGGCTCCTCTCCTAATCAATTCTGGCCACCTCCTCCCTCGTGCCTCTGTAGCTGTCTTTATTCAACTGTAATACAGTTACATCTGCTTCCAGCTTCTCCCTCTCAAACAGCAGACTACATTCGGTCATATTATGGTCACAGAGTCCAAAAGGTTCCTTCACTTTTACCACCCTTATCAAGTCTGCCTCATTGCACAACATTAAATCCAGTATTGCCTATTCCCTAGTGGGCTCCACCACAAGCTGCTCCAAAAAAAAAACCATCTGGTAGACATTCCACATATTCCTTTTCTTGCAATCCTCTGCCAACCTGATTTTCCCTGTCCGCCTGCAAATTTAAATCCCCCATGATTATTGTAACTTTGCCTTTCTTACACATCTTTTCTATCTCCTGGTGTATTTTGTGCCCACATCCTGTATACTGTTTGGGGCCCTGTACATAATTCCCATTACTGTTTTTTTTACCTTTGCAGTTCCTCAACTGTACCCACACAGATTCTACATCATCTGACCCTATGTCATTTCTTGCTATTGATTTAATTTCATTTCTTACTTATAAGACAACACTACACTCTCTACCCACCTGTCTGTATTTTCGGTAAGATGTACTTTTTGGATATTTTGCTCCCAGTCCCAATCCTCTTGCAGAGACGTCTCCATGAAGCCCATCATATCGTACCTGCCAATTTCGACCTGTGCCACAAGCACATTTATTTTATTTCATATACTGTGTGCTTTGAGAGATAGCACCTTCATCCCTGACCTTCCCACTTCTCATTGTCATCCCTTTATCTGATATGCTTGATGTTAGATTCCTGACCCTTTCCAAACACTCTTTCCTATTTTTTGTTCTGGAGACTCTAGTATCCTCTCCTGAGTTCTCCTTTCTTTGCACTTTTTTTCATACCTTTTCATCCAGTTGAATTAACCCCCACAGATGTTAACCTGCTGCTTTGTTTCCCATTGGTAACTTTATTTCATAATGTTTTACCTTTCCCTTCCTCCTCCCTCTATTTTCTCATTCAAATTTCTGTTGAGCACCCTACTTACCCTTTTTGCTAGAACATTGGTCCCAGCTCGTTCTGGAGCAGACCATCCCAGCAGTGCAGATCCCTCCTATTCCAATACTGATGCCAGTGTCCCATGAGATAGAACCTCCCTTTTCTGCACCACTCCTTTAGTCAAGTGATGTTATAAAGCAGAGGTTAATCCTCTCCTCTCCTGAGAAGTAAAACTAAAACACCCAAAGAAGAACACCTTGTCCTATAATCTGTAAAAAGAGTGTGGAAAGTGGTGTAATCTGCCTTTCAGCAATTTCTAGTTGTTAAATAAAATAAATCCCTGACACTTACTTTAAAATCAACAAGTATTTGTCTGACTCTAACAGTGAATAAATTAACTAATCTATTAACAAGCTGAATAAATCCCTTCTAACTACCAATTATTCCCAAATAAAACAAGATTCTAATGGTATGCTGTTCCAACAAATAGAATTCCCACTTATATTAAAAAAATAGTCTCTCGAAATTACAGACATGTCACGTGTCTTCCGGAATGTTCTGTGCCTTCTCTGTTGATTCTTCTGTCAGGAATACCTTCTCTGTCAATTCTTCTGCCAGGAATATTAACTAGTTATGGCCTTGGTACCATTGTTATTTAAATGGTGCTTGTTCTAGGACATATGTGAGCCAGTGATTCCATCTTGAGAGTTGAGGGCCATTAGCTCTGGTGGATGGCAGCTAGCTCTGGCATCTGTGTCCAACTGCCCCCTTCTTTTTATACCCGTGATAACATATTAATATTTTAATATGGTCCTATGTTATCAAAACCATTAGACTTAAATTTAATAGGCTTTGGGTATCTAACTACCTGGTTCAAATTGATTGGATGAATTCAAAAACCTGTTACCTTGGTGAAAAAAAACTTCTTCTTGGCCTGTTAATTATATGACCTTTTGATATAAATGTTTCAATTTGGGTGCTCTCCATGTGCTTCCAACCCTTCAGCTGCTGCTTACAGGCATCTATTTTGAATTACTAAGCACAGAAAAAGCACGTGATCTTTTAAAGGGACCATGCAATGCTTTCACCCTGGCATTTTACAAGCACTAAATTTTAACTTCCTGCCTCTCAATCCACAAGTACTCCATCCAACTTCGCAACAGTGTTTTCTTCCTTTTTTCTCGCATCCCTTTGCCAATTTGCACGTGGCTCGAGATTGTAATCCTTGAGGACCTGGCTTTCAATTTAGTTCCTAGTTCCTGATAATCCCCAAACAGGTCCTCTTTCCTTGTCTTGTCTATGGTTTTTGTCCTGATGTGAACCACAGCAACTGGATTCTGCCCCTCCCTCACCAATATCGCTGTAACCCCATCAGAAATGTCCCTCACCCTGGCAGGCAATTTACAATGCAGGACTCTCAATCCTGCTTACAAAGGATGCTATTTATTCCTCTAATTATAGAATCCCCCACAACTACCATTTGTCTTTTTGCTTGCCCCTTCTTGAATGGCTCCTGTGCCACAGTACTGTAGTCAGTTGGCTCATCCACCCCACAGCCCTGTTCCTCATCTGCACAGGGAACAAGTACCTCATACCTTTGGAAGAGGTCAAGAGCTGATGCCCCTCTGTTCCTGAATACAGGATCCCTTCACCTGCCTTACTTACAGTCATTCTCTGCTGTCGCTGACCCACTGATCGAATATGTCGTACTTAATCTACCAGGTGTGACCTCCTCCTGCAACAAAGCATCCAGGTAACCCTTCCCCTGCTGGATGTGCTGCATTGTCCAAAGCTCGAACTCCAGCTCATCAATTCTGAGCCAAAAGTCCTCCAACAACCAACACGTGCTGCAGCTCGCAATGAGAATCTGCCAGCTCCCACATTATACAGCCACAGCACATCACCTTCCCGTCCATTTCTACTTTGTTAATTAATTTATTAAATAGTTTTGCTGTGTTTTGTTTTCAAATTTAGGATAGATTTCCTACCAGCCCATCAGGCCACAGCTTTGCTGTGACATCACTTCATCAGTTTGGCTTCGGTTACTGGTCTGTGCGCTCCTCCCTCTGACTCTGCTCCCTGGAAACAAGTAAAATATTAAATATTCATATAATGTCTCTCCCATCTGCTAAGGTTCAACACAAAGAGCACTTCTTTGATCTTTAAGGGGCCCAACTCTCTCTCTCTCGCTACTCTTTTGCTCTTAATGAACTAGTAGAATCTCCTTGGGTTATCCGTAACCTTATCTGCCGATGCTATCTCGTATTCCTTCTTCACCTTTCTGATCTCGCTCTTAAGAATGACCCTAGAGACTTTAGCATGTTCAAGAGATTCATTTGAACCCAGATGTCTATATCTATTATATGATTTTTTTTATTGTTGATTACAGCTTCAATATCTTTATTCATCTGTTGTTCCCTAATCTTACCAGCCTTAACTTTCACTTTAACGGGAACACAATGACTCTGAGCTCTTATTATCACTCTTTTGAAAGCTTCCACTTATCAAAGTACCCTTTATCTGCGAACAGCCTACTTCAATCAAGTCTTGAAAGTTCTTGTCTCATACCATTAAAATTTGCCTTACTCCAAATAAACATTTTCACTTTTCTGAAAGGCTTATTATTTTCCATAACTATTTTAAAAGTAATAGAATTATGATCATTAGATACAAAGTTTGCCCCTAATATCACATGAGACACTTGCCCTGCCTTGTTAACCAAGAGAAGGTCAAATTCACATAGCCTCGTGGATGTTGTAAAAGAAGAAGGGTCTAGGCCCAAAACATCAGCTTTCCTGCTCCTCTGATGCTGCTTTTTCTGCTGTGTTCATCCATCTCTACACCTTGTTGTTGCCAAACTAGTAAGCTGTGTTCCAATAAAGCTCCTGGTCTATGTACCCCAGCAGACTCGTGAACTGTTCTACATAAGCCGAACAATACCATGAACATAGTGGCTCCCTTCGTCTTACTCCCTTCTCATTACCTTGTCCACAGCATGGGTTCAGGAAAGGAGCAGCCAGCATATGGCAGCAAATATTTCCAAGAAAGGGAAGCTGTGAGTGGTAACGCTCAAGAGAGGGAAGTGAGTGGGAGTGACAGAAGAGGGAAGTGGTGAGCAGAAATGGTTGGGAAAGTCACAACAGTCAGCAAACTAAATGATTGTTTCTTTACGAGAAAAGGTTGGGCATATGCAGTGACCAAGCTCAAACTAAAATAGAGGCAGCATTATGCAAGGAACTTGCTTAATTACAAACCAATTTATAGCGGAAAAACACTGCTAGTATGCACTTTAAATGGACTAATCATACATGATTTACAAGAGTAACAGAACAGGCCATGGCTGAAACAAACTATTGCTGTTTCCACGCTCCTGTGAATGGTGATTTGGTTCTGAATCTTTCTTTTATGGAATATCAAGATGTCCTGTTGCATACGATTTCAGTCTCTAGACCAATCAGAACTGAACATTTTTGAAAACTTGCAGAGGAGAAATTCAATGTCATTTTTTTCAGACAACTATTCAATTGAGACCCATGTGAGAAAAAAAAATAATTTCCTAAGCTTACTGGAAGCTAATTACTGAAAGGAATTCGGAAATGCAAGGCTCACAGCTTAGGTGACTGCAATACTTAGTGCCTCTTCATAAATGTCGATGGTTCAAGCCCCAGGACAACCTGCGATTCAAACTGTTCTGCTTTCCCTAGTATGTCCAGTGCAAACAAAAACAATGTTAACACTTGGCTAGATTAGAAGGAAGTGAGGTGTTTTCACAGGATGGAGGAAAATGGTAGATGACCCTCTTCAAACATGAATCTCAACTGGACAGTCACAGATTGCAAAGGTGCGAAGTGCTGATGCGAAGGTAATATCTTACATGTAATAATGAAGTTTTAAAAAAGCAGATATCTGTATGGTTCATTATGGATCCATTTTGGGCGCAGGCAATATTTAAGTGGCTATTTTACATCATAGTAAGGGGTTATCACCTATGTCAGGGCCTGTCTCAGTTTCCAACCATTTCCTATGGCCAAAACAACAGCAGCCAAAAAAACAGGAAAACTCATTTCTAGATTAAAATAGAACCTTTTGTTATATAATGAATTATGTTAAAGTAGACAAGCAATCAAGCTTTTCTTTATATATGTTGAGGGCTGGTTTGTTGTGAAATTCCACTGAGAATTCCTTATTGATTTTGAAATGAAGTTATTAACAAGAAATTACACATAAGGCACACAGAGCTATAGGCCACGAATTTGGATTAGAACAGTTAGATTGTTGATTTTGACCTACATGTACATGATGGGCCAAAGGGCCTTTTCCTGTGCTGCAGATCTGTAACAAAATTAAATCAATTACAGAGATGACAAAAGAATACTTATAAAAAGGTTCCAACAAGTCACCATGGAATACCAATGTTGAGGCCTCTTCTGAAGTATTGTGTCCAGTTCTGATCACCCTGTCATAAGAAGAATATTATTAAGGTAGAAAGGATTCAGAAGAGATTTACCAGCCTGGTACCAAGTATGGAAGGTTTGAGTTATAAAGAAAGGCTGGATAGGCTGGGATGTTTTCACTGGGGTGTAGGAGGTTGAGAGGTGACCTTTTGAAAATTTGTAAAATCATGAGGGGTATGGGTAGAGTTAATGATAGCTGTCTTTTCTTTAGAATGGAGCATTTCAACACTAGGGGGCATATTTATAAGGTAAGAGAAGAGAGATTTCAAACAACATGAGGGGCAAATTTTGATACACAGTAGGTAGTTCGGGTTTGGGATGAACTTCCTGAGGAAGTAGTGGATGCAGGCACACTTACAGCATTTAAAAGACACATAGATAAGTACATGAATAGGAAACAGGGGAAAATAGGGATATGGGTCAGGAGCAGGCAGATGGGACTAATTTAGTTTGGGACAAAAACAGATACTGCTGGAAAAACTCAGCAGGCCTGGCAGCATCTGTGGAGAGAAATAAGAGTTAATGTTTTGGGCCAAGTGACCTTTCATTAAAACTGATGGTAGCTAGGAAAATGTCAGTTTATATGCTGAAGATATGGTGGGGGTGGGGTTAGCAAGTAAAAGAGACCAGCACCGGATGACAGATTTCCTTTCCTAAAGAACGTTAGATGTAACAGCTGTTGAAAAGGCTTTGTGACTATGAAAAGCCATACCATAGCTTCAAGGATAACGTTTTGAATCATAAATACGGGTAAAAGAAATGACTGACATTGAACACCTGAAGTAAGTTGTGTCCCTTAGAGCTATGGCCAAATTCTTACATTTTGGGGAAAAGCCTGGGCTGGGAAGTTTAGGTCCTAAGTTGTTATATTATAACAGCATTGTTAAAATTGCTTAAAATTACCCAGAAACTCTGAAAATTGGAATATTTCATTTCTGTTTACCAAAGTTGAAATACCGCCAAGTGTTACAGATTAATCCTCTTATTTCTTTTGAAACAAATTGATTTTAGATGTTTAATGAGTATTACAATGCATTATAATAAAGAAATACTGTTTTTTTTCTTCTAACATGGGAAAAGACTGTAACTTTGTGCTATTCTCCGCTTTTTTCTTCTTGGTTTTTGATACAAATAAGAAAACAGAAATGAATAATCTTCATTAGAACAAAAAAACTCCTTGATGATACACCTTTATTAATACTCATCTTCATCATACAGTAATTGAAGAGAATAATGGCAATATTTAAAGCATAACATGTTAAATATTCAATATTCATAGCTTTACTATTCATGCTATTTCTGGTTGTTTTAAGCTTCCAGAGACTGAATTAGTACTGAGATCAGTATTCCTGTTTTTTTAAACTGCTGGCTGATGTTTTTTTCAGAGGCTGACCCATTCTGTGTACTTTTCAGCAGTTGAGTGTTTTAAAATATAATCACAATTTCCTGATTGGATTTTATGTTCTTCTTTCTTCTTTTTGAATATCTGCGGCTTTCATAGCCTGTAGGTTTTCTGCAGAGTGCGCCTACTGTTGTGACTATTTTATATTATTGCGGTGCGTCTATCTGAATTACTGCCACCAATACTTCCTTTTGGTATCAGTCTAAAGTGGATGCCAATAGAAAGTCTTCAGCAGAAGACGGGCTCTATCTTGATAAATAGCCAAAGCTTATTACATTGGGGCCAGTTTAGCTCAGTTGGTTTGCAAAGCTGTGCAATGCCAAGACCATATGTTGAATTCTGGCACTGGCAGAAGTTGCCATGAATGACTTCTCTTGCTCAACCTCTCCCCTTGCATGAAGCATGGTAGTCCTCAGGTTAAATCACCACCAGTCATCTCTCTTATGCGAGAGTAGCCCTATGGTCTGATAAGTCTATAGTGACTTGACTTGATTACATTGTACTCAATAATGAGTTACATTGCATCTAAAATACATAATGGTTACTGGTGAGACTTCACATTTAACTTAAGAGTAAATGCGCATTATTGTTTGCTACATGGACTTAGCACTTGAACAATCAATGTACAAGACAATGAATATACATTTGCAAAAACTGGATAGGACCAATTTTATCCTGATGGGTGATGCCTAGTTCACAATGTTAGCCTGATCAAGTACTGCCTTATATGACAACAGATACACAGATCTGGCATGCTGAATGCCAATGTGGTAGGCTGAGTGACTTTAGAGTACTCAGTAAGCTTTTTAACATTTTACCGTTTTTAATTTTGGTGAGGTAATGGTGGCACTGTGGTAAAGTCACCAGACATTTTGAAAACCAAGCAACTGTTCTCAGGGCATCGGTTTAAATCCAATCATAGTAGCTGGCGAAACTTTAAATTTAATTCATCAATCTGGATTGATCTCAGTAATGGCAACCAAGACATTTCTCATTGATTGTTGCAAATAAAAATCTGATTCACTCATGTCCTGTTCGGGAAGAAAATCAGCCAAGCCTACCTGGTGTGGTCTAGCTTTGATTGCAGATGCCCACAATTGTGTTAACTGGTCTTGGGGCAGCTAGAGATTGGCAACAAATGCTGATATTGTTCGTGATACTGACAAACCTTCACAAGATTAAAGAAAAATAAAATTATTTGAGATTCTTTATGAAGATATATTTGCCAAACCAGTTTCTGAGCTGCACACAGCAAATAGTGCTGTGCAGTAATGTGAAACAAACTCACGTAGTTTGTGACTTCGCAAAGATATCTTTGCACATATTGTATGTAACTTCAGTATGTAAAAAGAATGTACACTGTTCCTCCATTATTGCCCAATGGCAGAATTTTAGGTTCAGATCATTGAGCATGAAGGAAGCTACATGCAAGGTGGCTTTTACTTTTAATAAGTAGCACCCGAAATATGTACAATCAAATATATTTATATTTGAGGCCACTAGAGGTAGCTGCTAATCAGTAAGTAACTAGTGGGCCTGCCTGTGATGATCAGCTCTCCTTTTCTTATTGGCAAGTGAGGCAATAGCAAACCTTATAAGGAAATAAAAGTGTAAGCTCAAACCATAGATCTCCCTCAGTCTCTCTCGTCAATTTTCCCTGCCTTTTATCCTTAAGTTTTCATTTGGTAATCTCCAAAATCTTACTGAACTTACTGTGAAGTGCTTGGGACATTTTACTTAATGTAAAATATCGCATAAGTATCATGTAAGTCTGGGGAGCATTGCAGGTAACACTGAAAGTTAGGCTATCGTAGCATTCACAGTAGTAGTGAACGATCCCTATTAGAAATAGATGCTAACTGGAAGTCACTTCAATACTGTGTGCTGCTGACATGCATTACTGAACATATGCACATGTTTGTGGTGGTGGGCTTCCATCTTGTAAGACTCCCTTTTTCTCAGCTTGTTGGGCTGTATTCCTAATTTATAATCAGTACTTCAACCTAAAGGTCCCTTGCTGGGGCCAGGGTCTTGTAAAATTAGCTCTTGAGTTAATGGAGTTCTGCTGTTAATGCAGAATCTCTTTCATTATTATTACTCGCTGTCACTTTCTCAAGGACAGTTGGGGATGGGCAATAAGTGCTGGCCCAGCTGTCAAAGCCCATCACACCCCAAATAAAAACAAAAACACTCTGGAAAAAACAGGAGAAATGTCAAGGATATTTTTCAAAGTCAATACTTGTACTGTAGTCCTCTCTGAGATATCGCCCAGATGACCTCTACAATGAATAAGGGGATGTTTTTAGTCTGGCAAGTAAAAATATCGAAATAATATCACTCATTAAATGTCAACCCGCTATTATTTTCCCTCAATTTTTACTTTTCCTACTCCAGACATCAGTGATTAGTCACTCCACCAGCTTATACATGTCCACATTCAGTGATGTAGATGATAAAACCACAGCCTTGATGCTTATTTTGAGGTCAAAGCATATCATTTCAGGTTTCGCTTTTGTAAATCCTTTCTTTATTAGAATTTGCATATATCAGAAATGGCAATAAAAAAAAATTTAAAAGGTTGCCTTACAGAAAGAAAACCTGCAAGCTGCTTAAAAAAGCCTTTTAATTGGGCCCACTATCACTTTGCAAATGCATCAGATTATCCATCAGTGCTGAGCAGAAGAGCCCCAGGACAGCACTAACACAATGGTGACATCATATTGCGTGCTTATGTGCCACACAAGATGGTAGGATGTGGTTAAGTTTTTGACTGTACATTGAACAAAACTATTCAAAGAAAATTAGCTGAGTCCCTAGAAAAATGAGATAGGAAATCAGAAGGCTGTCCTGGGATTATCCTACTGAGATTCTTTGAGCTGAAAGTTGGCTATCCATTCTCCCTTACAAATATTTATTAGGAATTGAGCACTAAAATAGGAGAAAGGATAATTAAAAAGTTTCAGAGATAATAAGAACTACCAATGCTGGAGTCAGAGACAATAGTGTGGAGCTGGAGAAATGCAACAGGTCGGGCAGCATCAAAAGAGCAGAAAAGTTGATGTTTTGGGTCAGGACCCTTCTTCAGAACCTGAAACGTCAACTTTCCTGCTCCTCTGATGCTGCATAGCCTGCTGTGCTCCTCCAGCTCCATACTATTATCTCTGACTCTAGCACTGCCTGCTCTTACTCTCTCTGAGTGAGTTATAACCCCACTGTGAATTCGCCCATTCCTGAACAAGAGTCCCAACCTGAAACATCAACTGTCCTGCTCCTCTGATACTGCCTTGCCTGCTGTGTTCCTCCAGCTCTGCACTGTTATATCTAATGAAAACGTTTGTTGATTTTCCCAAAAGAATCAAAGTAAAGGTACCAAAGCTGAACCACAGATGGTAAAAAGACATGGGTTCCATCTCTTGTTTATGCTAAATCATTTGATCGCAACTGGGATTCAGAAAAAGGATGCAAAGATGAGCCTTTGAAGGATTAAGTGCTGCTAAGTTAGACTGTCAGAAGACTATAGTAAATATCAACAACAGCAGTGCAAGTTGTTCTTGTGTGCAATTTTTTCATAAGGCCTGCGCTCCAGACTAGGCAACATCCTGGTAAATCTCCTCTGCACCTTTTCCAATGTTTCCACATCCTTCCTGTAACGGAGTGATCAGAACTACATTCAATATTCCAAATGAGGCCACACTAGTGTTTTGTACAGTTGCAACATGACATCACAGCTCTGGAACTCAATCCCTCTACCAATAAAACCTAACACACCGTAAGCCTTCTTAACAGCACTATCAACCTGGGTAGCAACTTTCAGGGATCTATGTACATGGATACCAAGATCCCTCTGCACATCCATACTACCAAGAATCTTTCCATTGACCCAGTATTCTGCCTTCCTATTATTCTTCCCAAAGTGAATCACCTCGCATTTATCCGCATTGAACTCCATTTGCCACCTTTCAGCCCACTTCTGCAGTTTATCCAAGTCTCCCTGCAACCTGCAACATTCTTCCACACTGTCCACCACTCCACCGACTTTAGTGTCATCTGCAAACTTGCTAACCCATCCACCTATGCCTGCGTCCAAGTCATTTATTAGAATGACAAACAGCAGTGGTCCCTAAACAGATCTTTGAGGCACACCACTAGTGACCTGTCTCCAGGCTGAATATTTTCCATCAGCCACCACTCATTGCCTTCTTACAGAAAGCCAGTTTCTAATCCAAACTGCTAAATCTCCCTCAATCCCATGCCTCTGTATTTTCTCTAATAGCCTACGATGTGGAACCTTATCAATGGCTTTACTGAAGTCCACGTACACCAGGTCAACTGCCCTTCCCTCATGCACATGCTTGGTCACCTTCTCAAAAAACTCAATGAGGTTTGTGAGACACAACCTGCCCTTGATGAATACATGCTGGTTATCTCCAATCAAATTATTGCTTGTTAGATGATTATAAATCCTATTTCTTATAATCCTTTCCAAAACATTTCCTACAATAGACGTAAGGCTCACAGGTCTATAATTACCTGGGTCATTCCTACTGCCCTTCTTGAACAAGGGCACAACATTTGCAATCCTCCAGTCCTCTGGTACTAAACCTGCAGACAATGAGGACTCAAAGATCAAAGCCAAAGGCTCCGACACCTCCTCCCTAGCTCCCAGACAATCCTCGGAAAAATCCCATCTTGCCCAGGGGATTTATCTACCTTCACACCTTCTAGAATTGATAACACCTCCTCCTTACTAACCTTAATCCTTTCAATTCTAGTAGCCCGTAACTCAGCCATCTCCTCTAAAATATTCTCCTGTTCCTCAGTGAAAACAGATGGAAATAATCATTTTGCACCTCTCCGATCTCCACAGGGTCCACACATAACTTCCCACTTCTGTCTTTGACTGGCCCTATTCCTACCCTCGTCATCCTCTTACTCCTCAGATACCTGTAGAAAGCTTTAGGGTTCTCCTTTATTCTACCTGCCAATGTCTGCTCATGTCCCCTCCTTATTCTTCTTAACTCTCTTTTTAAATCCTTCCTAGCTAATCTGTAACCCTCCATCAGCTCATCTGAACCACCTCGTCTCATCGTCACATAAGCCTCCCTCTTCCGCTTAATAAGAGATACAATTTCTTTCGTAAACCACGGTTTCCTTACCTTATTGCTTCTTCCCTGCCTGACAGGGACATACCTATCAAGGACACACAATATCTGTTCCTTAAACCAGCTCCACATTTCGATTGTCCCCATTTTGCTAACCCATTCTATGCCTCCTAAGTCTTGCCTAATCACATTATAATTGCCTTTCCCCCATCTATAACTCTTGCCCTGTGGCATGTTCCTGTCCCTTTCCATGGCTAAACTAAACATAATCGAATTATGGTCACTCTCTCCAAAGTGCTCACCTACCACTAAATCAAACACCTGGCCTGGTTCATTACCAAGTACCAGATCCAGTGTGGCCTCCCTTCTTGTCAGCCCTTCGACACACTGAGTCAGGAAACCCTCCTGCACACATTGGACAAAAACTGATCCATCCGACGTATTAGAGTTATAGCACTTTCAGTCAATGTTAGGAAAGTTAAAGTCTCCCATAATGACCACCCGGTTCCTTTCACTCCTGCCCAGAATCGTTTTGCCAATCCTCTCCTCCACATCCCTGGAACTTTGCGGAGGCCTATAAAAAACTCCCAGCAGTGTTACCTCTCCTCTCCTGTTTCTGACTTCAGCCCATACCACCTCAGTAGACGAGTCCTCATCAAAAGTTCTTTCAGCCACCGTTATACTGTCCTTGACTAACAAAGCCACACCCCCCCCTCTTTTACCACCTTCCCTGATCTTAATGAAAGATCTAAACCCTGGAACCTGCAACATTCATTCCTGACCCTGCTCTATCCATGTCTCTGAAATAGCCACAACAGCAGATGGTTATTGAATATGAGGCCTGATTGATAGAGATTGTTGGTGGATGAGTGACGTAGCTAAACTAGCAATGAGTGAGGTGAACGGTTCTGTTGTCTTTGTACAACGTAATGTTAATAATTCAGGCAGCTCATATTCAATCCATTTAATCTCAGAGGAAATGTTTCACAAAGCATAGTGATCCTCAAAAGGTAAACTCCAGAGCATTGACATCTTTTCTCAACTGGGTTGTGTTTTCACCAATCTTGTATATCTTGGAATGCCTTTAAAGCAGGTCCCATAATCCTGAAAGTTCAGAATCTGACAGAATTCTCCTAAGTGTGTTGTGAAACCAACGCTGGATGCCCAGATTACAGACTTTTTTTCCCCTCCATGTTTGCTGCCCACCCAGCACTGCTATTGTGGAATGTGAAGTGTTTGATGGACAATTGATACATTGGCAACCAGCAAATTTTAATATATCAGTCAGTTCCTAAACATTAGGGCTGCTAACTCTGGTTGGATGCACTCCTGAATGTTTTGTCACATATTCTCCTATCTCCAGTTGCCCTGCCACATCCTCAACATCTCCATTAGTGCTGACTCAACATGCCCATCTTTTGCCAACTAGAAACAGAAACAATTCTTTATCACAGGCTGTAGGACTCGTGAACCAAGGCAAAAAGCAGGCAATGAACTTATGCTTACCAGCATAGCACCAACTCGAGAGATTTACCACAGTCATCGCCAAACTTGTCATGTCAGGACTAATCAGCCAAAAAAGCTGGTAGGATTGGTAAAATGGCTCAATTTAGAATCTTTAATGATGTAAACTGGTCGTGTGAGTCTTACAGTCAGGCAGCTGATCCACATTTCCAGGCCAAAGCTTTGGAAATTGCTGCTGGGAGCCATCCAGACTTATGTTACCAGCAACAACTGCCTTTCCTTCTTTCTCACCACCTGCTAACCTAGTCACTGGGATTCACTCCCCCTCCCCTAGATGAATTTTACCTGATAGTCAAGCAACAACCTGCTATCCCTATCTTCAAAAATTCTCGAAAAAATGTTTTGACTTTTCTTTAGAAGGTGTTCCTACAACTTTTATTTTTCTCCCCAGGTGTTCACAACAGTGTTCAGGAAATCAGCCTTTAACTGATGAAACTTCCAGGGCCTGTTTCCATGCTGTACGACTTTATAATTCTATGGGTCTATGAGCAGTTGAATTATCCCTGGTGCCCTGGTCAATGTTTATCCTTCAATCAAAACCAGAAAAACAGATTTAAAATAAATTATTAATATTATCCATTCATGGGATGTGGGTCTCACTGGCTAGGGAGCATTTATTGTCCATCCTTGATTGCCCTAAGGGCAATTAAAAATTGTCCGCATTGCTGTGGGTTTAGAGTGATATCGAGACCAGGTAAGGATAGTGTTTCCTTCCCTAAAGGATATTAGTGAACTAGATGGGTTTTTCCTGACAATCAATGACAGTTTCATTGCCAACATTAAACTCTTAACTCCAGATTTGTTATAGGATTTAGTTTGAACCAGCTACCATGGCAGAATTTGAACACAAGTACCTACAACGTTAGATAGGTTATTAAATTGATAATCTAGTGATAATACCACAAGGCTGATAACTGATTGCTACTACAATGCTTTTGGTAGGAGTTTGCTCTGTGCATCTTAGATGTCACTTATCCTATGTTGCAACTTCAAAAGCACTTTGCTGGCTGCATGCTTGAGAAGATCTTCAGTCAGGATAGGTGCTATAGAAGTGCAAGTCTTTCTGTTTTCATGTGTTCATACACTCAAAATTCCAATTTTTCATGATGTGTTCCCGTACTTCTTTAGTGTACTTGACCTAAACAGTTCCTCTTTACTCCGCAAATCGAAGGCCTACCTTACATAACTTAGGCTTCATTTCTTATCTCGAATGTTTGAAGTTTTAAAGGTTTGGGTATCTTGTTATGAAGAAACTCCAATTTATCAACTATCAAGTCTTTTTATGCCATTGATCAACTCTGTTGCACTGCAATGTTCAGGCAACAATGTAACAAGAAATGCAAGTAAAAATTACAAAACAGGTCAAAGTTGTGTGTTCATTTTTTAGCAGTAAACAGTAAATGAGAACTTGTGGTACTTTGTGCATATTTGTTTGACAAAATATTTTGGTGAGAGTCTAAGTTTCGTCTGTAGAAGCTATTGTATCACACTTTAGCTGTATTTTGTACTCTGAATTCGCCTGGAACAAAAATGATTTTTACCTTATTAGGAATAAAGATTTCAACTAGTGTTTTGTGGCAGACCATTGAAATGACATTGCCTCTGCTTCATTCATCTCTACTTCAGCAGTGTGTGGTTAGTTCTGCAACGTCTCCAGATTTCTCTGGTATCCACCTACCTGCTCTCCAAGTTCTTTGGACTGACTACCATATATGGCAAAGTTAAATCAGCTTCCAGCTTATCATGCACTCGCAAATACTACATATCTGAAATCAACTGAGTATGAGGAAGTGTTTAGTTTTGCAACCAGCCTTACTTGCCAACTCATTGCAGATAATAAAGAGCAGACTGCTCAGTGTGAAAGCATTGTTTGTAATATCTGGGCAATAGGAATTGAAACTAAATGTGTATGAATTGTATAAAATAAGTTACAGGGGGAGTCTTTTGGCTTTCATATGATGTAGCTTTCCAATGTATATGTAACTAGGTCACTCAGCCACAATCTCATTCACCAGATACTGGATTATTTTTTTAAAATCTTAAACAATTCTTTTTGTATAAGTTCAAAGCTCATTCAGAAGCAACTTCATTCAGGCAAACCAGATATTTTCTTTCTTCATTTTTCTTACCATGAATCTCCTCCTGAGTTTGGTTTTGAAGGGGGAATACATTCAGATGATGAGCATTTAGTGGGTCACACTAATTTCACAGTTTAATTTCTTTCATAGATTAACATTTACACCGTAGAAGTATAATTATTAGCCTCAGGGGTCTGAAGATACAGTGCCTAAAAATACTTTGAACAAATTTAAGTGTAAAACTAATCCTGGCACACATTGGGAAAAATGGCTTTTCTCAATGTGTGTTTTCTGCCTGAAAAAGCCATGCAACACATACCAATCTCAAACTCAAAACCTTTAGAAGATACAACACAAATGCAATGATAATTTCTTAGGTAGTAAGCAGACACCAATGCTACTGAAATGTATTTGGTGAGTCTGTTATGTTGTATAAAATGGCCCATTTCTGATTTGTGATGATGTTCCCTTCTCCAAAAGTCCTCTGTATGTTAATAGCCATGATTCTTTACTCAGCTAATGTCAACTTTCAACAGACGAACAAAGCCAAGAGATAGGTACAGTCTATAACACCCAGGACAAAGCTTCATTTGTATCTGGCAGGAAGATTTAATGTTTATTATGCTGTAACAGTAAGACACCGTATCTGTATAAACCAGGAAAAAGAGCATTATATACATTGATGCTCTGGCTACTGTGACTATGATCTGACAGTTTAACTTGGCAAAAAGAATGAAGAGCAGAATTACGGTAATCAGGCCTTCCAGTCTGCTCTCCTATTCAATGTGATCATGGGTGATCATTCAACTCAGTATTCTGTTCCTGCTTTGTCCACATACCCTTTGATCCCACAAGCACTAAGAGCCATATGCGTGGAAAGTCCTTTACACAGAGGGTGGTGGGCGCCTGGAACGCGTTGCCAGCGGAGGTGGTAGATGCAGACACGTTACTGTCTTTTAAGATACATTTGGACAGGTACATGGATGGGCAGGGAGCAAATGGACACAAACCGTTAGAAAATAGATGACAGGTTAGACAGAGGATCTTGATCGGCGCAGACTTGGAGGGCCGAAGGGCCTGTTCCAGTGCTGTAGGTTTCCTTGTTCTTTATTCTTTTTATCAAATTCTTTCTTGAAGAAGATGTTAGTCACCCTGGCTGATAAACCTTCATTCTTGTGTTGCAGATATTTTCCCAAATTAACCAGTTTGAGAGCGATCATTATATACCTCTGGAGCGAGTGGGTCCTGAACCTGATCCCCTTGGTGTAGGACTAAGGACACTATCGCTTTAGCCTTCCAGCACTGAAGAAGGGAGGGAGAAGAGGTCCTCAAGGTGGAGGTCACCTCGGTCCAGCTCTGAAATCAAAAATCAAATCAGCAGCCAGGCCAAAACTAGGGGAAGGGGAGATTTTCTCCAATGTTGCCTACTGCTGCAGTTTGTAACAGACATATTGGGAGGCCCTACCTGGAGCATTGCAAGCATTTCCAGTTCCCACCTCCCCTTGTTTCTCGTCAGTGGTAAATGACGTGGCGGGGGGAGAATGTTGACAAGAGACTCCTATGCCAATTATTAGCATAAACGTGCATACTTGCCTACCTCTGTGTCCTTCACATTAATTCAAACAATCCAAATGTATATCTCTATCCCTCCAAACTTACTACCAACCCCCTTCACTTCTGCTGTTCTTCTGTTCACACACTTTTTTATATTGTGTTTGATTCTCTGATTAATATTGCTGACTCTTGCCCCAGAGATGGATAAACATGAAAAGAAGTAGAACTATCTCTTTTTTGAAGAAGAAGATATTCACTTTAAATATGGAATTCTTCGCGCGTGCATGAAGCAAAATAATCGATAATAGACCGCAAACAAAAACCTTCCATAAACAATTACTTTAGCTTTCCGTGATCTGCCCATGCCAATTAAAAACAGGCCACCAGTTAGGTGATTTTTTTTGTGGCCATTGAGGCGAGCAACATTATTGGAGCTGTGCAATGGAACATTTTCTATTTTAGGCATTCATTGTTCCACTGAGAATTCCCAGCCTGTCCCAACATTGTGGATTAACCCAGTGTTAGAACAGTTCCTCTGCTGATCTGCAATGAGGTACCTAGGTTCCCGACTGTCTTCATGGCCTGAATGATCTTGCACCAAATTGTGTTCTGGTTTTTCACTGGGAAGCAACTCTGCAAATTAACTTTAGTGCACTATTGATCAATTGGACAACAAATTGTTTGATCTTCTAACCAAACAGTACTGATGGCATTCCAGGCTTTTATGACTAATTCAGTGAAAGACAAAATCAACAGTCAGGCCTCAGCAGAATGAAGTTTATATCCAGAAACAGAGCAACATTTTTCTAAAATGAAATTGACAAAGCTTGGAATATTTTCCTAATTATAAAGTTTTCTGAGAGACAATCAGAAAAGGCCCCTGACCTGTTGTGTCTTATTCACTACAATCAGCGAACAAAGCTTAACCAAGCTGTTGATTTGAGGTTAAGGTAAAAAAAACTTTCCATTCTCACTCACTGACTGCTCTTATGTTTCCTCATTTGAATGACAAGTGTCAAAGATTTCCTTGTTTGTCTCCTGCCACTAACAACTTGTTAGTGTAACTGCACTGAAATCTGATTGGATGCCGTTGTTGCATCTGGCATCATCCCCAGGGGTTTCCCAAGATTCTTCAGGTGTTCCAAAACCTCTCCAGGGTGTTCTCTGACCCTCAAATAGCTGCATAAAATTCCATGTTGTGATCAACAATCATGTAAGCATCACAAGCTAATATGATACCATATTTTTGTAATGCTAGCTGGCTTCCTGTTATGCCGAATTGAGTCAGAGAAGGTTTTATCATTACATCGGAGTTCTGTTTTCTTGAAGAAAATATCCAGGATGTAAGTGTGACATTTTCAAGAAGTGAGCTCAATAGGCCAGATTTTTAAGATGCTATATATAGAGCATGTATGTATAAGAGAGAGAGAGAGAGCGACAGTAGTGTTAGTTGACAGGAAGCTGCTACTGATTAACTTTCAATTATCTTGGAGTAAATATTTCACACTTCTTTTTCACTTTAGACAGTTTAATACAACGAAATAAATATTTTGGTCATGGATATCACAAAATGCTGCCAGTAAAACTGATAACAACACAGCAAATAATGCCTATTATTGAAAAGAACATGAAAGTACATGTTATTAGACAAAATCAGATAATTGCAGCCATTCCAGAAGATCTCGCCACTCACTGGGTATTATCGAAAAGACCAGCATTCCTTGCACTTGTGCCAGCTTTAAAAGCCCAATATGCATCTAAACAAGCACCAACAGTCTGGATCTGCCCTCCTTGGTTCCTGACATTTTTCCCAGACAAGGCAGTCAGGGAGTAATTGGCACCCTTCTTTGTGAGCTGGAATCTGGAGGTCCTTGTGGACAATGTGGTACACACGAAGGATGTCCACTTTCCCCAGGCCCAGTAGCAGAGGACACAACGCCACATCATGGCAACCTGGTGAAAGCTTGCCACCTCGGTCACTGAGGTCTTGGCCATCAGGAGGAATGCCCGGCAATATAGGTAGACGGCTAACAGCTTCTTCACTGTGCCAGCATTTTCTCTCTAATGCCTCACACTCATTCCATCTCGGCTAATGTTCCAACCACTCATCAAGGATCGTGCTCTGCCTCTCTCAGTAATATCTGCAACATCATCCCCACTCACCCTCAGTTCCCCAGTGCTGACCCACTATCTCTGCATGACCTCCGTGCTGCCCATTCATTCCTGACAACTGCACCAGCCACCCCGAGCCATTCTGCCACTTTCATTACCTTTAATACCTGCTCCTCTCTCTCATTCCAGGAAGAAAACATTTCTCTACACAGCAGAAAGATTCAAGATGGGCCGTCTGAAATTCAGCTCCTCATCCTTTACACGAAGAACATCCTGACTCTGAGAACCTCAAGCAGCTGACTAACTATGTCCAAGCCCCTGGACTGGTATCAAACACAGCCCATGACTGACAATGCCAAGATTAACGGACCAAGCGGGATCTCTTTTCACCTGGCTGACGCTTGCTGACAACCATGACAAGCTTTCTGGTTTCATGTCTGCAAGTCAAGGCAGATGTAATAGGAGTCTGTGCCTGTGGGTCAATGGGCAAAACGCAAAAAAGCACAGCTAAGCAGGGTAAGGCAGGAATGCTGCGGTAAATCCAGGTAGGCTCAGAGGGAATGAACACAATGACAGTGAATGAACAGGCCAAAGATGTCAGCTGATACATTTCATCTACTGTAGTAATACAATGGGGCAGCCAAGGTGCAGCGCTGAAATGCAGAAGAATCTTGCAAGTGGGGGTGGGAATGAGATCCTCGTGTTTGGGCTTGCGCAGATGTAGGATGTCCATTTCCAACAGGACGAGCAACTGGAGGGGAAAACACCAGGTTATGAAAACTTAGCTGAGTCTCAGCCACCTTGAGGAACACAGATACTAAGGCAATGACCTTCTCCACTCAGTCATCTCTTCAATACGACATACTCACACCATCTCTACTGCTGTTCCCAGCACCCACCAAGGCTCATTCTCCACCACTATCTCCATTGCTGGCAACGTCTTCCCTGCTCACCACGAGGATTCTTACAGGCTGTCAAATATTGGGTGCCAGCATCCATGGATGTGGGAGGCATGTAAAGCGTCCCCACGGATATCGATGGTCAGAGTACAATGTAGCGGGTCCTCGAGCAAGTGGTAAGCTGAAGTCGCCAGGTGCCTGTTGTGGATTCCATGTGGAGATTTATTGACATTTACCTTGTTTGGTAAGGTGAGAAGCTGAATTTCCGTGAAGCAAGATGTGGCCTCAATGTGATGTTTTAAACAAAACATTAATTCAGCTTAGTAGGTAATTGGTTGCTGCCAAACAAGAAATTTCCCTAACTGCTCATCAGGAGCATAAAAGGTAGCACGAGATGCTCACAACTTTATGTTAGGTCTCACCAGACTTCTCGTCTGATTCTGTCACAAAGCTCAGCACAGCCTACATCTCAGACCCCCATAATATTATACTTATTGTTATGTCTCTTAAGTTGCTCTGCCATGCCGATTGGAGTATTTTTCCTAGTTTACTTCATTTTAGCATCTGCAAATGTGAATGTCCACCCTTCCTTTTTCAAACACCACATTCCTTGCTCTCTGATTTCCATGTGGTTCAAAAAGTTGCTACTTCCTATCTGCTTGGTCAGTTCCTGTTCAAGGAGCGACAATCACTTTTTGCAAGAGGTCTCTCCAAACAACGCTTGCAATCATTTGATGATGATTCATTTTGATTATTTATTTTATCTCTCCATAATTCATCTAGCCACTTGCAGCGATAAATGCCATAAAAGTGCACCTGAGACTGTAAGAAGCAATAAGCATGATGCAGCATCAAAAAGAAAAATTATTGACAAAACTGAGAACTAAGAAACTGACGCAACTCATTTGCAGATGATTGGTTAAGGTGAGAAAAATAACTGCAGAAGTCAAGCAGCGTAGTTTTAGTACCCGAAACAACATGCTTCTCTCCGCTAATATGGTTAGATATCCATTCAGAAGAAGGGCCACCAAACTTGAAACATTAACTCTGCTTTCTCTCCATCGGTGTCGCCAGGCCTGCTGAGTTTCTCCATATTTGAATGTGCTCAAATCTGGATGCACTGTTAAGATCTTGTTTGGACTAAGTAAGGAAGCATGAATTGACGTCCCTCTTCGTAAATTATGCCACCTCCCCAAACTCACTTGACCACATCAATATTTTAAACATTCTTTTCAGCATGCAGCTGTATCACATTTCAATTTAAATATAGGGTTAGTCAAAATTAAGAAGACAATTACAAAGTTTCCTTGAATGAAAGGATGAAGAATTTTATTACCAATTGAATGTGAAGAAAATAATAATGTGATATCTATGACACATATGAACATAGGTATAAAGGTTTAGACAGGGTACAGTATAGAAAGAAAGATCAAGACTGCTCAGTTTGAAAATTCCTTAGAATCAGTGAGTTGTTGCATTTTAACCTGCAACTACATTTTTCAACTGATGTCTGTATCCTCAGCAGCGGTGAAGTGTGTAGATATCTGAGATCGCGATGATGTTTTTATGATTTGCTCTTTAATGAATAATGTTTCTCAAGTGGCTCTGAGAGACAGGGAGAGATAAAGCAAACTTTCCATGTCTACTATTAAATACCCATCATTCACTCCACTGTCATGAAAGCTGTTGCCTGAAGTACAGTTCACTCATGTATGCCCAAGCCAGGCTTCGTTGTTTCATGAAGCTGGATAATCTGCTGATGACTTTTATCCCATTATGATGTACAGATCTGAGTTTCAATGTCTTCTGGTAACAATGCCTGCATTGGCTCAGATTGACTTTTAATAATTGGTGCTGGGATGAACTGAGTCAGGAGACCATCGCAGCCAAGTTAATTCAGTATTTTTCATTCTTTAAAACAATTTTGTTAAGGAAAGGTGCCAGGTGTTAAAATAAGATGATGAAAATTGCAAGTTGGTGATCCAATTTTACAACTGCCATAATAATCTCTTGACTAGGCCGTCAAGGTGCTGTTCCTAACTCACTCACAACATCATTAGTCATAACTTTTCAGGTCAGTTTACCGGTGGCATAGAAATTATACCCCCGAGCATTTATGTAACAAGCTCAATAGTCCTGAAATTCTCAAGGTCTCATTCCACCAGTACCACATATCCAACAGAGAGCTTCCAATTCAGAGATCTGACCCAAAAATCAGAGGTGGATTATTTAAATGGTTGGGGGGGGGGGGTGTGTCTCAGCAGAAGCCACATCAAATTTCCACATGGAATATCAAAATATTGCTGCCCCGATCTGATAAGAAAGAGGTTAACGGAAAATTCGCCTCTTCGCTGTTGGCCACTCAAAGTGTAGCAATTATTGGAAAGATAACTGATCCCTTCAATGACTGATTCATTTTTCTTAGCAAAGATTTGGATCTCCTATGATCTCATTGGGATTGGCTTCATGAAAGTAGACGGGGCCATACAAAATAAGAAATTCTGAGTGAAATAACTCCACAGAGTTAGTATCCCATCACCAAACTGTGCTTTATTTACTTGTGGAGAGTCTTTGACACTGATCCAACTCCCTCTGAGCCAGCTCTAAGCTTAAGGCAGTCAGGATGTCTGACACTCCTGTTGTTACCTGTCAGCCAGAGCTTCCTCATTGGGCCATATTAACAGCCCAAATTAGGAAACTCATGTTCTATGATATCCACCTTGCTGACCTGGTAATAATCACCACCAGGAAGTCCAGGAGGTTTGCAAGTTACATCATTGATGTAGAAATGTTAATAATGTAGTTGGCAGGGGTGGGTGTGGGGTGGTTACATACAGACAATTTGCTCATGATCATGCCCTGTACCCCAAAACTGGAATTTAAAAGACCCCAGCAAATAGAATAGTACTCACGTATAGAGCAGTTATTCCCCAAATCTTCTCACAATCGCTTCCAGTAACAGAAATAGAGATTTCCTACATCTCTTCATTCCCAGCAATTTTAAGTAGAGGCTTGCATACCTAATGCAGTGGAACAGATCCTTTGCATGTTTGCAAGGATGCATAGCTTTAAATGTCCTAAGTGAGAATTTTTTTGTTGATTTTGGTTTATTGACATATCTCTGAGACCATCTCAAGAGATTTTAACACAATGTACTACTGCCAAATATTAGCTCATTTGGAGCAAGAATTCTTTTGGCTTATTTCATTTTTGGTGACTGTTAACCTGTGGTCTGTGAAATGACTCACTGCAAAGCCCATAGACGAGCAAAAACCAAAATTCTTAATTTGCAACTGCCTTCATTGCATTATTTGTGCAAATGCATTTGGACTGTGGAGTAACCTTGCAATTACATCACTAAGCTGTGTATCACTGAGTATAAATTACAGTGTGGATGGACTTAGAACAGACAATACAGATCACAGGAAGAAACCACATGAAACTGCTCAAGAAATTTGTACTCTCAGGAAGATACATAGAGAGGATATGGATATGAACACAAGAAAAAGATAGATTCAATTATAAGTAACAGTCCCTTTCTTTTATGACCATTTATCTGGGAATTTAGTGTTAATATTTAATAAATTGTTAATGTGAAATCTAAGCCTTATACATTCTCCCTGATCAGTCTGTAAAAAAATCTCAAGGTATGAGATTAAATAGCACAGTGCAAGATTGTTAAGCACACAAACTTTGCAATCAGTAAGCAAAGTAAATATTTCAACCATGTTCATTGAAAGTCAATACTAAGAATTATTATAAGAAACTATTGAAGTAGAAATAAACACTGGAGAATTTCCTTCTTGTGATATTGTATGATCCTAGCTATCATGGGCTGCGCCAATTAATATCTGAGGAAATATTCTACCTCCTTCCCAGAGCTGTACAAAGAAGTCCTTCCAGCGTCAAAATTCAGCTGCATGGCAATTATAGCTTAGGCAATACAAGATGCCATTTTGATGCCAAAACAACATTTAACTTTGCTCATGCTCAATTCCAATGGGACCCATACTGAATGCCATCTTGGTGAAGGTAATAGCATGGAGTCCCAAGCATGGATTGGAAGAAAGCGAAATAGACAGGTTGCGACATCAGTTAGAAGTAAAGTTGCCATCGTCTCACTCTCTCATTAGAATAAGATAACAGGTGGTGAGTTTCTGTTTGCAAAAATAACCCTGATCTTCCTGTTGCCTACCACTTCAACACACAACTATGACCTATGACCTATGACAACCGTGTTCCCTGACCAATATCTCTGTCTTGAATTTGCTGCACTGTTCCAGCAAAGATCAGCAAAAACAGGTATATCAACATCTCATTTATCATTTGAGGACCTTGCAGCCTTAAGGACTCAGTGTTGAGTTCAATAATTTTAGGCCTGAGCACTTTCTCACATGTCCTTACCCCAAACCCCATATAGCAGGCTTTGTCATCACATGGGCTGTTACCATAACCAACCCATTGTCAACCACTAATGGTTCCCAATAACAGATATTGGTTCTCACTGGCTGACCTTTAACCATTCCTTCATCTGTTCAATTGTTGTTCTTTCTCTCTGGGCCCCATCTCTACCAACTATTGTTTACTTCTGGTGGCAATTAATTCTGAAGAAGGGCCACTGGGCACAAAACATCAACTCCGCTTTCTTTCCACCGATGTTGCCAGACCTGCTGAGTGTTTATACCAACTTCTGTTTTTTGTGCCTTTATCTGATTCACTAAATTCCTTTTAGGTAGGAAATCTGCCCCCTTACCATGTATGGCCCATATGTGACTTCAGACATACAGTGATGTTGTAAACTCTTATTGGCCCATTGGAATGGGCAAAAAATGATGACCCATCCAGTAACTCCATACCCATGAATACTGCAGTGTCACATAAATAAATCATTGATTCTGAGGTTACAGTAATGAGTTTGCCACATGTATTCTGTTATGGACCAGGACAAATCCCTTCAAAATATATTCAGAAGACAGCCTAGACCCCAAGGTTTTCTTATTTTTAGAAGGAAAGTGTGAGGCATTGTGTTCTGGATACAATTCAATAGGTCAAACTTAGACTTGATACAAGTCACACTTTATGTATACACAGCAAATATAACAAAAGAAAAAGAATTAGAATAACTTAACTCTATTGGAAAACTTATCAGTATAACGGATTATTTAACTATTTAACAGCAACTGTTCCAAGATTGTAACATCCCATAAACACACCCTACGCAAAGGCAAATTCAGTAAAATAGATTATCTCACATTTGATTCTTCAGTTCAGAAGGAAAGGATGTCAAAAACAAGCCCTGGGAGAGAGGGAGAGAGAGCTCACGCATTTTGCCATAGCAGGGAGAGATATATAGCAGCTACTGAAAACTAAACTAAAAGCCTGGTTCTGTGGAAGCTTCTCCCCCCCACCCCCCCCCCCCCCACCTTCATGCTTCTTCATTATTCCAACTTAAAACAAAACCAAAGCCTCACAAGCTGTTTCCTTCATTCGCTTGCAGCAGACCACTCAGTATCTCTGTCTCAACCTCCCTTCAAAAAAAAGGACAAAATACACCTCTTAAAGCATTAGTATCTTCATAATTCCCATGCAAGAGACTTCAAATTCTCACCAATGTGGCTACCATGATTTATCTGCCATAATCCACAACCTGGTGTCAGACGGAAGAGTGGCCACCACTGATTCAGTATATACCTCAGGAAGAGAAATAGAAAGAGGAATAGTGCTTATGAAGGAAAGCAATAGACAGGCAGCACAACAAAAACCAAAAGAACTACGGATGCTGTAAATGAGAACAAAAAGAAAATTGCTGTAAAAGTTCAGCAGGTCTACCAGCATCTGTGGAGGAGAAAACAGGGTTAACGTTTTCGGTCCGGTGCCCCTTTCTCAGAACTGATCAGAACTGCCTCCTTGAAACACCACAGCCCATGAATTGTGGGTAGACCCTCAATGCCATTAGGAAGTGAATTCCAGAATCCTGGCAGCACTGAAGGAATGACAATTTAGCTCCAAGTCAGGATGATAAGTGGCTTGCAGAGGAAATTGCAGATGGTGTTATTCCCGTGTATTTGCTGCCCTTGTCCTTCCAGATGGTAGCGGCCCTGCGTTTGGAAGGTGCTATCTATATGTTTTTGGTGAATTTCTGCAGTGCATCTTGTAGATGGGACACACTGTTACTGCTACGTGAAGGGGTACCAATCATGCAGGATACTTTTTCCTAGATGGTGTTAAGTTTCTTGAGTGTTGTTGGAGCTACACTTATCCAATGGGTAGTATTCCATCACATTCCTTACTTGTGCTTTATAGATGGTGAACAGACTTAAGGGAATCAGGAGATGAGTTACTTATGCAGTATACCTAGCCTCTGATCCGTTGTTATAGAGTCATGGAGTCAGAGTCATACAGCATAGAAACCGACCCTTCTGTCCAAACAGCCCATACCGATCATAATTCTAAACTAAACTCGTCCCACCCATCTACGCTTGGCCCATATTCCTCCAAACATTTCTTATTCATGTATCTGTCCAAATGTCTTCTGAACATTGTAACTGGACCCGCATTCTTTTGGAAGTTCATTCCACAGATGAGCCATTTCTCTGTGTAAAAAAAAATGGCCCTCATGTCCTTTTTAAATCTTTCTCCTCTCACCTTAAAAATATGCCCGTCGTCTTGAAATCCCCCACCATAAGGAATAGATATCTGCCGTTCACCTTATCTATACCCCTCATGATTTTATCAGCCTCTTCAAGGCCACCCTTCAACTTCCTTGGCTCCAGTGAAAAACATACCAGCCTATCCAGCCTCTCCTCATAACTCAAACCCTCTATTCCTAGCAACATCCTGCTCAATTGCTTCTGAACCTCCTCCAGTTTAATAATATCGTTCCCCTCACAGGTCAACCAGAACTGGGCACAAAACTCCAGAAGAGGCCTCACCAACATCATGCAAAATCTCAACACCATATCTTGAAGCCATTGTATTTTTAATGGCTTGTCCAGTTCAGTATATGGTCAACGGTAATGTTGGAAGGTTAGTGATGGTAACGTCATTGAATGCCAAGGAGGGATGGTTAGAATCTCTTGTGGTGGAGATGGTCATTGCCTGGGATTTGTGTGGCTTGAATGTTACTTGCAACTTTTCAGACCTAGCCTAGATATTGCCCAGGTCCTGCTGCATTTTCCATATAAAACTGAACAAATGACCATTATATATTTCCTTCATGATTATGTTGCGAATGTCTTTCCCTGATCTGCTGCTCGTATGTAGTTTCACCCCAGTGGCTGCACCATGGGTGCAGAAATGATGTTTATTTCAATGGTGGAGACTGCAAATGGCCTTGCAGGGCACCCTGCAGATGCTTTGAACTACACTGTTCTGGGTGGCACCAGTCTGCTATGACTAGTTGGCAGATAATATCCAGTGTAACTGTGGGAGCATGAATACTGGCACTTTGGGAGAGAGGACAGCAGATTCATGATCCAGGCAGCTACTATCTTACTCCTCCATGATAAGGCCTCAATAATTTGAGTGGTCAGACCTTGGAATCCACTTTGACCATTGGCATCCACATTTGTGATGCCAGCAGCCTAAGCCTACATGGTTAGAAGCTGCAATTCCTCAACCCATATAAGACAATTCAGGATAACAAAGTGTGGGGCTGGATGAACACAGCAGGCCTCACAGAGAGGCCTGCTGTGTTCATCCAGCCCTAGACTTTGTTATCTCGGATTCTCCAGCATCTGCAGTTCCCTTTATCTCTGAAGACAAGAACAACTTGTTGTTTGTGGGCCTGGGAGGAACTGATACTGAATTGAGTGCAATAAGCACCACACATGGTGATGATGTCATAAGGACTTGGTGGGAGAGTAAAATAGGATCTTGTGGGAGATAAACTTTTTTTGATGCTCTCAATAGTCTTTGTTATAATGTAGAACCTATTTTTATAACTTACATATAGATCCAGAGATGCAATGAAAGCAAAATACTCCAGATGCTGGAAATCTGTGACAAACAGAGAGAATGCTTGAGAAATGTGCCAGGTGAGGCAGCATCTGTGGAGAAAGAAACAGAGTTAGCATGTCAAGTCTGGTAGTTCTGAAAAAGAATCATTTGTATTTCTGCTATAACATATGTTTCATTAATGCGAATTGGCTGTAATGTGATTGATCAATAGGGAACACTGCTTGGATAATGAAAACTTTCTATTGTACAGTATAACGATTTCCAGCAGTAATTTCCCTAGAATGTGATTTTCTATAGCATGATTTTCTATAGTGCTAGTTTGCACAAGAACACAGCGATCATGTTAATGGAGAATACCTGTACTAAATATGAAATATTAACTCTGTTTCTTTCCCCACAGATGTTTCCAAACACACCGAGTTTCTCCCACATTGTGTTTCTCCCAATTTAACATATGTTTGACACACTAGCGAAGGTAAAAATACAAAATTTTGTAATAGCAAACTAGCCATTTTAGCACAAAGGCAAACTAGCACAGTTGTTGGAAATGTAAAATAAAACAGAGAATGCTAGAAATGTTCATCAGTTCTGGTAAGTCTCTGTGAAGAGAGTTATCATTGCAGGTAAATGATCAGAACAGGCTACTTGAGCACAGGGTCTAGGCCTGAAACGTCAGCTTTTGTGCTCCTGAGATGCTGCTTGGCCTGCTGTGTTCATCCAGCTTCACACTTTATTACTTGAACACATTGTTGTCTCTGCCAACTCGAGATGAGTGCCGAAGCATGTACAAGTTCCAAATGAAAATAAAGAATAATTCAGCGAACATGTGTCTTCTTGTATGTGAAGAAGACCTTTGGGAATTTTGGAGTGAGAATGGAATGTGTTTTTTTCCTTAGAGGCTTAAATGCCAATTGTTTACAGTATCTGAATAGAATCTGATTTTACAGTGACTTTGATCAAATTAGTCAGTACTTTGTTCACAGTTCTGAAAACTAAAACTTTCTACAAATGTATTGTGGGCTAGAAAATATCATGCAGGCTGTATTTGTACTGATCCAGCTGTAATATATCAACCAGCTCCTTCCAGCAAAGTAGGACTAAAAAGATAATAAAGACAGAGAGAAGAAACTGTAAGGACAAACTCGTGAGGAATACAAAAACTGACAATAAGGGTTTTGTTTATAAAAAGAAGAGCAGGGTCAAAGTGTGCATAAGCTCCTTAGAAAATGAACCTTGTGAGACAATTTTGGGGAGCAAGGAAATGGCAGAAGAGTCAAACAGATATTTTGCATCAGTCTTTACGGTGGAAGATGCAGCAAACATTCTGTTAATGCTTGTCGGCAAAACTAAAGAACTGACTTCAGAAAGAAAGGAGGAGAATACGCCCCCATCTACATCAACAAAACTGAAGATGAGAGGATGGAGATCATCAAGTTTTTTTTTAATAGAATCCCTACAGTGCGGAAACAGCCCTTCGGCCAAACAGGTCCACACCAAATCTCAGAGCATCCCACCCAGACCCACACCCCTGTCTACCCAATCAACTCATCTGCAAACACTATGGGCAATTGATTATGGCCAATTCACCTAACTTGCACTTCTTTGCACTGTGGGAAGAAACCAGAGCACCAGGTGGAAACCCGCGCAGACATGGGGAGAATGTGAAAACTCCACACAGACAGTCGCCCGAGGGCAGAATAGCACCCGGGTCCCTGGCGCTGTGAGGCTGCAGTGTTTACCAAAGAGCCAGTGTGCCAACCTCAAACTCTTGGAGTGATGATAACCGATGACCTGTCCTGGACTTCCCACATAAATGTGACAGTCAAGAAGGCACAACAACGCCTCTTCTTCCTCAGACAGATCAGGAAATTTCACATGCCCATAAGGTCCGTCACCAACTTCTACAGATGCATCATTGAAAGCATACTGTCGGGATTCATAACAGCCTGGTATGGCAACTTCGATAGATTCCTACAGTGCGGAAACAGGCCCTTTGGCACAACAAGTCCACACCGACTCTCAGAGCATCCCAATCAGACCCATCACTCTGTAATCCACCTGTTCTATATATCCCTGAAAGCTAAGGGCAATTTAGCATGGCCAATCCACCAATCCTGCACATTTTTGGACTGTGGGAAGATACTGGCGCATCCGGAGGAAACCCATGCAGACACCAGGAGAATGCGCAAACTCCACACAGACAGTCGCCCAAGGGTGGAATCGAGCTCAGATTGCTGGCACTGTGAGGCAGCAGTGTTAACCACTGAGCCACCGTGCCACCAGCTGCTCTGTCTAGGACCATAAGGAACTGCAGAAGGTGACGTGTACAGCCAGACCATCGTGGAAGCCAACCTTCCATCCATGGAATTTTACACGGCTTGCTGCCACAGAAAGGCAGCCAACATTATGAAAGACCCATTGCACCCTGGTAATGATCTCCTACAAGCGGATGATACGGAAGGCTGAACACACACACAGCAGGTTCAGAAGCAGCGTCTTTCCAGACATTATCAGACTATTGAATGGATTCTAACCTCAAATAATATAACCTGCAATATTAATTGTATGCCTCAAGGTTTTTTTTATCTGTACATCCTTTGATTGCTGTATTGCTCATAAACAAAGCTTTTCATGTTATTTCGGTTCACATGACAGTAAAATCAGTCAATTGAATTCAGAAAGGAATTAAGTACCATTACAATTACTACAGAAGTAATATTAGACAAACGAATGTGGCGAAAGGCAGATAAGTCCTCTGGCCCTGAGGCTCTCATCCTAGGATCCTAAAAGAGCTAGTGGAGGCATTATTTGTAGTTTTCTGAAAATCCCTGGGTTCTGGAGAAATACCAGAGGATTGGAAAACTGCCAAAGTGATACCCTTATTCAAAAAAGGAGGGAGGCAAAAAGCAGGTAACTATAGGCCAATTAGCCTAACATCGATTTTTTGGGAAAGTATTAGAATCAATTATTAAGGAAGTAATAACAGAACATTCAGAAAATCATAATCTAATGAAGCATAGTCAGGATGGTGTCATGCAAAAGAGGTAGTGACCGAGTAATTTATTACAGTTTTTTGAGGGAGTCTCAATCAGCGTAGAGAGGGGAGGTCTAGTAGATGCATTATATTTGAACTTCCAGAAGGTGTTTGAAAAGGAACCTCACAAAAGGTAAAGTCAAAAGAGGCCATGGTGTTGGAGGTTGCATATTGCCATGGATGGAGAATTAGCTTACGGGCAAGAAATACCAAGAGGATAAAAGGGGTTCTTTTTCAGGATGGTGACCTGTGACGAGTGATGTTCTACAGGAATCAAGCTGGGGCTATAACTGTTTAGAACATACATTAATGACTTGGAGGAAGGACATAAAAGCACTGTAGCCAAATTTGTAGATGACCCCAAAACAAGTAGAAAGGCAGGTTATGAGAGGGATACAAACAGTTTTCAGCGAGATATTGACAATTAAGGAAATTGGCAAAAAGTTGGCCAATTGAATTTAATGTGGAAAAATGTGAAGCTGTTAATTTTGGTAGAATAGAATATTATTTAAATGGTGAAACACTGAAGAAAGCAGCAACATGAAGGGAATGCTAAATATTAAGCGGAAAAAGCATTTAGCATGCTAGTAAACTCACACGTAAGGGCGCATTCAACTTGGGACTTGAAGATATGTCTTTCTGGAAATAATAACCTCTTAATAGATTGCTATGGCAATCTCTACTTGGCAGCCAAGTTATCAGATATCCCAAATCTAGCGTGAATTTTATTTCTCTTCAACCGAAAGTTGTGGAGTGATCTAATCAAAACGTTTAAAACTTCTGATGAACTGTGACAGAGAAGATACGTAGAAGATATTTCTTGCAGGGAGCCCATACTTGGAACTCCTAAATGTAAATTAGTCATTAACAAATTCAATAAACTATTCACAATGAATGTCTTTATCCAGAAAGTGGTCAGAAGATGGAGCTCAGAGCCATATAGCAAGAAGTTTGAAAAGTACATGATGGAGAAATGAACAGAAGGATTTGCTAATGTGGGCAGGTTCAATAAGTTCCTTGGAGTGCAAAATGTAGCACAGATCAGTTTGATTGAAAAGGTTGTTCCTGAGCTGTAATTTGCAATTAACAAGATGCAAAAATCTATATATTCTTAGCTGAATTGCTTCTAATAACCATATAAACAAAGTAAAGCCATTTTTTCATTTGGAAAGCAATGGCTCCAAACATTGTAGTGGAGATTGGGTTACCAGTGTTAGCAGAAGAGAGTTTTCATCATCTGAGCATTGTGCCTACTACTACAAGGCATAAGGGCTGGAGATCTTTTGCCTTCAACTGTCAGCAATACGACGTCACAAACTATTCCATTCACCGCCTAACAGGTAACTTATTTACATCGCACCACTTCCTAAAATAACGTATCAGCTTTTCATATCAGTCAATTGTGATGCTTATAGATTGTGTGTAATTGCTATTTCAATGTCTGTGCAACAAACAAGACATATTAACCCTCTGTTGGACATATTTTTGTTAAACCTAGCACCACAATCACTCAACATTTCTGGCCCAGTTCCATACTGCACTTTCAAAAGGTTCAGGTTTAACGGCTGATCTGCCAAAAATGTTTTTGAAATAATTAAATTTTGATTCCAAACTAACAAAAATACTGATATACAATTTCATATATATATATAAATACTTATTTAATTGTTAAAAAGCTTTTAAAACAGGAGTTCAATTCATTTACTACTAAGTTCCATGTTATTTTTTTCCTACAGTTTTGTTCAACAATTTGTCTGCCATTCAACAAGATAACAGATAATGTCCAACTTCACCTTCATTCCTCATCCTGGATCCCAACATCCCTTGATTCCCCAAGAACCCAAATTCATTTGATTAGTCTTGAATATACTCCACATCTGATTATGCACAGTGCTCCATGCTAGAGAATTCCAAATAAGTTTGACAGCAGAGGCCCAGCCTTTCCTGGGTTTCTCACATACTTAAATTTAAAACTTACCTTTCAGGGTCTCTTGAAGTTGGTCAATTTCATCTCCAATTCTGCTCAATTGACAAATGGCTCAAAGAAACTTTACCAGTTGATTTGAAAACCAGTTTTGAATAGAAATAGTCAGCATAGATTTGTTTGATTAGAAATCATCAGCATGGCTTTGTGAGGAGCAGGTCATGCCTCACAAGGCTTATTGAATTCTTTGAGGATGTGACAAAACACATTGATGAAGTGGATGCAGTGGATGTGGTATATATGGATTTTAGCAAGACATTTGATAAGGTCCCCCATTCAGAAAGTAAGGAGGCATGGTATCCAGAGAAATTTGGCTGACTGGATACCAAATTGGTTGTCCAATAGAAGACAGAGGGTGATAGTGGAAGGAAAGTATTCAGTCTGGAGCTCAGTGACCAGAGGTGTTTCACAGGGATCTGTTCTGGGACCTCTGCTCTTTGTGATCTTTATAAATGATTTGGATGAGGAAGTGGAAGGGTGGGTTCGTATGTTTGCAGATGACGCGAGGGTTGGTAGATTTGTGGATAGTGTGGAGGGCTGTTATAGGTTGCAATGGGACATAGACAGGATGCAGAGCTGGGCAAAGAAGTGGCAGATGGAATTAAACCCAGAAAAGTGTGAAGTGATTCATTTTGGAAGGGCAAATTTGAATGCAGAACACAGGTTTCATGGCAGGGTTCTCGGCAGTGTGGAGGAACAGTGGGATCTTGGGGTTCACATCTACAGGTCCCTCAAATTTGCCACTCAAATTGATTGGGTTGGTAAGAAGGTGTATGCTGAGCTTTTATTGGCAAGAGAATTGAGTTTAAATGTTGTGAGGTTATGCTGCAGCTCTATAAAACACTGGTTAGACCACACTTGGAATATTGTGTTCAGTTCTGGTCACCTCATTATAGGAAGGATGTGGAAGCTTTAGAGAGGGTGCAGAGGTGATTTATCGGGATGCTGCCTGGACTGGAAGGCAGGTCTTATGAGGAAAGGTTGACGGAGCTAAGGCCTTTCTCTCTGGAGTGAAGAAGGATGAGAGGTGACTTGGTAGAGGTGTAGAAGATGATGAGAGGCATAGATAGAGTGGATAGTCAGAGACTTTTTCCCCAGGGCAGAAATGACTATTACAAGGAGGCACAATTTTAAGGCGATTGGAGGAAGGTATAGGGGAGGTGTCAGAGGTACATTCTTTAGAGAGTGGTGGGTGCATGCAATGTGCTGCCTGTGGTGGTAGCAGAGTCAGATATATTAGGGTCATTTAATCAACTCTTGGATAGGCACATAGATGATAGTAAAATGTAGGTTATGCATGGTGGTTTGATCTTAGAGTACAATAATAGTTCAGCGCAACATTGTGGGCTGAAGGGCCTATACTGTACTATACTGTTCAATGTTCTATGTTCTAGTTCTAAGCCAATGTCTGACTCAGGTACACGAGCATGAAGGCAAAAAATCCTTTCTATATTTTCCAAAGTTAAATAATCCAAGCAATTACTATTAATAATCCTCAATATTGAGTTTATATTGAGAAATAATTACTGGCATGATGTGTTTCATTCTCCATTGAAAATTAATCTTAGGTCTTCCAGATTGCAAGCTACAGGAGCCTTTTGCAGAGGTTGCTTTGTCAACATAATTGTTGCTATTCTTCGATTTGCTCAACCAAATGGGATATTGCCTGCTTCAGCCTAAGCAGTTTGCATTTCCCCGCTCTCCTTTTTTACATTCAACTGTCTCACCTGGGAAGATTTAGTTGTCTTAACTATACGATTCTACACTATTGCTGTCAGTGATATTCTGTGGTCAGCTGATTTGGGATAAAAGTAAGCTCCTGCTGTTTTCTTCCCCTACTGTGAGACAGTCAGCTTCCTCCTGCCGGCAGCTCCTATATATAATTCATCAAGAATTGTAATGGCTCACGGAGTGAAAGAAAGCCCATCTGAAAAGCATGCAAACCCCAGATTTATAAGACATCCATTTTAGGAGTTAAGCAATTGAACAGTCTGAGCTTCAAATTTTAGGTCATCCTATTTGTGTGCAGACAGCTTATAGACTGGATGGCAATTCTGTTGATCGTGGGAGTATCAATCTTCCAAAGCAAAGCCTGTGCTCTGTGATTGATAAAGAAACAGCACCCATTGGAATCCAATAGCTTCTGATTCACGTTCTCATTTACAATTCATTTTTACCTCTTTATTTAGTCTCTCCTTATTAAGTCTCTGCTTCAGTGATCATAATTGAAACACTGACATTTGAAGTGAGATTCAATTTTCAAACACTTTCAAATAGTTTATTAGTTCATCTGTGAAAAAACAACATTTATAACTGACCAGAAATGTTCACTGAATGGTCATAAACATTCATGGCTTCTGATATGAAGTTGTCTCAATTTAGCTAGCCCAATGCAGAGGTAATTCACCAAAAGATATTTTATTATCGGGTGAATATTAACTTTCAGGACTGAGGCAACTTGTCAATGACAATTTTCAGTTCATATTTCCAAAGGAGACAGGACCATATTTTAGTTTATGAATCTAAAAGGGATGGAGCCAACCTCACATTCACACAACATCGTGACTTGGATAGAATTTTATGAAAGCACATTTGTGATTCTGTTTGCAAACATGTTTGTAACTTCTGTGCTAATAACATACAGATTGCATATAGTTCTTCCCAGGATCTTTGACAGGAATGTGGCAACTATCGCATGGTCCACTTGCTCTGAAACGGCAAATGTCATCACCATGGTCACCAGCAATTGATGACCACAACGTAATGCCATCAATCAAGATGTTTAACAATGTGGAACTGAGGAATCTCCAATTTACAAGTTGTATCCTTTTGCAATTTATACATTATGTTGCGTCCATATATGTCTGTTTATCTTGCCAATTGCAGCACAAATTCTTCTTCCACTTTACAAAAGACAACATAGAACATAGAACAGTACAGCACAGTCCTTTGGCCCACAATGTTATGTCAAACTTTTACCCTAAACCTAAGGTCTATCTAACCTCCACCCCTACTTTATACTATCATCCATATGCCTATCTAATAGCCGTTTAAATGCCCCTAATGAGGCCAACTCCACTACCCTCTCTGGCAATGCATTCCACACTCCTAACACTCTCTGAGTAAAGAACATACCTCTGACATCTCCACTATATCGACCCCCACTCACTTTAAAACTATGCCCCTCATAATAGCTACCTCCACCCTAGGAAAAAGTCTCTGGCTGTCCACTCTATCCATATCTCTGATCACAAATGGCTGAAAATGTAACTATCTTGAGCTAATAATGACAGCATCACTCACAGAAATAACATTCAACACAAGGGTCAATCTGTCATGCCTTCTATAAATGATCCTTCTGAACAAACTGGTTAGAATTGTGCAAACCACATCAATCTAACTTTAAGAATAGTTGCCTGAAGACCAGTATATAGAACTTTTAAAAACGACTATGCTTGTCACAGACCCGTCCTCCCACTGGACAATATTGGCCCAGATTTCTCATTCTAATGATCAGGGATCAGTATTTGGGTCTATGTAAGTCACCTCACAACATTCCACCTCATAGCTAATGTCCAACATTGAGCCAATGGTAGATAACCAATTTTTAATACCAAAATTGTTAACCTACAGCTAAATTTGCTCCTAACCTAACCAAACATTAAATTAGACATTACTTACTCTCACATTCCCCTGTTGAGGACCAATCACAAGACTGTCCAGCAACCTTTCTGACCACCGCAATGCGATGAATCACATGACTCAATGTGGGAAAGCGACAATTTACTACAGCCTCATCAGACTCTTTGGGTTCTCATCAGCTGTTGCTATGGTCGCACTTCTGCCTCAGCTCGTTGTCTCCAGTCCTGCTAATTCTCTCCATTCTGCTATCAGTGTCCAATTTCCGTAGCTCCTGTCTCTTCTTTGACTCCCTGCCCTGATCTTTCATAACCATTTTGCCTTTTTCTCCATGTCCTTGTGGCTGCACATGCGTCCGGATATCATCCACATTTTCTAATACATCTTAATCTGAACGTAGCGCTTAATTTTGACTGGTTTTCTGCAACACCCATTCAGAGCCTTCCAGCTATTGCATTCTCTTGTACTCTTAGATTTGTATTCGCTTTGTTGCACACTAACAAAACTGCAATTACATACCTGAAGTCATCCAGCCATGGGACATATCCACAAACACAACCCCACAGCAAAATATTCACACTGATATATCAGCAGTGACTTATCTACAGTGACATGTATCCAGTGATATATTTATCGTGATTCATCTACAGTGATAAATCAGAGTGACAAATCTGTGGTGATATATCCCTGTGACATATCCACAGTGACATAACTGCAGTGACAAACCTACAATGACATGCCTACAGTGAAATGCCTGCAAGGATATACCCAACATGACGTACCTGCATTGATACTCCTGCAGTTACACACCTGCAGTGACATACCTGCTGTGACATATCCATAGAGACATATCTGCAGTGACATACTTATCGTGACATATCTGGAGTGACAAACCTTTGTCAACATATCAACAGTAAGATATCTAAGTGACATATCTGCAGTGACAAACCGATATTGATATATTTATTGTGCAAAGCCACAGTATCATATCTGACTAATGCTCCTATACCCAAGTTAATGTGCCCAAAATTTTACTCTGCTTCCATTTTTCCCAAATTGTAAAAGCAACATTTTAAGATTTTCAATGAAGTCTAATCTTTGATTAAAATATCTTATCTTCATTGTACTGTATCAGCATCTATGGAATGCTGCAAGAATTTATCACGTATTACCTTTATCAGGCTTTAGTTAGCAAAAACAGACATTTTTCTAGTTTTTGGAAGGAATTTCAGGTCACAGCTGCATGTCGACAAATGACCTGAGTACGGTATAATGATCTTTGTCTACATTTTCACTGAAAGCACCAAAGAGGAGAAAATATGACCCAGTGTGTTTTATTTACTGTTAGTTTCCATTCCCAGCATACACTGTCGAAAGTTTTCAGGAGTATGATTCTTGTGATGTGAGTTGATGAAAGCCACATGTTCAGCAGACTTGAAAAGAATTTTGGAATCTAATTCGTCTGAAGAGTCTTGCGATGTGATTGTAGTAAGTAGTCTAAATGGTAAACTCTGAAAGGGTGCACCAAGATCGTTGACTTTTCCAAAGTCTCGCTGTGGCCATCTTATCCTAATCAAGCATTCCTTTTTAACTGATCGTGAAAAGTTTTCTCCATGAGTCTTTGGCCTTGAATTTCACTGCTCCACTCTTTAAAAAAGCAGAGACAGGCACCTAAACATCAATGACCAAATGCTGGAATAGGGCACATGTCATATAGGTGAAACAGAAACATAGACAGAAGCAGGAATTTTATTGCTTGAGTATATAAAGCAAGGGGCTAAGCACCAGCTAAAAACAAGCCCAATCAATAAATTAATCAGTGATGAGGCACAGATCTACCCTCTTTAGTGATTCCAGTCTCTGGGCTAGATTAACAAAAAATTGTTAAAGTGCTCACGATAGACGCAAATTAAAGTCAATGGAAAATTACCGTTGGACTTTCATCATTTCTTTACCAATTCTTCACTTCCTTTAGGATCCTCAGATTTTTTTTTCTCTTGAGGGCTGTCAGACTTTGGAATTCCCTTGAAATGCAGTTCCTTGAAATATTTTTAAGGCAGAGATGGATAGATTCTTGATACCAAGAGGATAAAAGATTATTGGAGATAGGCAGGAATGTAGAGCTGAGGTCAAAATTAGATCAGCCATGATCTTGACAAATGACAGAGTAGGCTCATAAAGTTTACTCTTGTTCCTTGTTCATCTGTAAATGGTCAGGTCTTCAGGGACTGTTAGAATTCTGCCCTGTAATTCCAAGATAGCCTCTTGGTACTTACATGTGGGCTGCTGCTAGTAAGGTAAGCATAAGGGTTTTCCACTGAGTATGGTAATGGTTTGCCCAAGATCAAAATCTACTCCTTTTTCCAAATTTTCTCTTTAATCCTTTGTGGTCATTTGTTAAGTATGTGCCTCTCATTATCTCTTTCTGACCATGAAAACAATATAACATTGGTAACTCTGTCATTATTTCTATAACCTTGAAGACCTCTCCCATTAAAAGACCACTCAACTTTCACAGTTCTGATGAGAAAATGTCCAACTTCCCAAAATTCTTTTCTAATGTATAGCCTACCATCCTTTTAAACGTTCCAGGAAAACTATGAGTTTCCAGTTCTTCCAGCTCGATTCGCTAAACGGGCGGCACAAAATGAAGGAAATTCTAAAATTGATACCTGTTGCCTTGCATAAGTTTAAAATTACTAGTGTTATACATCATTAAGTGAATATGTTGCATTAGTAAAGTGTATTTTGTGAATTCTGCTCAGAGCATTTCACAACAAATGAATCATTTTGAAGTAAGGCCACTGTGAAGCACAGCAACCAATTTGTTCAGAACAAGAATTTACAGGTATTAATGAGATATATGATCAGATAATCTGTTTGTCCGTTCGTTTACATGGGCTAAGGGATAAATATTGGTCAGGATTTATTGCTCTTCTTCAACCTTTGCAGTGCTGCTTTTATATCTACCATTCTTCTTCATTACTGATATGTCAATAAATATATAAAGTAATTTGCCTAAGGATAGATCCTTTCCTTATTTCTCCATCATGGTCTTGCACTTTCCTCTTCACTTGTTCATGGGAGCCATCCATTTTTAGTGTCAATGTTGATGAAAGAAAAGCCTTCTCAATTGTCTTAATTTTGGCTTAGTCTTTTGAATCTACTTTCCAGTTGTCTGTATTGTTTCTATTTATTCTTATTTGTCACATAGGCATTACATTTTTTTGTTCTAACTTTGAGCTAGGCTCTACCTATTTATTCAGTTCATTTTTGTATCATTAAATTGTTTAGCACCCAACGACACAGCCTTTAGAACTGAAAATGAGGATGAATGTCTTCAGCAAGAAACTTGTTAAGCTGTGGAACTCATTGCAATAGAAAGCTGTGCAGATCTCGTTATTGAGTGTATTTAAGATAGTGATAGGTAAGTCCTTGATTGAGGAGGGGATCAGGGGTAAGGGGAGAGGCAGGAAAATGGGGATGAGAAACATATTGGAGATAGCAAGAAGTGCAGATGTTGGAGTCAGTATCAATGATACTGAGTCAGTATCAGAGCTGGAGGAACACAACAGGTAAGGCAGCATCTGTGGAGAGAAAGCAGAGTTACCGTGCTTTAAAGGAAATTAAGAAGGTTTCTCCTTAAATGTTGAATGAACCAGACCGTGAAGTGGAACTCAGTGGGCAGAGCATCTCTGAAATAGTGGGAGGTGCTGCTGAAGGAGATGGAGTTCGAGAGTGTGCCTATGGTAGCACATAGCCATGAGTGTGGATCTCAGAATGTAGTGAGAATGTTTGTATGTCACAAAAATACCTGTGATTCTCTGCTTTCTCTCCTCAGATGCTGTCAAACCTGCTGAGTTTCTCCAACAATTTATGTTTCTGTATTGGGTTACCTTATCTGGCAGCAAGGTTAATGGAAGGTGAACATGGAAGTGGTCCTAGAGGAACACAGAGGCCCAGAATATCCCTTTGGGGTCTGCAAGACTACAGATTACAATGGGCAAGGTATACTGCAAGCACATAAGCTTTGAGCCCATTCTAGTTTAAAATTTTGGCAAAGATCTATAGCTTGGGTTGTGGGTGAGGTTGTTAACTTGTTCGATGAGCTGGCTTGCTCTCATTCACCATTTTTCACCATCAGTGGAGCTTCCAATGAAGCGATGTTATTCTACTCCACTTGGAATTTATACCGTCTTGTCCGTTATGGTGAGTAGTGTCATTTCCGGTTTTGACCTGTATAGGTTTGTATATGTTTGCTGATTGCATTAACGTTAAGGAAACAAGCCTCTAGGAATTCCTGTGTGTGTCTATGCTTGGCTTGGGCTAGTTTGGTTACCTTGTCCAAGTTAAACTGATCAATTTCATTGACTGATTGTGCTGATATTAAGGAGAGTTCATTATGCTGCATTGCTGCTAGTTGATGTTCATGTATTCTGATGGCTAGTTTCCTTCCTGATTGTCTGATGTAATGTTCGTGGCAGTTGTTGCCTGGCATTTTGTAAACCACTTTGGTTCTGCATGTTGTGGAAATGGGGTCTTTAATCCTTGTGAGTGTTTGTCGTAGAGTGGCTGTGGGTTTGTGGGTCACCATGATTCCTAATGGTCTTAGGAGTCTTGTTGTCAGTTCCAACATGTTCTTGATGTAGGGCAGTGTGGCCAGTGTGTTAGGGCGCACTGTGCCCTCCTGTTATTGTCTGTTTACTAGGCATATGCGGATGAAGTTGTGCGGATATCTGTTTATAGCGAGGATTTTGTATAGGTGCTCTTCCTCTTTCCTGCATAGTTCCAGAGTGCTGTAGTGTGTTCTGGCCCATTTAAATAGTATCCTGATGCAGCTATGTTTGTGGATGTTGGGGTGATTGCTGTGGAAGCTGAGGATTTGATCAGTATGGATTGCTTTTCTATAAACTGAGGTTTGGAACTCTTCGTTGGTCATGCACTCAACTTTAACATGCAGAAACAGAAGATGATTGTTGTTTTCTTCTCTCTAGTGAATTTAATCCCTTTGAATTTATTGTTGATGATGTAGTGGATTCTATTCTGATCAGAGATAATGTGAACTGCAGATGCTGGAGAATCCAAGATAACAAAATGTGTAGCTGGATGAACACCGCAGGCCAAGCAGCAGCTGCTTGGCCTGCTGTGTTCATCCAGCTACACACTTTGTTATAGTGGATTCTATTCTAATTTGTTGTGTTTAATAATGCCATTAATACCTTATCCACAGTTTAGGTGAATGCAGGGGACAGTGGTGTGTTCTAGTCTTTGCATGACTGCTTCTGCAATGAGTCCTAAGATGGGTGACCCCAATGGTGTACTGTTGATCCGTTTGTATACTTGACCATTAAAGACGAAGTGTGAGGTGAGGCAGAGGTCTAAGTAGTTTAAGTATGTTGTCATTGCTGATGGAGCTCCTGGTCTGCATTGCTGCTTTCTCTAGTTATGTGGCCATTGTTTCTTTGGCTCATGGGATGTTGATTGATGTAAACAAAGCTGTGACATCAAAGGATGCTATGGTCTCATTGTTGCTGATTTTTATGTATTTCTTGAGGGTATTGAGGAAATCTTGAGTTGACTGCCACAAACATTACATCAGACAGACAGGAAGGAAACTAGCCATCAGAATCAGCTAGCAGCAAAATGGTATGATGAACTCTCCTTAATATTGGTACACTCAGACAATGAAGGCCATCAATTTAACTGGGACAAGGTAACCGTAGTAGCAAAAATCAAACATAGACATGCACTGGAATTCCAAGTGACATGGTTTTCAACCCATAATGCAATCAGCAAACATCTAGAATTGGACCCCATGTGCAAATCCATGCAGATCAAAACCGGAAATGACACTACCCGCCATAACGGACCAGAGAGTGTAAATTCCAAGTGCAGTAGAACAACATCACTTCTTTGGAGTCTCCACTGATGACATCACCTAACTTGGTGACAAAACACCTGAATGAGAACAAGCCAGCTCGTGAAGCAAGTCAACAACCTTAGCCCATTCTGGCCTTGAATTGCATTCCTTTATGACCTTAAATATCTCAAGTACCCAGTGTCCTCTTGACATTCTTAAGAATATTGCCTTCCTTCTTTTATTATGTCTCTACCCTGTTTACCAATATTTCCTGGCAAAGAAACAGAGAGGGAAATTTTTGTGATAATCCTATCATATCTGTTTAGTGAGAAGCCAGATTGAAGTATGCAAGAATGATTTCATTTGGATTGAACTCTATCCTTCGTGTGAAGATGCACCTGCCTCAGTGATTCATCTATGGTTATGAACATGTCAAACATTTTTGGAATAAATCTGTTCCCAGCTCGCCACCCTTAGTTACTCAGTTGTTGAAAATAAACAGCGCACTCGGGAAATGGGAGACTTTTATCAAATCGACATTACTTCATGCATATGCATTTTCTAACACATCTTGAACAAAAGTAATTATATGAAGAGGCAACATTGTCTGCAAAGTAGTTTTCATTATGCAGAGAAATTGCTTTTCTTTCTACTTTAGGAAATCTTGTTTTCTAATTAAGGTTGGTAATTATTGATAGCTATGTTTATTCTTGAAGCACTAAGACAAGTTAGGGTATAAAAAATGCATGGAATTGTCAGTATCTAGAATTCAAAATGCTTGCTGCCTGATTGAAGTGTGGAATATATGATGGAAATTTATGGCTGAGGGAACAACAGCTGTGATACATTACAAAGCAGTTGAGATGAGTTCACTCTCTGAAACAGAAAGATATGCAATGGAATTTTAATAAGTTCCTACCATGCCGTATAAATAAGTTCCTTTATCTGAAAAAATACACACAGAATAAGAAATAGACATGTTTCACTTATTAAATTTTAAAACTGTTGTGAGTTAGTTTGGAAAACCAAAACTCTTTGAAAATATAAATTATCACTGAGACTCATCCAACATCTTTCACGTAAGATGATAAGTTGAGGTGCATTCTACCAGCTCATGTGGATGTTAAGGATCCAAACACACTATGTAAAAAGAAGAGCAAAGCATTATGCTTTCCTGACCAATAATTATCCCACAGTAAATGTCACAAAAGCAGATTATAGAAGCATTACTGCCGTGCCATTTGTGGGATCATGCTGTACACAAATTGGCAGCTGTGTTTTCTACAACACAAAAGCAACTACAGTTCAAAACTATTTCATTGTCTATAAAGTCCTTTAGTATGTCCATAGTTTTGGAATGTACTATATATGTGTAAATATATATTATTTCTTTTTTCCATTTGTTACTGTTTAGTTGCTAAGAGCAAATAACAGTAAGCAGTGCAGCTGGAGGCCCTAACATCTGAGTGCTGTTATTGGCATCACTGTTCTTGGGCTAGGAGAGTGGGAAAAAGAACCAGATTTTCCCTCTTCTTTCCCCCTATTGACTACTGTCAGAAAAAGTGCCTACGTGGTTGAGGGCAGAATCAGACTTAGCTTTGAGGTCTCCGCCCCCACAGACAGGCACACTGTAGAACTATGGCTACTTGGATGTAGACCACTTAAAGACAGCCAGCACATGCGGAGCTGTACACCATGTGTAAGCTGTGAAGGGAATGAAAACTTAAGGAGAAAGATAAAGTCAAAAGCCAAGTAGAATCTAGTCAATAAAGGGTGATTCAGAGTTTCATCCCTTGTATGTAACAATGGAAATTGGCTTGCAAGAGATTCTAGCTGTTCATAACTAGCTCATGGTGCATGTACAGTGAAGTATTTCTAAGCATCTTGCTCATGTATATAAACATTAGCAGAAAACATTGGTTTCAAATTACATACTTAATCAAAAATGGGAGGGTGTCAGTTCTTTTTCCATGGCTAATGACCTACTAATAAATTGCAGGAACACATGGTTTTGACTTGTGTAATTTCTGTGAATGTAATTTTACAAGCTGGCCTAATTGTTGTGGGGAACAACCTGGAAATTCTCCCATTTTCCATTCTCCATTTTTTGCTTTGCAGTTTTCCTGAATATCAAAGGAGAGACCAACGCAATTATATCTTTGAAGATATTGAGTGCACATGTTATGTAATATATAACATAATAACATATAGATATCTATATTCTGATGGGTAACACATAGCCTAATGCAGTGTTATTAGACTAACCCACCAAGCCCATAACAGGCAAATCTACCTGCTCATACCAAAGCAGATTTCATAAATTGACTAACACAGCTTAGCGATACTTGAAAATTGCAATCCTCAAAATCATATCCTTACCTCTGCTATTTTTTATGTTATAATGCAAATGTATATACTTATTTACTTTTATATTGCAGTATAAATTATTATACTGGTATGTAGTTCAAGGAACAGAGGATACATGAGGAATGAATGAAGCATGGTCCAACCAGTCCAGCCGACCATAATCCCAAACTAAACTAGTGCTACCTGGCTGTGCTTGGCCCATTTCCGTCCAATCATTTTCCCCATTCATTTACCTGTCCAAATCCCTTTAAATATTGTCACTGTACCTGCATCTACCACTTCCTCTGGAGGTTCATTACACACACAAACCACCCACTATGTAAAAACGTTGCCTTTCATGTCCTTATGTTAGCAGACATACTGTTGCTCAGATTGTCTCTGGTTGCAGCTGGAATTCATTGCATGAATTACAATGATTTAATTGCATGAATATTCCAACATTGCATTATAAAAGTGTCAAACCGACCTTTTTTAAAACTGCAATCTGCCCTGGAACTCTGAGTGCAGAGGGCTATTATGAGGATGAATTTATAAAAAATTTGCAGCGCCATAGGTTTCAGTCAGTTGCACCTTTTAGTTCAATAGTCAGCTCATTATAGCTGACATCAAACAAGCCTTGTCTGATTCAGACTAAAGAGCAGAATCTTGTTTTATTCTGAGACTAAGCACAAGAGGCAGGTCTAAAAGCAAGAGGTACTTCCAATTGGGAGCAGGGCAGGTTTTCTTGCATGGTTTTGTTCTTCTCGGCTTAGTACATATTGGTGTACAGGTGCAAAGCTACGTTTTATGAACAGGCAGGCAGAATGTATTGTCCCCTGCTAGGACATTCTGGGCCCAAATTCCAGTCACCATATTTAAATGACACCCAGACAGTATTTCACTCTCCATAACCAAGAAGCATTACTCAACCTCTGTTCACCAATCCAGCCAACCCCGGATCTGCCCCTGGTATCATGGCTCAGCAATGCATTTGTAGAGAATGTCTAGGTGAAAATGGAAGTGCCTTTCCCAAGAGATGACAGTAAGCTGCCATTCCAACTGACAAAGGCAGCTATACAGAAGTGGCTTTAGCACTTGTGGGCAGTGCAAGAGACCTTGTCTCCCTTTATCCAACAGGATAAATGAGCAATAAACAACTGCACCTCCCAGTCGCGAACCATTTTAACTCCCCCTCCATTCCTCAGACGACATGTCCATCACGGGCCTCCTGCAGTGCCACAACAATACCACCTGAAGGTTGCAGGAACAGCAACTCATATTCCACTTGGGAACCCTACAGCCCAATGGTATCAATGTGGACTTCACAAGCTTCAAAATCTCCCCTTCCCCCACTGCATCCCTAAACCAGCCCAGCTCAACCCCTCCCCCTACTGCATTCCAAACCCAGCCCAGCCTGTCTCTGCTTCCCTAACCTGTTCTTCCTCTCACCCATCCCCTCCTCCCACCTCAAGCTGCACCTCCATTTCCTATCTACTAACCTCATCCCGCCTCCTTGACTTGTCCTTCTTCCCTGGACTGACCTATCCCCTCCCTACCTCCCCACCTATACTCTCCTCTCCACCTATCTTCTTTTCTCTCCATCTTCAGTCCGCCTCCCCCTCTCTCCCTATTTATTCCAGAACCCTCTCCCCATCCCCCTCTCTGATGAAGGGTCTAGGCCCGAAACGTCAGCTTTTGTGCTCCTGAGATGCTGCTTGACCTGCTGTGTTCATCCAGCTTCTTTTTATCTGGGATAAATGAGCTGTTGCGCCACACCGGGTTAGACATCACAGTCTACTTAATGCCTTCTGTCCTTATGACTGTGACTTGACATTGTAAACTTGTTACTGTAGAGGACTGTCAAACACAAGATTGGGCCCTGGGCATCTCCAGCAGATGCCTCATGTGCAATCAATTTCGGTCATTTCTTTTGCTGCAACTACCAGCAACAGCCTTGTACCAAAGTGCTATTGGATCTCACACATCTGAAAGAATTCACATTTAAAACATAATATGAGCAACAATAGCAGCATGCAAACCTTTCATCAAAACTAGGAAAAGGTGCTTTTCATCAAAGGCTTGCATGAGAAAATGATGCCACCACAAAAAATAACTTCAGAATAAACTCCTCGCAGGTATCTCAAGACACACACATCAAAAAATGTTTTATATTTGCATTAACTCTAGCTCCAGACAAAACTTTCTCAAATTGTCCATCGCATGTTCTACTTAATGCACACAGACAATCATAGCACTGGGCTTTGACATCACTCTCTGCATCTATTACTGCATACAAAATATTTATGTACCCATACTAAAGTCTCTTACTGCTTCTCTCTTTCTGCAGGAGAACATACACAACCATCACAAATGTCCCCATGTGTAAGGATCCTTACCCTCTTCAAAGTGCAGAGGGCAGCAGAGCTGACAGGTGAACGAAGTGAGTTTGCCTATACTGAAGGGGAGATAGGATACCTATGGTCATTTGTTGAGAAATCCTCCAATCCGCTTCTCTCAGTTGCACTCAAGCGGCAAAATTTCGTTAAAATATTGGGTTAGGGTGCTGGCTCATGAGGATAAGAAATCTTGCATTTTTCTATATGGCATGTGAATCCTGCTATAAAGCCAGAGGCAAAGGAAGAAGAGCTCAGCCCCCAGGCCTGTCTTTGCCAGAACTCTTCTGAGGAGGAACATCACTAGCCTAAGAAGGTGCACTTCCAAGACCTCCCTCCCCATCGTCTAATGTGTCAGGGACATTGACCTCAGTGTGTGACCTTTCTAGACTGGGAGCCACATTCTGGGGAGCACAGCATTGATGTAGACTCTCAGCTGGAAAAGAAACAATTTGATTTCTGACTCTCAAATGAGCATCGAAGAACAGACCAGTCCAGATGATGTTCATCTTGACTTGACCGCTAATGATTGCATAGACATGAGCAGACAAGAACTGGAATGTCTGGCAGAAGTGCCAGAGATCCTTGACAGACTAGAGTCAATGGAGTCTGCCTAACGTCTTTCTGATGTTCAGCCATGTGAAACTGGTTGCCTCCATGGATGGCATGACAACTGCTATGGAGATCCAAGTACCTACAGGATTGCATTCAAACCTTCATTCCATTACTCAAGCCACAAATATATTCATTTGACAAACAACAAAGGCCGCTTGGCCCTTACAACGTTGATAAGTCCACATTACTGACATACAGTCAAACAATAACCTGATGTGGTCATATTCAGGAAATCATACCTGGCATAAAATGTCCCAGACACCATCATCATCATCCCTGGATATGCCCTGTCCCTCTGGCAGGACAGACCTAGCAAAGTTGGCAACACAGTTGCAATGGAGTTGTCCAAATAGCCCTCAACATTGACTCTGGATTCTGTGAAGTCTCAACACACCAAGTGAATAATGAACAAGGAAACCACCTGCTGATTGCCATGCATCACATCACCCCAATTGGCTGAAGAATCAGTACTCACCCATAGTGAACACAACCTGAAGGGTGCACAGAGGGTTGCAAGATATAGAAAGTACTCTGGGAGGATAATTTGTTATCAAGAATGGCTCAACAGCGCAGCTACTGACCCAACTCATCATGTCCTAAAGAACATAGCTGCTAGACTGGGTCTGAAGCAAGTGTTGAGGGAATCAAAAAGACTGAAAGTTTGCATCTGAACAATGGGCTATCTTCAAGGGGGAGTTGCTTCAGGTCCTTTAGCGTAATTGGCTGAATGGCTGGTTTGTGATGCAAAGTGACACTAACGGTGTGGGCTCAATTCTGACACTTGCTGAGGCTTCCTCTTCTTCTCTACCTCTGCCCTTGTCTTAGGCATGGTAACTTTTAGGTTAATCACTGCCAGCCACCTCTCTAATGAGAGAGCAGCCCTACAGTTTGATAAACCTACGGTGAATTTAACTTAAAAGAAGACAGAAACTAAAATAAAGAAGACAAAGTGTGCTTATGACAACCATCAGGCAGAAGGTAGAATTGTGAGCCAAGAGAAAAACACAGAAGCTTCAGGGATGAGGTGATCAAGCATAATAGAGATGCATAGAAGCATTATGAGAAAATACTAAAGGCCAACATAAGGAGGAATCCCGAAGTGTTCTATTAGACACACCAATAAAAGGAGGAGTAGAGCCAACCAGAAACAAATAAAGAGGATTTACCCCAAAAGGCATGGCTAAGGTGTTAAATAAATGCCTTGTATCATTCTTTAACAAGGAAATAGATGCTACCTGGTTTATGGTGACAGAGGAGGAAACTCTTGGTTTCAAAATTGATCAGGAGAAAGTGTTGGATGGGCTATCAGTATTGACAAGGCACAAGACTGGATCAAATGATCCAAGGATTGTGAAGAAAGCAAGAGTAGAAATTGCAGGAGCTGTGGCTATGATCTTTCGGTCTTCTCTAGACTCAGCAGGAGAGCATTGGAGAATTGCAAATATTATGCTCATGTTCTAAGACTGTAAGGAAAAGCCCAGCAATTACAGATCAGTCAGTTTTAACTTCAATAGTGGTGAAACTTCTCAAAACAATTGCGCAGGATAGAGTTAGCAGTCATGGGTAAAAATTTGGGCTATTTAGGATGAGCCCCCAGGGATTTCTAAAGAGGAAATCATGTTTAATTAACTGCTGGAGCTTTTTGAAGAGGTAACAGAAAGCATCAATAAAGGTAATGCTGTTGATGTTATGTACATGGACTTTCAAAAGGCATGCATATATGCCACACAACAAGCTTGAAAGAAAGTTTATAGTTCATGGAATAAAAAGGACAGTAGAGATGTGGATATAAAATTGGCAGAAGAATAGGAAGCAGAGAGTAGTGGTAAGTGGGTACTTCTCAGGCTGAAGGAAGGCAGTGGAGTTCCCCAAGGGTCAGTTCTGAACATTGTTCCTTCTGAGCTGTGCAGCTGGTTGCATGCTTAGCTACTCTGAGGATCTGTGCACGGTCATCAGTGTACTGATATTTTTACACCATTAACCTCCAGTTCCAGAAGATACTGCTACACAAGGACCTCAGAATAAAATTAATGGGAATACTGTTACTGATATCTTGCTTTTCCTGATATATGTTCATGATCTAGATCTTAGTATGCAGAGGACAATTAAAGAGTTTGCAAATGATACAAATGTTGGAAACTTTGTAAACTGTGAGGAGAATAGTGCTGAACTCTAAAAGACCATAGACATGTTAGTGGAATGGGCAACTAGTTAGTAGATGATGCTTAATGTGAAGAATTGGGAGGTGATGCATTTTGGTAGGAAGGATATGAACAGACAATACAAAAAGGTCTATCATTAGGAGTGGGAAGTAGAGATCCTGTTTGCATCTGTGCAAAGATCACTGAAGGTAGCAGGACAAGTGGAAAGAGCAGTTAACAAAGCGAACAGTGTCCTGAGCTTTATTATGGGGCCATGGAGTACAATAGCAAGAAGGTTATACTGAACTTACACAAGACACTTAAGGGTTGTGTGCAGTTCTTGGCACCATATTATGTTGAATGCATTGGAGAGAATGCAGAGGAGATTTCTATAAATGGTTCCAGTGCTGAAAAGCTTCTGTTATGAGGATAAAAAGGGGAGATTAAGACTGACCTCCTTGGAGAGTAGGAGGCTAAGAAGAGACCTGATAGAAGTTCTCAAAATCATGAGCACTCTGGACACAGTGGATGAGGAAAACTGTTCCCATTCATACAGGGACAGATTTAAAGTGATTTATAAGGTTAGAAAATGTGATGAGAAATGACTTTTTCATACAATTCAAAACTTCACTCAATTTCAAATAAAAGGTAAAAGGTATAGATATGAATCTGCAAGATAACTTTTTTTATTCATTTGTGGGATGTGGGTGTCACTGACAGGCCAACATTTATTGCCCATTCCTAGTTGCCATTGGGAAGGTGGTGGTGAGCTGCCTTCTTGAACTGCTACAGTCCACCAGCTACAGATAGAACCACAATCCTATTAGGGGGGGAATTCCAGGATTTGGACTCAGCCTCAGTGAAGGAATGGCAATATATTTCCAAGTCGGGATGGTGAGTGGCTTGGAGGGGAACTTGGAGGTGGTGGCATTCCCATGTCTCTGCTGCCCTTGTCCTTCTAGATGTAAGTGGCCATGGGTTTGGAAGGTGCTGCCTGAGGATCTTTGGTGAACTTCTGGTGAACTATATATTCTAGTCAGTGTATGCAGCAAAATGAAAAATCTGGGAGAAGAGTGTTGGGGAGGCAAAAATACAAATATACCTCACTTCCAAATGTAGAAATGAGAAGGAAACCTGGATAATTATTATCCACCAGAGTGCAGTAAATGACTTGAAAAACATGTAGTCTTTAAAAATGCAGATTTCTAGGGGTGGAATCTTGTAGAGCCAGAATGATGGTGAGAAATCTGAGAGATTCATACAAGAAGTCCAGCAAGGTCTTCTTTGATATCAGGAGCTATAAGTCACATGTTCTAACAGATTTGCAAACATCAAGGCAGAATTCATGCTCAGTAGTGACGAGATGGTTATTAAGGAGAAGTATTGTGTGTCATTAACTCCAAATCTTGCCTCACTAATATGCAGGGTGCTTTTATACCAAGTGTTGAATAGAACCTAGATCCCAGGAATTCTGATGTGATAGTCATAGCTGGTACCCCGCTGCAATTGGTTGAGGAATCAGTGGAAACAAGAGAAGTACAAAGATCCATATAGGCGAGGCCCTTCCCCACCAAAAACAGACCGGACAGGGAGATGTAAAATCCGAACACAAAAACAGAAGTTGCTGGAAACCTCAACTAGTCTGGCAGCATCTGTGAAGAGAAATCAGAGTCAACGTTTCTGGTCTGGTGACCCTTCCTCAGGACTCAGTTCTGAGACAGGGCCACTGGACCCAAAATATTAACTCTGATTTCTCTTCACAGATGCTGCCAAACCTGCTGAGCTTTTTCAGCAACTTCTGTTTCTGTTTCTGATTTATAGCATCCACAGTTCTTTTGGTTTTTATTTTGATGTAAAATCGAATCCATTATCCCATTACTGTTTCATAAGAAAAATTCAGCTGCCAAAGCGAGGATCTTCATAGCCAGCTAAGTACATACAGTCTATCCTGGGAACTCAACCATGTGAGGCGTTTATACAATGGCAGTAGCTTCGAAATGATTTGATATTTGGTTGATGGCATTGATGCTGTAACTACACCACAGTTCTCCCCAGCAAAGCAGCTATTTGGGTGACTTGGACAGGCTCGGTGAGTGGACGGATGCATGGCAGATGCAGTTTAATGTGGATAAATGTGCGGTTATACACTTTGGTGGCAAGAACAGGAAGGCAGATTACTATCTCAATGGAGTCAAGTTAGGTAAAGGGGAAGCACAACGAGATCTGGGTGTTCTTGTACATCAGCCAATGAAAGCAAGCACGCAGGTACAGCAGGCAGTGAAGAAAGCTAATAGCATGCTGACCTTCATAACAAGAGGAATTGAGTACAGGAGCAAAGAGGTCCTTCTGCAGCTGTACAGGGCCCTGGTGAGACCGCACCTAGAGTATTGTGTGCAGTTTTGGTCTCCAAATTTGAGGAAGGACATCCTTGCTATTGAGGGAGTGCAGCATAGGTTCACAAGGTCAATTCCCGGAATGGCGGGACTATCATATGTTGAAAGATTGGAGCGACTGGGCTTGTATACTCTTGAGTTTAGAAGGATGAGAGGGGATCTGATTGAGACGTATAACATTATTAAGGGATTGGACACTCTGGAGGCAGGAAGCATGTTTCCGCTGATGGGTGAGTCCAGAACCAGAGGACACAGTTTAAAAATAAGGGGTAGGCCATTTAGAACAGAGTTGAGGAAAAACTTCTTCACCCAAAGAGTGGTCGATATATGGAATGCTCTGCCCCAGAAGGCAGTGGAGGCCAACTCTCTGGATACTTTCAAGAAAGAGATAGATAGAGCTCTTAAAGATAGTGGAATCAAGGGTTATGGGGATAAGGCAGGAATAGGATACTGATTGTGGATGATCAGCCATGATCATAATGAATGGTGATGCTGGCTTGAAGGGCCGAATGGACTACTCCAGTACCTATTGTCTATTGTCTATTAAAATTGGTAGATATACATTTAGTTGAAAAAAATGGCTTGTATTTGTAGTATTTTTGTTAAGTCATGTCACTTAGAAAGATTCCAAAAATATTCTCAATTTATTTGTAATGTCATTGTTATATAAGCATACAGCAAATAATCCGCACATTGAAATCCCAAAAAATAGCAATGAAATAAGTGACTACTTAAGCTGGTAGAAGAATCACTGAATGATTTTAATCTCACAGAAGTCAAGCATTGGGATCATTGTATCTATCCTTGCACATTGTAAAAGTTGTCCAATTACTTACAGTACCCTGCCCTTTCCACGTGGACTTGTGTGTTTATCTACTTCAAGAATCATCAGATTCGCTTTTGGGAGCTGTGATTGAATCTGGTTCAACCATCCTTTCTGGCAGTACATTTGGAATCATAAAAATTCTCTCCTCCTTTCTTCTCATCTGGCCTTTTGTCCTTCTTTCAGTTATCTTAGATCTACATTGTTTGGCTGTCAATCCCTCTTCCATTCCTTTTACTTACTTGCTCCATCAAAAGCCTACACAGTTTTGAATACTTTTCTTAAATCATTCTTTATACTTCTTTTTTCTGAGGAGAACAGATAAGGCCCCTTTAGTGTTTTTACCATGTACCTCCACTTGCAGATTCCTGGTTCCGTTTCAGTAAATCTCATTGTATCCACTCTAAGATCTTCACATCCTTATAAGAGTGTAGTGCCATTCTCTGGGAGTGAATGTCTGACAGAGGCCTGGTAGAGTTCCTCTGGGGTAGACTGAGGAGGATCTTCTGACTCCAACCTGATTTCCATGGTTAGGAGTATTAGTATACTGAGGCATAGGCACCCACAATGTATGGGGTAAGTAAGGTGAAGAGAAGGAATTGACATCAGCGTCTAGTTCTCAGGAAACTGGCATCCAGAGGGTTTGTGGCACTGAGGTAACATCCCCATCTCTAAACCAGGAGTTCTGGGTTCAAGACCCAACGGAACTTACTGGTCATTTTCCCAACGCAGCTCCATGGGATAATCAGCTCAGGAATCCTTCCTCCATTTCCCCAGAGGAAACCAAGCATGGGGATGAAGACGCAAGTAACCTAAAGTTATTAGGCTAAGGCCAAAAGACTCAAAACTTAGTTCACAAATGTACAGGGTAATTTGAAAAAAAAGCTTTAATGATCAAAGAATGAGAAATAGCGCTTCCATAAATTCTGACAACTGAATTATTGTTCGTAGACTTAACCATTCAACCCCCCTCAAAAGTGTCAGTAATTGTGCCAGTTTTCTTATGCGTACTAGTTTAGCCCTCCATAACCGTTCAGTTTCGTAGCTTCTCTGATATTGTTGATGGAAACAAATGTTGTTTAACTTTGGTCAATAGAAAGAGCCATAAAATGCAAAAGGCTTCATGGAAGTGAATTGTAGCAAATGCAGTGTCAACGGAGCATCAAAAGGGAGATTTAAAAGTATTACCTATGAATGGTAAGAAAACATACATAGCCAGCGATAGTGGGAACTGCAGACGCTGGAGAATCTGAGACAACAAGGTGTAGAGCTCGATGAACACAGCAGGCCAAGCAGCATCAGGGGAGCAGGCGAGCTGATGTTTTGGGCCTAGACTCTTCTTCAGAGCCTTTTTCTGAAGAAGGGTCTAGGCCCGAAATGTCACCTTTCCTGCTCCTATGATACTGCTTGGCCTGCTATGTTCATGCAGCTCTATACATAGTCAGCATTTACTTTGTTGAGTAAATAGCAACTCCACAGTTAGTACTGCACAATAAACATTGGACCATAACATCCATAAACAGTTCAGTTTCACTTCACAGTTTTGAATAAGAAGGTTAGGGTGGAAAGAATTTTGTAAGTGTTTCACAGTTATTTGTTTCTGAATTTCACGATGTGCATCTCATTTATGTTATAGTAATACAAAAGCTATATCTGTTTTGAAAAGCTGTATCGCGTAATAGTATTTGCCTGCATCATGCGAATAAACAGAAAATGTTTGTTTAATGTTTAATACACTGTCGAGGAAAGGAAAGAGTTTCCATGCACTTGTAGCAAGCTACAGGAAAGATGTTGTTAAACTTGAAATGGTGCAGAAAAGATTTACAAGGATGTTGCTGGAGTTGAAGGGTTTGAGCTACAGAGAGAGAGGTTGAATAGGCTGAGGTAATTTCCCCTGGAGTGTCAGGGGCTGAGGGGTGACCTAATAGATATTGATAAAGTCATGAGGAGCATGAATAGGGTGAATAGCCAAGTCTTTTCCCCAGGGTAGGGGAACCCAAAACTAGAGGGCATAGGTTTAAGGTGAGAAGGGAAAGATTTAAAAGGGACCTAAGGGGAAACTTTTTCATGCAGAGAGTGCTACATGTATGGAATGAGCTGCCAGGAGCAATGGCAGATGCTGGTACAATCACAACATTCAAAAGGCACCTGGATGGGTACAAGAATAGGAAGGGTTGGACTGAAGTGCCTGTTTCCATGCTGGACAGCTCTATGACTCTTAAGTAAGATTTAAAAATTACGATTTAAAAATTTCTGACGGGTAGCACCTTCATGAAAGCACCTCTATACATTCCTGGGGGTGTAGATTATGTACTAACTTCATCATAATGCTGCTACATCTCATTCTTCTAAACTAGACAAATTAAAATTAAAAGGTAAATTCAATGAACATAATGCAGCATCCATGACCTTTCAGCATAATGACTGTTGCTCTCTGCCTTTGTAAAGTGGGCCAACAGCACTGCATTGAGAGATCACATTAACCCAGCTACCATCTGTACTTCAACACATGGCATTAATAATTAACACATTTACATTTGCAGCCATTGGAAAGAGTTCATGTGTATAAATGCTGTACATATGTCAAAGACTGATGACATGGTAGAGACTGTGGAAACCAGGGTAGACTGGTATGAAACATTTCCATAAGATCTCACATTGCAGTCTGTCAGGCATTGCCAGAACTCAATAAAGGCACCCTTTGAAACAAAATTGTCTCTCAGAGGTTTTATTACGTGATCACAGAACTAAAGGAGAAAGTGCTGTAGACTCATTGATTTACAATGATGATGTGTACATCAAATTAAAATTTGCAGAGGAGAAATGCCTCCACTGTTCGTTATTTTAGAGCCATGGCTTGAACCCCAGTTTCTGCTAGGCAGTTAATATTAGGCAGATTACTTTCCAGTCCTTGAGATGTATGACATTACCTGACCGAGACACTGGATGATTGAAGCACCATTTCCTTACTTTTGTACTCCAGATTCCTTGAGGTTGTGACAATGCAGAACCACAACAGAAGAAGTTTAATGGCTGGAAGTGTGAGATTACCCACTTTGAATCCAAGAAATTGGATTCGTGGTGTTGCGAATTATTAACAGTAGATTAGGAACTGTGGAGGCCAAAAGGCTTTATCGCTCCATACATGCAAATCACTAAAAGCTGGTACTCGGGCACAGAATATTCCAGTAGGCTAATGAAACATTTGCTATCATTTCAAAGATGCTAGAATGTAATAAAATTGAACGTGAAGCTAGGCCAGGCTAGTTCTATAATACTGAGTCCACTTCTGGCTGCCCAGTTATAGGAAGGATATTATTAAGCTAGAGAGGGCTCAAAAGAGATTTACCAGAATGTCGCAGGGAATGGAGGGCTTGACTTCTAAGGAGAGGCTGGATAGGCTGGGACTTTATTCACTGGAGCAAAGGAGGTTGAAAGATGATTTATAGCAGTTTATAAAATCATGAGGGATATAGATAAGTTGAATGGCAGGTGTCATTTCCCTAGGATGGAGGATTTCAAGACTAGGGGACATATTTTTAAGGTGAGAAGAGAAATATATAAAAAAGACATGAGGGGCAACTTTTTTACACAGAGAGTGGTTAATCTGTAGAATGAACTTCCAGAGGAAGTAGTGGATGTGGGTACAGTTACAATTTTTAAAAGACATGCAGACAAATACACGAATTAGAAATGTTTGGAAGGATATGGGCCAAGCACAGGCAGGTGGGACTAGTTTAGTTTGGGATTATAGTGTGCCTGGCCATGTTAGACTGAAGGGTCTGTTTCCGGACTGTTGACTCTGTAACTCCATGACTATGACTCTATGTTAGGAACATAGGAGCATGAATAGACCATTCAGTCCCTCATATGTTCAACAAGCATTGTCCTATTCAATTACCATTCAATAAAATCATCATTGATTTTATCTTCATTGATTTTATTGTAGGCTCAACTTCACTTTCCTGTCTGTATGCTATTGCCCTTGACCGCTTGTCTGTCAAAAATCTATCTAACTCAATTTTGAATAAATTTAAAATCACAGCCTCCATTGCCTTCTGTGGAAGAGAATTCTAAACTCCAAAGGGAGAAGAATATCCTCTCTATCTCTCTCTGTAAAGTGAGACCTCTATATCCCCTAGTTTAATTCTCTGCACTGCCAACCTATCCAGTCTCCTCAAGATTTTATACGCTTGAATCAGATCACCTTTTATTCTTCAAAACGCCAGTGGATTTTGGATTCAATTGTTTAGCCTTTCTGCATAAAATAAATCCTTCATTCCCTAATGAATTCAACTGAATCTTTTTTGAACTATTTTGAAAGCAATTGTTTTTTTTTCAAATAAGGAGACTAAAACCTCGCACAGTACTCCAAATTCCAAATTCACTGAGACTCTTTCGATAGTACATTTCAAATCCATGACCACTTCCTTGAAGGAAGGGAAGGATAGCAGATACATAGGAATAGCATCACCTGCAAGTTCCTCTCCACAGCACTCACCATTCTGACTTGGAAATATATTGCTGTTCCTTCAGTGTTGCTGGGTAATAATCCTTGAACTCCCTCCCTAATGGCATTGTGAGTTTAATTATATCAAATGGACTGCAGTACTCCAAGAAGGCCACCAGCTCCTTCTCCAGGGCAACTGAGAGTGTGCAATAAATGCTTGCCTCACCAGCAAAGTCCATAGAGTCATAGAATCCTTACAGTGTAGAAGCAGGCCATTTGGTCCATCAAGCCTACATGATCCGTCCAAAAGACTTCTGGCCGTCCTACCTTATCCCTGTAACCTTGCATTTCCCATGGCAAATCCGCTTAAACTGCACATCCCTGGACATTACAGGCAATTTAGCATGGCCAATCCACCTAATCTGCACAATTTAGGACTGTGGGAGGAAACTGGATCATCTGGAGGAAACCCATGCAGATGTGAGGAGAATGTGCAAACTCCACACAGACAGTCACTCGAAGCTGGAATCAAACCCAGAGTCCCTGGCGCTGTGAGGCATCAGTGCTGACCACTGAGCCAACGTGCCATCCCGAATCCCCTGAATTAATTTTTAAAAGGGTATGGTTTTGCCAACACCTTGTACTGCTGCCGTAAAACTTTCCCACTTTTAACTATTAATCCCTTTGTAATATATGATAACATGCCCACTTAATCATTTGGCGTAGCCAAGTTTATGTGATTCATGTAATGGGCATTGAATCTCATGAAAGATTTTTGTTATTGATAGTGATCTGCATAGATTCACATGAGTAATACTGGCGCTAAAAGATTGAATTGTAAAAGCCAGTTGCATATACTTAGTTTATATTCCCTGGAGTTCAGAAAGTCACGGCTTGATCTAATCGAGCTCTTAAAATTATACAATGTTTGGATTAAATAGATATCCAGAAATTCTTCGCTTGGGTGAGATACCCAAACTAAAGTGATATCATCTTATAATGAGAGCTAGAACTGGTCAGGAATAGAATCAGGAAATATTTTTCTTTACATTAAAAAGGTTGTGGAAAGCAAGAACTCTCTCCACAAAAAGTTTGTGGGTGCTAGGTCGATTGGAATTATCAAACTTGAATGCAATGATCTTTGCTTTATTCAGGGCCATGGAACAAAAGCAGGTAAAAGGAGTGGAGATACAGATCAAACAAGAACTGATTGAAAGGTGACATTCAAGGAGCTTAGAGGCCTAACCTGTTCCTTTGATTCGTAGATTCTTTCGATGAAACTTTTTAAAAATCATGTTAGGCAATTGGTGACAGCAGCAAAAGAGAAAATCAGCTTCAGCTTGTAAACCTACTACTGTGACACGTACTGCCTAGTTACTGGGTAAGACTAAACGTTAACGTAATAATCAACAGTACTGCCCATGTCTAGTTGCAGATAAGTACCAGGTGATGGCTCAAATAACTTGGCACCAGCATAGAGAATACAAAGCAACTAAAAGTCCCTGCAGAATGTCATGTTAGATCCTGTCAGACTTTGGCAGGCTATTAGAACTCGACTAAAATATTCTCTGAAAGAATTTGACTCTCCCAGGGATTTTTGTTAAATGATTGTAGGTAAGGAAAAATGTATTGTAGATTCATGGATCTATGATTTTGTGTCAAATGAATTCTTGTAGAGGAGAATTATTTCCATTTGGTTAAGAAGATTTTTTTAAGGGAAGTACAATATCATGAGGGCTCTAGACAGAGTAGAGAGGGAGAAAGTGTTTCCATTGGTGGAAGGATTGAAAACCAAGAAGTACTATTTAACACAACTGGTAAAATAATCAATGGCAATGTGAAGAACAATGTATTTATACACGAGTGGTTAGGAACTGTAATGTGCTTCCTGAGAGTGTTTTGGAGGTAGGTTCTATTGGATGCTTTCAAAAGTGAATTGGATCACCTGCTGAGAAGGAAAGTGCACAGGGTTATGGGATTGGGTAAAGGCTCGGGGAATGCACAGGACAACTTACAGAGAGCCAGCACAGACACAGATAGTCCAAATAGCCTCCTTGTGTGTTGTAATCATTCATTGAAATTCATCTCCGTTTAACAATCAGAGGTAAAGGCTTTAATTAACCTTGGTTTATGCTGGGCTAGTGGGCAATTCAAATCACTCATGTTAGCTAAAAACGTTTTGGAGATTTCAGAAATTGACAGCTCCTGAAGTTAAACTGTACAACACAGGTAAGACTTGACCAAGATTCTGTATAATCAAAGCATTCTTGAGCTGGAACCACACTCACTAAATCTAGAATACCGACAACTCCGAGTTCATGGCATTTGAGCGAGGATATTGAGGCTTTTGGTAGAAAAGTTAACAACAAAAAGTGGAGGATATGAACCTGAAATTAGCCAATAACATCTAGAACCTGAAAACTAATGGATAATTTGAGGGTTATATCAGAAAAGGTATAACAACATGCTATATAGCACTTTTAATGTAATGTAATATTCCAAGTTGTTTCACAGGAGCATCTGAAGTGGTGTCTCTACTGTAAGCATTCTATAATTCTGGATCATTAATTTGTTTATATTGCTCAAAGTTGAACACAATGAAAGGCACTGTTACGTTCTTACATTCTTATTTAAATAACAAATATTAAGCAGTTATTTAATCTATGATTCATAAACAGCAAATGCTGTGGTATTCAGTTACAAAGAAATCCACAAACAGAATTAGAAACATAATACAGTATTCTGTAATCAATGCATTTGTCAAATTATTAACGGATGTCAGTTTTGTAAGTTGCTGAGCTTCCTGTTCAGCCATAATCAGAGCCCTTTAACCTACAGTAATGTATTGACACTACACGGGTTAGGTTAGGCTCCCAAGCCAGAACCAATTCTGAAATAAAATCAACTATCTCTGCCAGAAAGAGGCCTCATTTGTCAAGGATTGGAGGCATGGGGGGAATGAACACTTCAAACATGAACTGTTTTTCTGCCATTTAATATGATCATGGTTTTTCTGATTGCTGGTTCAATGATGGTCTAGTGATGTTATTGCTAGACTATTAATCCAGAGACCCAGGTAATGTTCTGGGGCTTGTGTTCAAACCCCACCATGGCAGATGGTGGAATTTGTTTCAAAAAAAACTAGAAATAAGCACCTAATGATGACCATGAAGCCGTTACTGATTTTCAGGCAAAGCTCATTGGGTTCACTAATTTACATTAAAGAAGGAAATCTGCTGTCCTCCCATGTGATTCCATAGCAATGTGATTGATTCTTAACTGCCCTCTGTATCATTTTTGAAGCTTCCTGATGTTCTTTTCATAATTTGTTGTCCTCTGTTTCTTTGTCTCATCGATAAAATTTGGAACCATACCTTTCTTCCCTTCTTCCAAGTAATTTATATAAATTATAAATAGATTCTAGCACTTTCTGACCTGAGAAAAGACCCATTAATGCTGACTGCGTCCTGATCACCAGTCATTCTTTTAGTCATGTCAACATTCTACCCCTACTTCAGGAGCTTTTACCTTGCACAATATTTTGATGTGGCAATTTTATCGAATGTCTTCTAGAAATTTGAGCCCAGTATATCCATCTGTTCCCCTTTATCCATAACAGGTTACTTCTTCAAAGAACTCCAGTAGAGTTGTTAATTTCCCTTTCATGTAACCATATTGACTCTGCCTGCTTACCTTGAATTTATTTAAATGCACTTCTATAGTTTCTTTAAATTAGCTTCTAAAATTTTTCCTATTGACAGATTTTAAGCTGACTGCCCTGTAGTTTCTTTCTTTCTTCCTGTTTCCCTTTTTGAATAAATGAATTATATTTGTTATATTCCAATGAAATTCAACATATGCCCAAATCTAGAGAGCTTTGGAAAAATAAAACTAATGCATTCACTACCTAACTTGGCATTTCTTTTCAGGCCTTAGAATGAAATTCATTGGGACTCGGGCACATGTCAGCACAGAACTCCAAAAATTTACGCAGTGCCACACCTCTCATAATTCCAAAGTTCCACTTTCTAGTACTTACACAAATATCAATTCAACTCATCTGTCATCTTCTTATTTTCTATTTTCAAAGGAATAAGGGAAGAACATAGAATGCAGAACAGTACAGGCCCTTCAGCCCAAGGTGTTGTGCCGAACTTTTACCCGAAGCCTAAGATCTATCTAACCTCCACAGCTACCTTATATTATCATCCACATGCCTATCTAATAGCCACTTAAATGCCCCAATGAGGCCACCTCCACTACCTTCTTCAGCAATGCAAGAAGGAAGCAGAAACAAAGACTTGCATCTCTAAAACACCTTTCACAACTACAGAATGATGATCCTTAGCCAGATTGTAATATAATTTGGTGGCCTGACCCAGGATGGTAATAGAGAATATAACTTGTTAGTGTTGGTTAAGTCTTAAATATTGGACTTGGTGCAAGGGAATCTGCTGCTTTTCTTCAAATAATTCAGTAGGATCTTTTACAATCACTTGGGAGGACAAACAGAGCATTGATTCAGCATCTCAGTTGAAATGCAGCACCTATGACAGTGCAGCATTCCGTCAAAGGGTCTCGGCCTAAAATGTCAGCCTTCTTGCTCCTCTGATGCTGTTTGGCCTGCTGTCCTCATCCAGCTCTACATCTTGTTATCTCAGAGTCTCCAGCGTCTGCAGTTCCTACTATCTCTGAAGCATACTCAGTATCTGTTTTTGTAACAAAGGGTAGCACGACATTGGCATAACTCACCATACAAAATTTGAGGTGTATTGCAGCACTAGATGTTTTCAAAGAGAGGTGCTGACTTCACATAGAGCGTCTTTTTCAGCATTGCTTGTGGTTCAAAAGGAGGGCACTCCCAGCTAGTAGCAGCTTCCCTCTTCTCCATTCCCCATTAACATCAAGGCTGGCCTACCCCTGTCACTCAAATCACTTAATTTCTAGGAAATGTCCACATAGATCTCAGAGCTGCAGACTCTGGCCTGGCTGCCAATTTAGCTAGCTGCCAAGCAGGAAATAGTACTTAATAATTAAGTCCTACCATTAAATTCAGCACGATTCTGTATCCCTGACCCAACAGGATTCTTTGATCATTTTTGGCCTTCCCAAACTCTCCCCATTCTCATTTTAAAGCCAGGCTATTGATTCTTTGCTGGCATATGCATTCATGAATGCAGATATGATTCAGTGCTTAGACCCAGTGCAATCATTAATTTGTGATTATGACAAAGATTTCTGGCAGATTTCGTAGCCACAGGATCTCTGCTGAGACCATTGGCCTCTGCTGTGAAATCATTTAATACATTACAGGTTAAAGACACAGATAGCCTTCAAGGAAGTCCACATTTTTACACCACATTGACTTGAGCAGGACAAACTGGTTTCTGTTCCCATTGTAAAATACCGTACTCATGATTAAACTGACACCATTTTTGAAGCTGTTAAAGAATTAAAAGCAGTTTTGTGAAGCAGGCGTGCCCCAAATAAGAACTAAAGATGACATTCACCTCTTGGAGGGGTTCACGCTGTCAGCCTTTGTCCCAATTCTTTGACCATGAATTCAACTCCAAGTTGTACACCAGGAAGAACCCTTGTTATCATGCACAGTGGTACCACAGTGAGTTTAACACCCGTGTCAAAAACCAGGCAGAAGGACAATGATGACATGATTAACGTTTTCAGATTATATTGCATTGCTCAAAGGTCCCAATTAATGACTTCATCTATTTATCTTAATTTGACGCTGCCTGATTTTCTTCTCCACATTAAATCAGTCAAGCTGAGGTGCCAGAGTCAGAGGACATTATGGTGACTCAGTGATTAACACTGCTGCCTCATCTTGCCAGGGACCTGGGTTTGATTCCAACCTCGGACGACTGTCTGTGTTTGCACACTCTCCCAGTGTCTGCATGAGTTTACTCCAGCCACTCTGGTTTTGTTCCGCGGTCCAAAGATGTTGGGGTGGATTGGCCATTGGAAATTCACGGATATAGGTAGGGGATGAGTCTGGGTGGGGTGCTGTTCACAGGGTTAGTGTGGACTCTGTGGGCTGAATGGCCTGCTTCCCCACTCTGTGGATTCTGTAATTTGTGAGGGAATAACAAAAACCCAAATTACTGAAAGCAGAGTTAAAGATTTGGCTCCAGTGACCCTTCATCAGAACATTTTGCTTCCTCTCCACGGAGGCAGCCAGACCTGCTGAGCTTTTCCAGCAATTTCTGTTTTTGTTTCTGACTTTCAGCATCCAGAGTTGTTTGATTTTTTTCCTCATAAAGGTGATTAATTTTCAAATTCTAAGTGACAAATTATTATACATAACAAAGTGTGGAGCTGGATGAGCACAGTAGGCCAAGCAGCATCTTAGGAGCACAAAAGCTGACGTTGCGGGCCTAGACCCTTGGTCAAGGCCCAAAACATCAGCTTTTGTGCTCCTAAGATGCTGCTTGGCCTGCTGTGTTCATCCAGCTCCACACTTTGTTATGTCAGATTCTCTAGCATCTGCAGTTCCCATTATCTCTTGCAAATTATTATATTTTGTTTTATTTTCATCAAGGCCTCAGGGGAGCATTCGTGCTTATCCTTCCCTCCCGCCTTCCGTGATAACCTCACCTCCCCACTAATTACTTATGCCAGAGGCATTAAATCTGAGGACCAATCTTCTGCTCCTAATTCCCCCTCTAAGTTTCTTCTGCATTGTGCACGGCTTGACCATACCTCTGCATGGTACTTTTAAAATGTGTTTTTCTTGCATGTATGGAATCCTAAAGTTTACGACTTATTAACGGTCTGAACACACATGATACTAACACAGTTTCTTGTTGACTAAATCCTATTCTTTCCTTCCAGCCACTGAATGTTTCCCATTGTCTTTACCATGAATGCAGGCAAATTAAGCGAAGAAGTTAGAATCATTGGGACCTCCCACTTCACAGGCTCAGGAGGTTTTCAATATAACCACTTTACCACCCTGCTGTTGTTAGTTCTCAAAGTTAACATGCAGTATACCTTTAAGAGACATGCGCATGACGTTATCACCATTTCATAGTATGTGACTTGAGCGTATAAATGTTTCAATCTCTATCTTAGCATGGGCACATGAAGCATGACAAGTTGTTGCAACTTGTCACTGTTTGTAATTGAACAGCTTTAGCCTAGACACTGAAATGCCTTTCACTGTAATACATATATTTATCAGGAGCTGTAATGAATATTTATTGAATCCTGTTGCCCACATCTGGCTCTTATGTTAACGGACCTAAGATGAACACTGCCAATCAACTACAAATCCCACATCATGGTGGCAGATCACCCACTACCCCTGTCCACACATTAGTCCCTCTGTTTGAGTATCCACTGTGTAATGTCTATCGACATCTTCTTATGATACATGAACAGGGCCAAAAGAGTTAAATGTGCTTTGAAAGCTTCAGTGCAGATCATTGCCAATTCGGACTGTCTGTTATTGTCCTCAGCAAATGCAAAGTGAGCCCAGTCTGGGAGAGTTAATGAAAACTTGAGCTCATATTTTGGCTGCAGCCTTGAACTGCAGTTGCAATAACAAAAGATGAAGCATTGTAGGAGGAGGGGAGAGCCATTAGCACTGAACATGTCAATGACCTCTCGAAAACTGATTACCTCACCGTGCCAAATGCTGCGATTTTCTCTGCATGAAAATGATGCAGATACAGACATTCTCGTGGTAAACAAAATCTCTGGCCATGCAAGTTCCGTTATCACAAAACTAAAAGCAGTACGAACCCAATGAGTGTTGTGACATGAACAGTCGGAGCTTCAGAATTATGATTTCTTCAGACCTTGGGCATGTACGACAAAATTCTCCAAACATCCCCACCCATCCGTTAAAGCAAAAATATATAATAAAATCTGTGGAGAATTAGGCTCAGAGCATATTTACATCAATGTGCTGAAGTTTATTTCCCAGAAAGGTGTGATTTGTTGTCAGGCCAGATGATGAAATTTCATTAAAAATCTGAAATTCAAAACCAGTGCACCTCTAACAAGCCCATATCTATGTTGACAGGATTGGAACAAACAGCAGTGCATCAAGAAACTGACAATTTAGCCCCAGGCCAGCAGCCCTAGGAAAAATTCTACAGGGCATGGACATCTGAGATAAAAACTGAAATCACTAGTAAAATGTTACAGGCCAGCAGCCCTAGGAATAATACTACGGGGGCTGGACACCTGAGATAAGAACAGAAATCACTAGTAAAATGCTACAGGCCAGCAACATCAGCAATGATAAAAACAGATTGATTATTTCATATTGGTGGGCTGAATAGCCCACTGCCTCTGGCTTAAAGGTAGGAAGTATTTAATTAGGCAGGACAATGGCATACCTGAACCCTGTAGGCTTCCTGTCTCTGCCAGAATGAAGTCAGGAATGGGATGGTCCATGGTGGGAGTTTATACCACATCACTGAGTTCCTTAAGTGGTTAATTAATGACTACCTAAGGGTGTTATCCCACAGCCACTTCAGGCAGGTATGGAAGACTGCTAAAATTGTGGGCACAGGTTGTCATCTCCAAGCCAGGAGAGTATAGGTAGGTCCTGCAAAGAAAGGCAACTGGCACCTGACTGAGGGACTCAGCTTTGGGAAACATGGGTCTGCTGACTGCCACAGGCCCCATACCTTTGCTGCTAACCCCGCATTAACCCCTCTCCCTGTGGCCACTGACCTGCAAGAAAACTGCCCATCCCCCGACAGTACTTATTGATGCCTTGAGTGAATTGGGTGACAATCTGTGCAGAGTTTGCATATTCTTCCTGAGTCTGTGGGGTTTCCTTCGGGTGTTCCGGTTTCCTGCCACAGTCCAAAGATGTGAAGGTTAGATGGATTGGCCATGCTGAATGGCCCATAGTGGCCAGGGATGTGCAGGCTAGGTGGATTAGCCATGGGGAATGCAGGGTTACAGGTAGGGGCTGAATGTGGAAGGATGTTCTTTGGAGTGTCAGTTCAGACTGAATGGGCTGAATGGCCTCTTTTCACACTATAGGGATTCTATGATTTTACGAATCTATCAGTTGCTCTTCAGTCTTGAGACTCCTGGAGCCTATCATTTTGGCAGCAGTCACAGCAAACCCCTGTGGCACTACTGAGTGCAACAGTAGCTGGACTCCGTTTGGTCAGCAGTTCTCATCAGGTCAATTAGGGTCACCCTCATTCTGATGAAAGGCCTAATTGCTCGTGGTTTAATGGGTCTTTCTGAAAAGGGGCAATATATATCTCTCACCTACTGTCCATTCTCCATTAAGACCTCTGACACCACAATACAATTTTACCCAATGTAAAAGACGAAAGAACTATGAATGCTGGAAATCAGAAACAAAACAGAAATTGCTGGAAAAGATGGAGCAGCATTGGTGGAGGGAAACCAGAGTTAATGTTTCAGGGGCCCTGACCTTACCGCAGAACAGCGGAAGTTCAGAAAGTGCAGTTCTGAGGAAGGGTCACTGGGCCTGGAAACATTAACTCTGATTACAGTCCACATATGTTGCCAGCCCTGCTGAGTTTTTCCAGCAATTACTGTTTTTGATTCTACCCAAAGTCCCTGACTTATCTCCTTTGTCAGGTTTTACAACGAACAGCTATGTTTTCCAGGCTTCGGGAATCTCAGCAGCTGAAAGGAGATGAGGGAAAACTTCACGAAGAAGGTATTTTAGGGTCAAGTGACTTTAATGGCCATTGGCCACACTCTTCTTGCTCTGCTGTTCAACTGAGGCTCCAGTTGCAGAAGGTAACCTAGCACAATCATCATCAAACCTCTGAATGGACCTGTCCGAAACTGTTGAAAAGTGGGTTAATGGGATGTAAATGAGGATTTGTAACAATTTGGACACCCTCACAAAACAGAATCATGGACCAAAATCCCAAAAGAAAGCTAATAATGTTCAGTCAGACACGGGGAAAGAAAAGCCATTGTCAACCTGAAAAGAAACAATAAAAATCTAAGATAAGCCTGGATACCGAAAACTTTCCACTTTCTTCATTCCCTTATTGATCATAAGGTGGTGGCTCAGCCTGTGTTGTTTCTCTGGCAGCTGGCTCATGTTCCAAATATACAAACTGGCATTTCTACAGCACCACCACTACAAATGCACAATTCTCTCCATCAAAACCAATCCAATTCCAATTTTTAGATGTGTTTGTACACACAGAATAGTGAATGTTTCTTGATGGAGAAATTGTAATATTTTAGTCCCTGTTACTTGCCTTCCTGGCAATTTGCAATGTATGACAGCAGCAAGACAATCTGAGAAAAACAACATGAGCAGAATATAAAGTATTCCCACACTCCACAGACTCTCATCAACCCTCTGAATATATCCTTTTCAGAATTGCATCCAATTCAATCGCATTGAAACAAGATTGAAGAGGAACAAATGTTTTGTGATTTCTGAAATTTATTATATTGAACAGTATTTGATGTTATTGAAAGTTTCCTGGTTTGGACTAGTGATGCAGAGGAATGTGAGGAAGATCTTTATAATACAGTGAATGGCCATGCCTATGATGTGATGGAAGTAGAGGTGGTTGAAGACTTTAGAGGAAAATTGGATGGCTATTTAAAGGAAATAAACATGACAGCTATAAGGATGGAGCAGAGGAATAGAATGTCTGCATTGCTTTAAACAGAGTTGGCAATGAACTCAATGGGCTGAATCATCTCTTCTGGGTTGTAAGGGCCCTACTAAACAAATGCAGTGAAACCTAAGATAATAAGGTGTGGAGCTGGATGAACACAGCAGGCCAAGCAGCATCTTAGGAGCACAAAAGCTGACGCTTCAGGCCTAGACCCTTCACCATAAGAGGGAGATGGGGACAGGCTTCTGAAATAAATAGGGAGAGAGGAGGAGGCAGGTTGAAGATGGATAGCTGAGAAGATAGGTCGAAAGGAGACAGACAAGTTAATCGAGCGGGGATGGAGTCAGTAGAGGTGAGTGTAGGTGGGGAGGCAGGGAGGGGATAGGTCAGTCCGGGGAGGACAGACAGGTCAAGGGGGCGGGATGAGGTCAGTTGGTAGGAAATGGAGGTGCAGCTTGAGGTGGGAGGAGGGCTAGGTGAGAGGAAGAACAGGTTAGGGAGGCAATGAAACCTAATAAGTTTAAAATCTAAAGCATGAAACACCAAGCAATAGAAGTATATGTTTATGGAGTTAATTGAAGAAAAATGGAAGGCGGCTTGTTTATATCATAAATACGAGCATCGACCTATTGGGCTAAATGCTCGGTTACTATGTAGTACAAGGTATGTACACAAATTGAGTTTACCACATTCTGTTTCTTCTTCCTGGTAGCTGAGACAGTAGAAGTTTGGAAAACTGGTAGCTTGAAATAAGAGAGTTTGTTTTGAACTTCCAGCCACCCATTTATCAAGGAATTGAAAATGGGAGGACACACAGCATTCCTCTTCCCTTCAGCAATCAAAGCCAACCTGCTGTGGTTTCAGAAGTGTCATTAAATAGGTGCCCAGCAGTGCCACCTGAACAAGCAGGAGGTTGCTTTCAGTTCAGTTCAATGGCACAAAAAGTTTCAAGACCTTAAAACAAGCACAATCCACCTGTTTGTATAATAGAATCCCTAGAGTCAAGAAGCAGGCAATTCAGCCCATACCACCAACACAGACCTACCCCATCTCTGTAATTGTTCATTCCCCACGGCCAAGCCACCTAACCTGCACATCCTTGGACTGTGGAAGGAGCCTGTCAGATACAGGGAGAACTTGCAAACTGCACACAGGCAGTCACCTGAGGCTGGAAGCAAACCCAGGTCCTTGATTCTGGGAAGCAGCAGTGCTAACCACTGAGCCACCATGCTGCACACAAACTATTCATTTATATATTTAGTCTGAATGTGCAGACAGGAAGAAGGATGCTAAACCAGGGAGGAGGAAAATTGTTTTTAAAAACTATAGTGTGGAAGGAAGGGCAAACAAACTCTGGTGCAGAGACACTATGGCTGACCAATAATGTGGACTCAGACAGAAATTTAAATATGTTAAACATGCTCATGACAAGTTTTCTCAGCTGGTACCACAGTATTCCCATCCTGAAGAAAGACTGTTCCACCATTAGTTTTGCCCAGGAGCAAGTTTTCACTCTATCATTTTTCAGAATTAGAGCTTTGCTGTTGTTCCGCTCAATGCAAATACACCTAGTTTGGATACTAGCAAGTATAGTTAAAAACTAGAGATCGCAATCCCTTTTGCGGCCGAATCAACCTACACGAGTACAATAGGCAAACCAGAGAGAGAGATAGCAGTTTATCCCCTCTAGCAGATATTCAAACAAGATTCTAATTATAATTATTAAATATGAGTGAAATAATTGGACAGTTGTACCATATGAATGCTGGAGTGGGTGGCACATCAAACTTTCATTAAGTAGCATTAAATTGATCATTGATGCCATCCTTAATGCAACAAAATTGGAGGCAAAAAAAATTGGAGAGCAGTTCATGAGAACTGTGATCTGATACCAATAAAATGTTCATAGGATTCCTTCTATCTTTCTCAAATTCCATAAGAAAGCAAAGGTTACATTGTGTCATCCTACGAGTCCAAGTTGCCTGTTACAGACAAAAGACATCTATTTGATGTAACCTTAACAATGTCACTTCAATTTGGTCATGGAATCATCTCTATCAACTTGCGCCCATGTGGAGGTTGTACTCTCTCATGAGCCAGGCACAAAATTGTCATGTTACGTTTTGGGCAAGCTTTGTGGCTCAGGTCTTAACCACTCCCTCACTCTCTGTTTGATAGTCTTCTATTTTTACTCTTCACCTCCATCCTCTATCCAGGTATAGTTCTGTGAACAGTTTCACTCTCATCTTAAGGGGTGCCAGGACTAACCAGTACCTTGCCCTCAATTCCTTTGTGAAGAAGGCTCAGTTCTACATAATTTTAACTTCCACCAAGTATGAGAAACTCAGTTTCGCCACTAGATGTGTCAGAAACAACCCAGACCAAGGTGCAAGATCCAGAATCTAGCAAAAAAAAAGCATTATAACAGTTCTTTTCATAGACCTGTATTCAGAACACTGAAAGACAATTCAGGCTACCATCAGCTGAGGATTGGATTAGACTCTGTATATTTATTCAAATTGGAGATGCTTAAACTTGTTGAAAATGTTTGGCATTGCAACTATGTGTGTTTAGATCAATCCAATCAATAACGAACGTTAAAGTAGAATAGTGGACACTAATCTGATTATTTTGGTTGGGACTGGTGCCATTTCAATTCATGCAACCAACCATAAGCTTATGCGTTTATGTTAACCACTGCTACAACAACAAATGAATAAAACTTCACAGTCAATACTAAATATATTATTTTAGGCATAATCATAAGCTTGAGCTTGATTTCTATTACATTTGTAAAGACACACAAGACTCTGTTCTTTAAAATTAGCTTACCAAGGAGGCAGACAGCTATTGGTAAAATTTCAAGCCTGTGTTGTGCCATTATTTACAATGAAATTAGAGCTTTTCTCAAATGTTATGGCTATCACTGGTTTGGAGAGGCTTGTTCATGTTGGAATAAATGTTAATGGACATTGCAAGGCTGACAGTAACAATAGGCATAATCTGAACAAGATGTTTATAAATATTATGAGTACAACAAAATGCTGCAGCTCTTTGAAATATTGTGTATTACTTCTTTTGTCAGCATCTACACTGTGTTAAGCAGACCTAATCCTGTGAATCCCACTCACTCATCACCGAAAGAATTTTTTGTTTTTAACCTTTTGATGACTGATCTGGTTAACATGACTGCTTATGGCGTTTGAAATGGCCTCAATGCCTTTCTTAAAGATGTGTAAACTCTGTTGTAACTATATCAGTATGATGAGGGCATTTCATTGATCTTTCAGTCAACCAACGTTGAGTCACCGAGTGTCATTTATATAAACTAACGTGTACATCTCTAATTTGCTGGCATGACAGAAGTTATTTGATTGGTTACTTGGCATAGTGATGTTACTTGTGGGGTTCAGACTTATCTTAATAGCTGATGTGGGTTGGTTTTTTTGCTCTGAACTTGCATGAAAGGAACTAAGGTTGTTAAATTTAAATAATTTTTACACTGGGGAAAAATGGCATCAAGAAAACTAATTAGTCAAAATGATTTCTCTTGATACTATGTGGGTAATGATTATCTTTCAAACGGCAGCTGGTATTTCAGAGTGGGCTTTACTCAGAGAATGAAGACACTGAATAATTAAAGTAGGTTTGTCTGGACTAAAACCACTTTTTAAAAATCACCTTAAAAATATAACACAGTCCTACATTTTCACTGTGATGAAGGTTCCAAGAAGTTATTTCAGTTTTAATGCCCAACAATGCGGAGCCTTTTTTCCTCTTTTACCACAGGGACACGTAATATACTTAAGGAAGGAGAAATTTTAGTTGAAAAATTTGGATAAGCGTAAAGTGGGATTTCCTGTTTTGTGCTCATACTCAGCTTTATCTGTAAAATATTTCACATTCCAATCCTAATGTTACATTTTTGGTTTTGTTTAAAAATTGTACCTTGCAGTTTAAGAGGTTCCTGTATTTTATGTGACAGTGTTGTCACACATGAATAATGTCAATTTTTATGTATGTTTAATTTTCTTTGATTAGGAGTGTTCCTAAATGTGTTGCTGTGAATTATTCCTGCGGCTACCTGTATGGATTGTTGCAATCATAATTCAAACCAACCCTTATGGAGCAGAAGCAACAGTTACCAAATGTACAAATGACCTCTTTTCGACTACCATTCTGATGCATCATCTGTCTTAGTTCTTCTTGTCCTCCCACTCCTTTAACACAGTCAGTCCCATAATCTTCCTCCATTGTCTCTCATTTGTAGGCCAGCTCAGTGGGGCTATTCTGCTGAATTATGCTGTCACCTACTCAACCATAGCCAAAATATCTACATTTGAGACAATTCTTCTCACCCTTACGTATTCACATTAGGAGTGTCTTTATTTTACTTCACTCAGGAGATGTGGGTATCGTTGGCTGAGTCAGCATTATTGTTCCTGGTTGCTCTGAGAATGTGACAGTGAGCTGTCTTCTCAAGCAGCTGCAGCCCATTTGGTACAGGTACATCCACAATGCTGTTAGTTAGCTACTTCCAGCAATGATAATTTTCTGGTTCAGGATGGTGGGAGAGCGGGTGGTGGGGAATGTGGGGGTGATCTCAGGGAAATGGTGGTTCTGTGCTGATCTTAGGGGTAGGGGTCATAGTTCTGGGAGTTGCTTTTGAAGAAGCAGTGAAGAGATTATGTAGACTAAAGGCTTACATTCCTGAAAGTTTAGAAGAATGAGAAGGGATCTCTTGAAACATATAGATTTACACCCATCAGCACTGCACTGAAGAGCCAATATGGATTTATTGCTCAAACTTAAATACAAATCCTCTGACTCAAAGGTGAAATTAAGTAAGACATGTCTGACAGACTAATACCTAAATTGTAAGCCATGATTAATCTTTTTAGAGTTCAAATCTGCGTTCAAATCAAAGATGAGGCTTCTTTTGTAACCTCCATCATTGTGTTCACACTGTGAAACAGTGCTGAAGAAAGAGCAATGACTGGAGATAACACTTTGTTAGAGATAATTGATGTTTGAATTAGATTAGACAGTCTGCGACAGATTATAGTTGACTGCAGAATTTCTGAACTTGTAGATCACGTGGCACAAATATAAATGATAACGTTTTATCTGCTAGTAAGTGAGTAGATGAATTAGAAGTACCAGAATTAGGACATTAGCAGTAAGATCCACATTAAAACCTAACATTAAGATCTAACATTAATGGATGCCAAGTGAAAATAAGCATAATTTTGTAAATACTCAATATCAAACTCTATTCAGTTGTTTCTATTGAACGTAAAAGGCCGTTTCAAATTGATTTTGAGGATATACATCTCATTTACACAATGATTACAGGTATCATTGACACTGCTATCAAACAATTCTTAAATAGCAATAACTTGATCATTGATTCGCAGTTAGGATTCAGTCAGAGTCCAGCAGCTCCTGGCCACATTATAACTTCGGTCCAGACATGGACAAAAGACTTAACAGAAGGAGGGGGTGGGGTATGAGGAAATGAATTGACAGCTTTTAGCATTAATATTGCAGAGAGGTGCTTAGCATAATGTCCTAGGGCCAATCATCTTCAGCCATTCCAGCATAATTAGGTGTGGGCATGTTGATGATTGTGCAATGTTAATTGCCTTTGGGATACTTGGATACCAAAACAGCCTGAGTCTACATGCACGAAATCTGACATCATTTGGGCTTGGGCTGATAAGGACAAGTAACATAAGCACCATAGATGTGCCAGGCAGTAATCAGCTCCAAAAATCTAACCATCTCTCCTTGACACTCATACAAACAAATGAAGTGATTCATTTGATCTTTTGATCCTGCTCTGTGATTGCATAAGATCATGGCTGATTGTTGGTCATGGTTGCTTTTTGAATTCCACACTCCTATCTACCTCACCTGCCCTGATTAGCCTTTGATTGCCTTGTCTGACAAGGATCTATCAATGTCTTCCTTAAAAGCATTGAATATCATTGTCTCAGAAATAATGGGAACTGCAGATGCTGGAGAATCCAAGATAATAAGGTGTGAAGCTGGATGAACACAGCAGGCCAAGCAGCATCTCAGGAGCACAAAAGCTGACGTTTCGGGCCTAGACCCTTCATCAGAGAGGGGGATAGGGTGAGGGATCTGGAATAAGTAGGGAGAGAGGGGGAGGTGGACCGAAGATGGAGAGAAAACAAGATAGGTGGAGAGGAGAGTATAGGTGGGGAGGTAGGGAGGGGATAGGTCAGTCCAGGGAAGGCGGAGAGGTCAAGGAGGTGGGATGAGGTTAGTAGCTAGGAAATGGAAGTGCGGCTTGGGGTGGGAGGAAGGGATGGGTGAGACGAAGAACAGGTTAGGGAGGCAGAGACAGGCTGGGTGGGTTTTGGGAGTGCAGTGGGGGGAGGGGAAAAACTGGGTTGGTTTTGGGATGCGGTGGGAGAAGGGGAGATTTTGAAGCTGGTGAAGTCCACATTGATACCATTGGGCTGCAGGGTTCCCAAGTGGAATATGAGTTGCTGTTCCTCCAACCTTCGGGTGACATCATTGTGGCACTGCAGGAGGCCCATGATGGACATTGCATCTAAAGAATGGGAGGGGGAGTTAAAATGGCTCGTGACTGGGAGGTGCAGTTGTTTATTGCGAACCGAGTGGAGGTGTTCTGCAAAACGGTCCCCAAGCCTCCGCTTGGTTTCCCCAATGTAGAGGAAGCCACACCGGGTACAATGGATACAGGATGCCACATTGGCAGATGTGCAGGTGAACCTCTGCTTAATGTGGAATGTCATCTTGGGGCCTGGGATAGGGGTGAGGGAGGAGGTGTGGGGGCAAGTGTAGCATTTCCTGCAGTTGCAGGGGAAGGTGCCGGGTGTGGTAGGGTTGGAGGGCAGTGTGGAGCGAACAAGGGAGTCACGGAGAGAGTGGTCTCTCCAGAAAGCAGACAAGGGTGGGGATGGAAAAATGTCTTGGGTGGTGGGGTCGGATTGTTATTGTCTCCTCTGTCTTCTGTGGCAGAATTCGAACGTTGTATAAGCTCCAAGGAAAGAATTCAGTTATTGCGAAATTACCATTGCTGAATTCCCCCACCAGGATTTACCGTTGACTAAAAACTTGAGTAGACCAGAAGGGTCAACAAGAGCAGTTTGTGAACAGCGATAAGTAACTCACCCCCTGACTCCCCAAAGCCTATTTACTGTTCACAAGTCACAAGCCAAAATTGTGATGGAATAATCTCCTCTTGACCAAACAAATGCAGTTCCAAAAACATACAAGCAGCTCAACACCTTTCAGGTCAAAGCAGCCCACTTGCTTATTGTTTCATCTACACTTTGAACATTCATTCCCTCAACACCACAAACACACAATGGCTACAATGTACACGATATGCTTGATGCAGCGTATCAACTCACCCAAGCTCTTTAACAGCACCATTCAACTCCATTTAGAAAGACAAAGATAGCAAGAACATAAGAAAACAAGTACGTGCAAGTTCTGTTACCAGACACACACCATCTTGACTTGGAACAATATCGCCATTCCTTCACTGTCACTTAGTCAATTTCCTGGAACTGGCTTCCCAGTGGCACTATAAGTGCATCTACATCACATGGATTGTAATGGTTCAAGAAAGCAGCAACCACCTCTTTCTCTAGAGCAGTTAAGGAAGGGCAATAAATGTTGATCCTTCCACCAATACCTACGCTTGTTTTATTCTCATGGGAGTGCTTGCTCTGAAGTATTGAACAGATTGAGTTTCTTAAGGAAAGATTGAAAACCTATTCAATTTATGAATGGGTTAAATTGGATAGACAAAGAGATGTTTCACCTTGTGGAGGAATCCAAAGTTATAAGGCCATACATATGAGAGGATCTAATAATTCCAATAAGGATTCAGGAGAGACTTATTTACACAGAGGTTGATGAGAATGTGGAGTTTAATAAGGTGTGGCCAGGCCAGCATTTATTATCCATCCTTAATCATGTAGATAACAGTCAATCACATTGCTCTGGGTCTGAAGTCACATGAAGGATGTCACCAAATAAGGACAGCATATTTCGTTTTTGCAACGATTGACAGTTAACTTTTTAATTCCAGGGTTTTACTGTATGTGACCTTTAATGCCTATGGTGATGGGATTTGAACCCCATGTCCCCAGAGTAGTAGCTTGAGGGTTCTGGATTACTAGTTTGGTGGCCATTTCTTGGGGATTACTTCTCATTCATACAGTGTAACTGATCCTCTATGAGGCACTTAGTGTACTTTTTAGTTTCTCATTCAAGTCCACTAAAGTATCCAATATTCAAGCCATTGCCCTGACACAGTCCTTTAGAAATAGCAACCATTTTACTTCTCCCCCCGATCCCCACTCTGCCAGGGGAACTTCAGACCGTTGCCTGCGGCCTCAATACACAGTATGACTGACCTTTGCCCCTGTGCTCCATGGAATAAATGAGCATGCAGGCGTTCTAATGTGAGCGTATCAGTGTGCATCCTTAACAAAACTAATGCTCCATGTGTTCATTTAATGACAGTTGTGTCACCCTAGTTCAGGCAGATTTATGTTGCTGATAGGATTAAACTAGAGAATTTGTGCTCCTCAAATAACATCAGGCAATATAAGGAAGGGGAAAAGCTGAGAATGATGCAAAAAGAAATCCTTTTCCTGACAGCCACCATCCTTTTCATAGGATTAGTTGGAATACCATTGTATAGTGAGATGACTTCACCCTCTTCCTGGAATTTAGTCAAAAGTTGTGTCTTCAATTTTGCCCCAGGCTTGCAGGTTTACGTGAGGCTCACTGATATTTTATTGGCTTATAAGATCAGTGTTGATTTATTTAGCTCATTACAGGTTGAAGTGTTCCATTTCATTTCTATCTGTTTGTGCATTTGTGATCAGAATTATGGCCAACCAAGTCCAACGCAGTTATTTTACCCCGACAGGGTAGCTCGGCACCCTACCCCCACCCTCCACTACAGCTACATTTTATTTACCATACCAAACGTTCTAAAGCCTTTATGAGGTTTTCAACTTTGTTCCAATTCACACCGAGTTAATGCTAAAAGTGTGAGACAGTTTTAAAATCCTGATTGTTTCTCAGTGAAAAAAAAGTTTGGAGCTGTTTAGATTCACTTCTTGCCTGGCCCAGAAACATTTGCCTCCATATATTGACTGGGGTATGTGGAGCAAATGTATTGGTGGAGCAGGACAGGGCAAGGTTGAAGGGCACAGAAATCATAGAGGGTCTGCTGAATTTAATGGTAGCCAAAAGGCTGTATTATGACACCTTTACTTCATTTCTTGATCAACTTCAGGCCAGCTCCCTCCATTTACTTCTGGGTTTCCTTCCCACTTCCCAACCCTGACAAAGAGTTTCAACGCGAAATGTGACTTTCCTGCTCCTGGGATGTTGTCTGACTTAATGTGCTTCTCAAGCTTCACATCTGTTAACTCTGGCTTCCAGCATCTGCAGTTCTTAATGTCTCTAAATCATTGATAACCCACACTGTGAAGTCTCTTCGAAGGATGCCTAGCTTGAAGAAGTTTTCCTCCTCCCTCTGAGGAAAGCTCAGTGAGCGTCTCTCCCACTGCAAACCCCTAGTTGTCTCCTCTGTCCTGAAGCTCTTCAACCACATTCTGAGAGCAATCTCAGTTTTGACTTCAGCAGCTTCAAAACCCCTCCATCCCCTACCTATCACATGTCCAGCCCTTCCTCTCCCCTTCACCTCCCTGAACTCACCTAACCTGTTCATCTTCCCACTCACCCATATGGTCCACTCTTTCCACTGACCAATCACAATAACCTCCTCGTTCAAGATCCAATCACCATCCCACCTTCACTTTCCCCAGACCCACCACCCTCTCTTGATTTACTTCTGGGCTCCATTTCTCCTCCCCAGCCCTGACAAAGGGTTTTGGCCAGAAATGTTGACTTTCCTGTTCCTCGGATGCTGTCTGACCTGTTGTGCTTTTCCAGTTTCATATCTATTGACATAGATTGACAATAAGGCTACCCAACTGCCAACTGAGAAGGCCTGAGTTGGAAAACAGCTGCTGAAGACCACTGGGCATCAAATAAAAGATCATGGACATGGCTATGATCACAGAATTTGAAACATAGGGGTTATGGACAGTTAGTCAATATGAGAGATAACAATATGTAGAGCTGGATGAACACAGCAGGCCAAGCAACATCAGAGGAGCAGGAAAGCTGACGTTTCAGGCCTAGACCCTTCTTCAGAAATGGGGTAGGGGAGGGGGGGTCCTGAAATAAATGGAGAGAGAGGGGAAAGTAAATAGAAGATGGATAGAGGAGAAGGTAAGTGGAGAGGAGACAGACTGGTCAAAGAGGCAGGGATGGAGCCAGTAAAGGTGTGTGTAGGTGGGGAGTTAGGGAGGGGATAGGGCAGTCCAGGGAGGACAGACAGGTCAAGAGGGTGGGATGAGACTGGTAGGTAGGAGATGGGGATGGGGCTTGAGGTGGAAGGAGGGGATAGGTGGGAGGAAGGACAAGTTAGGGAGGTGGGGACAAACTGGGCTGGTTTTAAGATGTGGTAGGGGGAGGGGAGGTTTCGAAGCTTGTGAAGTCCACATTGATACCTTTGGGCTGCAGGGTTCCCAAGCGAAATATGAATTGCTGTTCCTGCAAACTTCAGGTGGCATTGTTGTGGCACTGCAGAAGGCCCAGGACGGACATGTCATCTGAGGAATGGGAGGGGGAGTTGAAATGGTTCACAACTGGAAGGTGCAGTTGTTTAGTGCGCACTGAGAGTAGATGTTCTGCAACATGGTCTGCAAGCCTCTGCTCGGTTTCCCTGGTGTGGAGAAGGCTACAACGGGGCCTGGGATCAGGCTGAGTTAGGAGGTGTGGGGGCAGGTGTAGCACTTCCTGTGGTTGCAGGAAAAAGTGCCGGGTGTGGTGGGGCTGGAGGGGAGTGTGGAGCAGACAAGGGAGTCATGGAGGGAGTGGTCCCTATGGAAAGCAGATAAGGGCGGGAAGGCAAAATGTCTTTGGTGGTGCGGTCAGATTGCAGGAAGCGGAAGTGTCGGAGGATGATGTGTTGGATCCGGAGGTTGGTGGGATGGTACGTGAGGACGAGGGAGATTCTGTTTTGGTTGTTATTACGGGGACAAGGTGTGAGGGATGAGTTGTGGGAAATGCGGGAGACATGGTTGGAGGGCGTTCTCGACCACTGAGGGGGTAAAGTTGCAGTCCTTAAAAAACAAGGACATCTGAGATGTTCGGAAGTGGAATGCCTCATCCTGGGAGCAGATGCAGTCAAGGCGAAGGAATTAGGAATAAGGGATGGCACCAAGGTGGATGGGAGGAGGTGTATTCAAGATAGCTTTGGGAGTTGGTGGGTTTGAAATGGATATCGATTTCCAGGTAGTTGCCAGAGATGAAGACAAAGAGGTCTAGGAAGGAGAGAGAGGTATCAGAGATGGTCCAAGTGAACTTAAGATGGGGGAGGAAGGTGTTGCGAAGTGGATGAACTGTTCGAGCTCCTCGTGGGAGAACAAGACGGCGCCGATACAGTCATCGATGTAATGGAGGAAGAGGTGGGGTTTAGGGCCAGTGTAGGTACGGAAGAGGGGTTATGAGAGATTTATCTGAGGGCCTTAGTCTAGCACACTCTTTCAGGCACACAAGCAATGCCATCAAAAATAAAACACTTGTTCAATCTATTTCCGTTCAGCTATTAGGCTTCCTGAGCACTAGGGAACGCAATCATCCAGAATTAAATTTGTATCAGTCTCCCAAGACGCTGTGATTTCAATATTATAATGACACATAGCCTCCACAGTGCAGCATCATATAAATGGCAGCAATGAGTCAATGACATTGACATTTCCTCCCCTCCGATCTTTTCCTCTGACACTGGAGGACGGTGGTTTAAAAACACCCGCAAAGAAGGATGATAAAATGTGAGGCTGGATGAACACAGCAGGCCAAGCACCATCTCAGGAGCACAAAAGCTGACGTTTCGGGCCTAGACCCTTCATCAGAGAGGGGGATGGGGAGAGGGAACTGGAATAAATAGGGAGAGAGGGGGAGGCGGACCGAAGATGGAGAGTAAAGAAGATAGGTGGAGAGAGTGTAGGTGGGGAGGTAGGAAGGGGATAGGTCAGTCCAGGGAAGACGGACAGGTCAAGGAGGTGGGATGAGGTTAGTAGGTAGCTGGGGGTGCGGCTTGGGGTGGGAGGAAGGGATGGGTGAGAGGAAGAACCGGTTAGGGAGGCAGAGACAGGTTGGCCTGGTTTTGGGATGCAGTGGGTGGGGGGTGAAGAGCTAGGCTGGTTGTGTGGTGCAGTGGGGGGAGGGGACGAACTGGGCTGGCCGCAAAGGAGGATTGTCCCACTTTTATTCCTGTAAGTTGCTAATAAATGATAACACCAAAGATATCCAAAAAGGTCCAAAGTCGTGAAGGTTAGATGCATTGGCCATGCCAAAAGTTGGCCCCACAGTCTCCAAGGCTATCCAGGTTATGTGGGTTAGCCATGGTAAAAACCCATACGGGTTTATCGGGTGAACAGGATGCTCTTCAGAGAGCCAGTGCTGACTTGAATGGGACTAAAAGCCTCTTTTTGCATGGTACAGATTCTATGTACTATGTTCTACACACTTACCTGAGTCATTTAATCAGTAACTTACAAATATATTTTATGTAATAAAACTGCTAGTTAGAGGCAGTCTTAAAATATTTTGTGAGCTCCCAGAAATAACACATTATAGTTCTGGATCATTGACCTGTACTTCATATTGGAAAACTATAAGAGTAATTGTCTGCATTAGCCTTTGAATGATCATATGCACATAGCCCAAAGCTTCAGTAAGAACAACTCATTGTGGCCTCTAAAAATAGATTTCCATCACTCTTATTTGAATTCAATAATAATCTGGAATTAGAAACTAGCCCAATTGCAACAGTGTAACCATAGTTAATTGTTGTAGAAACATCTGGTTCACTAGATTTTCGGGAACAAAATCTGTCATCCTTACTGGCCTGGAATTCAGACCCACAGCATTGTGGTTGACTCTTAACTTTTGACAATTATAGACAGGTAAATAAATGCTGGCATCGTGAACAACACCCACATCCCATGAATAAACAAAAATGTTAAAAACATAACTATAGAGGGGTTTTTAAATATACTCTAGATCACCTGATTTTTAACAAATCTATATCTCTTTAAATATGGTCACATATTAACATACGTCAGATATGTCAGTTCTGAATTGTCAATCAAATGTGGGCTATTTGGAATATTGAGCAATGAGGAAGTCCAATGTTTATTCCCGTTCTAATTGCTCTTGAGAGGATTGCAGTGAACTGCCTTCTCAAATATCTGCCTGCCAAGTGGTTTAGGTACACTCACAGTTATGTAGGGACTTCCAGGACTTTGAATTAACAATAATGATGGATTAGCCATACAGCTCCAAACCAGGATGGTATGTAACTTAGAGCTGAGCTGTGTTGTTCCCATGTGGCTGTAACCATTTACTTTCAGTAGCAGCAGTATGCATATCCATGATGTGATGCAGAAATTCACCAAGGCTCCTTAGAAATTTTTTACACAGAGGGTGATTTCCATGTGGAAAGAACTTCCTGAGGAATTGGTGGATGTGGGTACAATTATAATGTTTAAAAAACATTTGGATAGGTACATGAATAGGAAAGGGTTGGAGGGATATGGCCAGGAGCAGGAAGGTGGGACTAGCTAAGTTTGAGATTATGTTCAGCATGGGGGCAAAAGTTTTGTTTCCATGCTGTGTGACCCTATGACAGCACCTTCCAAACCCATGGCCACTACCATCTAGAAATGACAAGAGCAGAGGGTACATAGGACCACTCCACCTGCATGTTCCCCTTCAAGTCACTCAGTATCCAGACTTGGAAATATGCCACTGTTTCTAGGTGTCATGGGCAAAATCGTGGAACTCCCTCCCTAATGGAATTGTGAATCTGCTACACCTGCAATAGTGGACTGTAACAGTTCAAGAAGGCACCTCAGTACCACCTTCTCAGGGGCAACTGGGGATGAGCAATAAATGCTGGCCAGCGAGTGAGTCAAAAGAAATCTAAGTTAACTGTTATTTCCTTGTTCCCTTTTTTTTTCAATTTGCCAGTTGCATCCTAGAAAGATCCAACACCTTCTTTAGCAATTGTCTTTCATTCTATGTACTCATAGAAGATTTGGCACTTTATTTTTGTATTTCTTGCCGATTTATTTTCATAAACAATTTTTTCTCTTTTCAGTGGTAGTTTTATAGTCAGCTGATGCTGTTTCCAAAAACTAAATCCTAATCCTCTGACGTGCCATTAGTTTTTGCTGCTATGAATGTCTTAGCTTTTGGTTGGATATTCTCCTCGACCACCCTTATTTGCCATGGTTCTTCCCTCTCATTGTGTCCTTCTTTTTGGTTGGAATACGTTTTTGCTGAGTGCTATGAAATATCCACTAAAATGTCTGTCATTTCTCATCCACTAGCTTCCTCCTTTGCCTATTTTCCCAGCCTGCTTCAGGCAACCTGAAGTGGCATGGTGGCTCAGTGGTTAACGCTGCTGCCTGACAACACTAGGGGCCTGGGTTTGATTCCTGCCTTGGGTGGCTGTCTATTAGTGTTTGCATATGCTTCCCATGTCTGTGTGCTCTATTTTCCTTCCACAGGCTAGTTGGACTGGGCACAGTGTGTGGGCCAGGTGGACTACCCATTGGGAATGCAGGATGATAAGGTTCGGGTGAGTCTGTGTGGACTTTATGGGCTGAATGGCATTGTGGGGATTCTAATTCTTCCTTCATATCTCTTTAATTGCCCTTATTTAAGCTGAGGATTGCTATCACCTAGAGGATCCTTAACCATGAGATTTCATACTGATCCTTCCTCATTACATATTGCTAGATCCAAAATAGCCTGTTCTCAGGTGGATTCTGCAACATACTGTTCTGAGGGCCAATTCCTGATGAACTCTACAAATTTGTCCTCATGTTACCATAACCCACCTGATTTGTCCAGTCAGTTCACAGATTCAAATCACCCAAGACAATTATACTGTTCTCCCTACTTCCATAATTTCCCAATTTATACTTTGACCAATAGTAAAACAACTCTTTGGGTGCCTACAGGCAATTTACATTTAAGATCCCTTTCACTTGCTATTCCTTATTTCCACCCAAACCAATTCCACATCATGATCTATTGCACCTATATCACCATTCAACAATGAACTGATGCCCTCCTTCACTACAAAAAGTTACCCCAACTCAATTTCCTTTTCAAATCTTCACCCAGAGTGCCAAATGCATTGGAATATTGAGTTTGCAATCTTGGTCACTCAGCAACAACGTTTCCATGAAATCACATTCATTTTTTTCCAATTATGCCACTGACTCATCTGTCTTGTTTTAAACAGTGTGTACATTCCAATAAAGAGCCACGTGATTGGACTTTTTTACTATTATTACTCACTATGGTTCCAATTTCTACTGTGCAGATGGAGTTGTGACTTCACTTATATTAAAGCACATGCATTTTTAAAAACTTAAAATGGCATTGGTTTGAACATTTTTTATCTTGTGTGAAGTAGATTTAAGAGGATTTCATTGAATAATTATGCTTCTAAAGGACAATGGCTATCGAGTTCTTTCCCTAGTTTCTCAGTATTCTTAAATGCTAATTTATTTTAATAATTTCATGATACATTCTCATCTATAATTATTAAAGGAGGATACTTTTTTTCCAAGTGGTAAGGTTTGTGTGGAATCTCAAAACAGCTGATTATTATTTGCTCATTCACGAGAAATCTGACTGGGATTGAAAGATTTTTATAAGCCTTCTGCCCAACAGGAAGAAATGATGAAAGGAAGGGATATGGAAAAAGGAGCTTTACAATAAAAAGAATTTCACCATCTCAGCTACAACTTGCATTTATGTTGCTCTCTTCAAATGCAGGAAAACATCTGAGAGCACTTTATAACGAAGCTGAAAGGGGATACAAAGCATGAGTAACCTAAATAGAAATAAGAGGTAAAATAAAAAATTGAAGACATTACTGAAGCAAAGAGGATTTGACAAGGAATTTGAAAGCAGGATGGGGAGAACAGGAGCTATGAATCATCGAGGGCAGAAGCAAAAGGCTGAATGAACATAAGTACATGGCAAGGCATCTATTGAGTCTTATGATCATGGGCAAGTCGATTTAAATTAATGAAGAGATTGTTTTGCAGCAATGCAAACACAATGTGTCATGTTTGAAGTGGCATAGATTAAAGAGAGAGGCTTCACAAGAATTTGCAAACAGTAAAGCTAGTTCACCCACACCCATCATTGTGCACCAAACATGGCTACAGACCCTGCCACAGTTAACTGTGTGATCGTATACCATGTGGGTAAGTTGTAGTGCTTGAATTTCATGCAGCAAATTGAATCTGCAAGCTACCAATGCTCACTTGGAGCACAAATTTGTGCTCTGTTGAGGCACCCCACTATGGTCCTGTATGATTTTACTCACCAACTTGCCAGTGCTTAAAACAACACTTAGGCTTCACAATCTCCCAGGTTTGCTCAATTTTTTTTATTGTATTCTTTAAATATCATTCTCCTTTGTCTTTTTTGAGAACAAAAAATGCTGGAGATCACAGAGGGTCAGGCAACATCCATGGAGAGTAAGCAAGCTAAGATTTTGAGTCTAGCTTGCAACTGAAGTAACTTGCTCCCTTTTCTAATTGTTGTACCTTCTCTTTTCTGATAATGTATTATTGCAATATTTTCACCATACTTTCCACACTTGCCATTAAAACTTAATCAGCCATTTCATCAGTAACTAAAATCCCACTCTACAGTTCTTCTGTAACTCTAACAATTCCGTAGAATTATTCCTAAATTAATGTCAATGTTATTTTGTGTCCATTCCATGATACATGACAAAAAATTATGACTTCAGGGATTTCAATATATTTCCACTTTTGATGTGATAAGTTCTATTATTATAATATCCCTATATTTGTCCTAAATTACTTTCTTAATCTTACCAGAAAGCCTTTGATGGTTAGAGTCTTGCCAACCCCTGAACAACCTGGGCAATGGCAAGTCAGCTCGGAAAATATGGAAAAATCAGAAAAACTTGATCCTCAATGTTAATTGACAGGGGTTAATCAACACCCACTTCCAACGGAAGTGTGTTAGGTGAAGTCACCATTCATGGATTGTAAATTTGTGGCTGCTTCAAAAGCATGGAGTCTTTGCTTATTCCTAGAAGTAAATCCAGTTCTTCATTTTGTCTTCAATTTTCAAGGTGGTTTAATAAATGTTAGTGTTTTCAGCTGTTTGAAGGCTTGACAACATCTGATGCTCTCACATTGATCATTGACAAGAATTTATGCTACATTGGCTGTTAGGGAAAGAGCATTCCTTCAAACAGGATTTGACTACGAGTATGTTAAAAGGGTGAGAGAGATAATGGGAACTGCAGATGCTGGAGAATCCAAGATAACAAAGTGTGAAGCTGGATGAACACAGCAGGTCAAGCAGCATCTCAGGACCACAAAAGCTGACGTTTTGGGCCTAGAACCTTCATCAGAGAGGGGGAGGGGGAGAGGGTTCTGGAATAAATAGGGAGAGAGGGGGAGGCGGACTGAAGATGGAGAGAAAACAAGATAGGTGGAGCGGAGAGTATAGGTGCGGAGGTAGGGAGGGGATAGGTCAGTCCAGGGAAGACGCACAGGTCAAGGAGGTGGGATGAGGTTCATAGGTAGGAAATGGAGGTGCAGCTTGAGGTGAGAGGAAGGGATGGGTGAGGGGAAGAACAGGTTAGGGAAGCAGAGACAGGCTGGGCTGGTTTTGGGATGCAGTGGGGGGAGGGGATGAACTGGGCTGGTTTTGGGATGCGGTGGGGGAAGGGGAAATTTTAAAGCTGGTGAAGTCCACATTGATACCATTGGGCTGCAGGGTTCCCAAGCGGAATATGAGTTGCTATTCCTGCAACCTTTGGGTGGCATCCTTGTGGCACTGCAGGAGGCCCATGATGGACATGTTGCCTGAAGAATGGGAGGGGGAGTTGAAATGGTTCGTGACTGGGAGGTGCAGTTGTTTATTGCGAACCGAGCAGAGGTGTTCTGCAAAGCAGTCCCCAAGCCTTCGCTTGGTTTCCCCAATGTAGAGGAAGCCACACCGGGTACAATGGATACAGTATACTACATTGTCAGATGTGCAGGTGAGCCTCTGCTTAATGTGGAAAGTCATCTTGGGGCCTGGGATGGGGGTGAGGGAGGAGGTGTGGGGGCAAGTGGAGCACTTCCTGCGGTTGCAGGGGAAGGTGCTGGGTGTGGTGGTGTTAGAGGGCAGTGTGGAGCAAACAAGGGAGTCACGGAGAGAGTGGTCTCTCCGGAAGGCAGACAAAGGTGGGGATGCCTTGGCTCATTCTTGCAGCTACAATTACAATGACAGACAATCAAACAGTGACGATGTAAAGATGCAATATTTTTATGAACGTGAGATTCTATTTCTAATGAAATGTCATCTGTACCACCTATGGGTCCTCAACATTTTTATTTCCTTCCCACTATGTCTACTGTGAAGGCAATTTGTCACTGTCAGTATTTGTCCAGGCACAGATCTGAGCTTTAAATTTGGCACCAGTGCCACAAATCCCAGAAGGTCCCTGCAACAGCAAGTATTTCTGCAATTGGTCAGTTCACATAGCAGAAACATAATGTGTAGAGATATGGCATATGTATGATGAACAGCCAAGAACTAAATGAGAAAACATGTTAGAGCTCACAACGGAAATCCTTCATGAAATTCCCCAGAATTGACACATAGCCAGTTTTTCTTAAAATTCAGCATTGTGCTTCAGTCTAATGCTGATTTTCATGCCAAACTATTTTTTTTAATCTTCATTTGCCATGTTATCTATCAACCAAATCAAACTTTGCTGTTAGTCTCTCTTAATAATTTTTCAATCAGTATTTCAAAATTTTTTTGTTTGTTTCTTTTCAATTCCAATCAACTGAATAGATCCTCCTTCTTTTGCTCCCTTCCATTGTGCTCATCTTTTCTATTCTATTTTGAAATACTGGTAGTAAGCTGAATAACCAGGTACTGGTGCCAATCGTCCCCTGTTTGCTAATAGAGAATCAAATCAATGCCAACACTATTTGAGATTTATTTCTCTTGTTTCATTCCACAGGGATGAGCAATAAATGCAGGTCTTATCACAGATGTTCACATCCTGGGAATGCATAACAAAAGGAATTTATATAAATATCGAATTAATAAAATGCAAGATTATTTTATTATCGTATGCCTTTTCTGTTAAATTTGAAGGCTACATCTCTTAGTTTGATGCTAAATACAATATAAGCATTGTAAAATCATCAAAAGGTATGCGCCACAATTAAGCTACAGACAGGCGCAAAACATATGCAGTTTCTATTAGTATAAAGCAAAGCAGTTAGTTATTTTCTCTAATTGATTGGCACCTCCTGATTTCTAGGTAAACTGTATTGTTCTTAATATTGACCATGCTGAGGGTGGTAATGAATCAAGATAAAATGAAGGGTTATAGGTCAGGAAAATCCACTATTTTGAAGTTTAATTTCTATCTTTCCCATCATTCCTTTTCAAGTCTATATGAAATAAGCAACTGACTTCGATTACAAGAAGCCCAAATGCTGCAACAACATTTGTGGAATGCAGTAACTGGTGTATTAGGTTGAAAAGCAAGGTAGGAAGTGGACTCAAATCTGGCAAGGTCAGAATATTCACAGATTTGACCCTGGCCATTACTGAAGGCATAAAAAGATTTGTGGATATCGTATAGACCATCAATAACCACAAAGAGCTGCATTGAATAATGCATATTGCTCCTTGTCAATATTGCACAAGGAAGTGATGTGTGAACCCTCACAACAGGTCTTCCATAATATTGATGCATGATAGTAGGAAATATTGAGGGTGGAATATATTAAATATTATATTCTTGGATTGAGTCTGAACATCCACATGAACCACTGTTAACATTTGAGGTGTTATTTCAGTGCTGACATTGCTAGGGATGACAACTTCATCAGGTCTGTCCAAGTTGTAGATAACGTACATTGGGCCTTGGATAAAGGATGAATAAAATATAAATAGAACTAAGCTGAATAGCTAAGGCTATGAAGTCTAAGTACTAATGTCTGACAGTCAGTGGTTGAAATCCAAATGCATTGGTAATTTAAAACATAATTTTAAGTGTAGACGTAAAGCTGTTTGTTTCAATTAGAGCCTTTCCTCTCATCCTTCATTTTTCTCCTTGTTATTGTTTTTCTTTCCCCTTCATCTGCTGAAGCATTTTGTTTAGACCTTGAACCAACTAACAATGTCTAAAAGCACGTGCGATTTTGGCTTTACTTTTTGTCATGTGCAGAATAATCTTCCAACATAGTTTTCCTTTCATATCCAGGTTAATAGAATAGGAATTAAAAAATAGAAATATATACAACATAGATTTTAGCCAGCAATGTTCTAAACAGCTTCATTTAATTAATTGCATAATACATAACAAATAAGCGCCTGTTGATTTCATATCTGATATCAGTCTCTTTAGCATGATTTCCTCTTCCATTTCAAGACCTGTGAAATTAAATGTTACGGTCAGTGGCAACATTCAAATTTGTAGAAGGTCACAAAAACAAATCATTGCAACCTGGGTGCTGAGTCTAGTCAAAATTTTATTTTTCATTTATGAGAATGCCTTCATAAAAAATAATTACTTGCTCAACTTCCATTTAATAAATATTGGGAATGGCACGGTTGTGCAGCATTTTCCAAGATAAAAACACCAAATATATCTGACTGTTAATAAGACAACTCAAAGGTACTTGGATGCACACTGGCGTTAATTTTTAATTAGATACATAAAAATATCATGAACAGTGATTTTTACTGTCACTATGGTAACTACTGGTGGGGTTGACAATTCTTAGTGAACATTTTTAGTACCTTATTTACGAATATCTGTCAGTGCATTTGCAGAAAGAATCCAAATGCTGGTCTATTTGTAATATGACCTTTATATAACGAAAGCCAATTAAGCACAATAAAAAGAATCTCTACAACCCATATCCTCAGGTGCACCAGATCCTGCTCACCCATCGAACTCATGTTGATTAATCTACTTTGGTTACTATTCAGCTAAATAATGCCTCAGTTTTAACATTTTCATGCCTGTTTTCGAATCACTGCAACCTGCTTTATGTCTGTCATGTATGTACTACAGCCAGACAAACCTGTTATTGGCACTTCTCCAATTATACCCAATTATGCATTCCATGACTTTAATCACTCTACTGTTGGTGGTCATACCTACAGTTTTATTTTTGATTTATTTATGGGATATCATTGGTAGGTCTAGTGTTGTTCAGTAGGAATGAGCTACCAATTGTAATCTGTTGGCATAGTTACAGCCAGAGAGTTGTAGGAAGGGAACTTTAAGTATTCACCCACTAACAGCAAAGGAACATTTATGTAGTTCCGAGCAAGCCTTTGTGGAGAACTAGTAGGTGGTGTTACAGAAACAGAAATTGCTGGAAAAGTTCAGCAGGTCGGGCAGCATCAGTGGAGAGACGTCAAAGTTAATGTTTCAGGTTGAGTGACCCTTCTGCAGAACTGATGGTAGCTAGGAAAATAACAAGGTGTAGAGCTGGATGAACGCAGCAGGCCAAGCAGCATTAGAGAAGCAGTAAGGCTGATATTTTGGGCCTAGACCCTTCATCAGAAATGGGTCATTTCTGCCATTTCTGATGAAGATTCTAGGCCTGAAATGCCAGTCTTTCTGCTCCTCTGATGCTGCTTGGCCTGCTGTGTTCATCCAGCTCTACACCTTGTTATCTCAGATTCTCCAGCATCTGTAGTTCCTACTTACTCTGTAGGTAGGTAAATGTTGGTTTACATGCAGAAGATATGGTGGGGGGGGAGGGGTTAAGGAGCAAACTGTAAGTGGGGATAGAGCACAAAGAGAGAGGAGAACAGTTGGACATACACAGAAGTGGATAACATCTGGCTGGGAGGGTGAAGAGCTATTAATGGGGACCATTAGTGGCTAACAATGGATTGTGTTTAATGAGAGACTATGTATTAATGAGGCCTGGAGTGTGGGTTTTGGGAGAGCTCAAGCTTTAAATCTGTTGAACTCAATATTGAGTCCAAAAGACTGCAGGGTCCCCAAGTGGAAAATGAGGTGCTGCTCTTCCGGCTTGCACTGAGCTTTGCTGGAATACTGCAACAATCCTGAGACACAGACATTGGCCAGGGAACAGAGTAGTGTGTTAAAGTGCCAGGAATTGGAAGCTCAGTGTCTTTTTTGCAGACAGAGAATGGTGGTGACGTTGTATACAGTGGTGTTATTTTGCATCTGCTTTCCATATGCTTTTAGATAGTTGAGATCACGATTTGGAAAGTGCTGTCTAAGAAAACTGGCTGATTTGCTGCAATGCATCTTGTGAATGGCACACGCTGCTACATTACTGTCCGTGTCACTGATGGACAGAGTGAATGTTGAAGATGGTAGATGGGCTGCCATTCAGGCAATTCTCCAAATGACATTGAAATTCTTGAGTGTTTTTGGAGCTTTACCCCCCTGCCCCCATGCAAATGGAGAGGATTTCATCACACTCCTCATGCTATTCCCTCCCTAAATCTCCCCAACTCTGAACAATTTTACTCTTTTAAGATAATAAAAACCCCACCTTTTGACAATCTGCCCTATATATGCTTTGTAACTCAATATCATTATTTGTTTTCTCATAACCTTGAAAGTACCTTAAATTGTTTTATTGCGCTATGATAGTATATAATGCTAGTTGTTGCTATTTGAATTACTCGATTAAACATCAGGGACATCTAGAGTTAATCTTTATTGAACAGTGGAGACTAAATTATTTGTTAAATCCTGCTGTTACTTCCCATTTTAGAAAATACCCTTAAGTCTTCATTTGCTGGCATGTGACAACTCTTTATTGCTGGTTAAATCTGTGAAAAAAAAGGTCAAATGAAAACGTCAAAATATTTCGGAAATCAACTTCCATGGTTATGAGGTTGAGGCTCTTACAATATCTATGTTTAACTAAAGTGACGCACATACAGTCAAAGGCTGATTTCGACCAACAGGCTATTGACAATCTTGTGCGAAAAAGCTATTCTGAATGGCCGCAGGTTTTGTTGCAATGGTTCATTATATTGAGCATTTTTGACATATTCAGCAACCAAATTATATTGAAATCATTTCCATTCTGCAGCTACAAGTCAATGTTTTAGGACCAAAGCAAAAGGCTGCCAAGCTTTTGTGAAGGCGGCATGTTTTCTTTTACTTTGGGCTATCCGTACTTAAATTAGAATTGCATTTCTATCACAATACTTTTATTTGATTAGTTACATTTGAACAAATCAATTTGAAGACATTAATGACTTTAAAGTTTTCCCAGTTTCTCTTAAGTAAATATTGTTTCATGTAAATATGTAACAAGCTAAGGAAATTGATAAGTTTGTTGTTCCACGAGGAATCTCATAGAATTGTATGAAAATTGCTTTGATTACCTGTGGATTGTGTTTATTTCTTTTCTCTTGCCAAGAGCAATTTTTTGTAGGGACTAATTAAAGGATGCGTTTGTGATATCTGATCCTGAAATTATTAATGTGTCTTCTCCTATGATATATCACCTAGGTATAATTACAGAGCATGACAGTGCATAGTGATAATGTTGCTCAACTAGCAATGTAGAAATCGAGGTTAATGTTCTGGGTCAATGGTTGAAATCCATGATGACAGCTGCTGGAATTTAAATTCAAATAACCAAATTTGGAATTGTGTACTAGTCACTCGTAGAAATCATGAAGCTACCATCTTCTTTTTAAAAAGAAAAGCTGGTTTTCTTAGGGAAGGCAATCAAACATCCTTACTTGGTCTGGCCTACATGGCTTCAGATACACAACAATGCTTGACTCTTAAGCGCCAGACATTTCAAAGACCAATGGGGAACAAACAAAGACTGGCCTTACAAACAATGCTCACATCCTACTAAATAACATTGCAGCGAAATTTTTAAACATGTCTCTCAACTAGACTGCTGTCTTTTCTCCTATCACGTTCACAGCCTGAGATAATTCTCAGGAGATTATCATTCAGTTTACAAGGCAGTAGTCCCTTTTAAGTTCTTCTTCTTGAAGCTTCCTTGACACCTCATCAATTGTAACATTTTAGAGCCCTCCGCCCTCCCCCTCTAGACAGCCACTTAATTCACATCTGTGGATATCTTTTGGCTGTATGTCATTTCCATAAAAAAAACAAATACAATTTCACCATATCCATAAATACTTCAGTGTACTTCTATCGTCAGGATATAGAATTGATACGGGAGGTCATGGTTATCATCACAACCAAAAGATCTTTGCTTTAATAGAACTCCAAATAGTTTCTCAATGAAATTATGATCTTTTCCTTTAAAGAACAATGGGAATAAATCCTTACACAAGAGTACAATGTGTTGGAAAATTAATGAGAAAAAACTACCAGTAAGACTATGATTATTGCACTTGACAAAATGTTGGTGAAAAATAAGAAGCTAATGATTCAGTAGAGAATGTGTCTATGATAAGAATCAGTTTGAATCTTGGCAAAAGAAAGAAGAGTGTGATTATGTTCCCTATTGTATTTTGGCATAGATTCCAGATCACACAAACACTGCACCTTTAAGACAGTTACACATCATTGTGGTAAGTAATGTTTCAGTGTAAAGGTAGCCAATTATCTTCAGTCATTTTCTATGTACAAGAGAATCAGTATAGCCAGTCAATTTTGAATTTAATGTACAGTAACATCAGTAAGCACAGAACCCAGACAATAAGTGTAAGTCAGCCATAGTGTGGCTGAGGGAACAGATAGTGTTTTAAATAAAATTCATGATATCTGACTCAACAAAATCTTATTTTCTGTGGTATATGTTGTGTGGACAAATACAAATAGAAAATTACAAAAGGCCTAACTCCTCAAGCTTGTAGGGAGTTTCATGTACATGCATTTTTGATATTTGAAGATTTCAACTACCACAACTGAAACTTCTGAAACACAAATTTTAATCCTTAATCTTAATCATCTAGTTTCCAGTTAAGAGAGAGAAACACTTATTGAAAGCACATTAAGAGAAATTATGAAAATTATGAAATCTAAAATCTTTGTTGAATAAACCATAATGAAATATTTCTGAAAAAGTAATAAACAAATGGCAACTGTCCACCTTTGATAAAAATAGCTTGCTTAAAACTACAAGATCTGTAGAAACATTAACCAATTTATCAATTTGCACCTATTACCCAGCACAGAAAGTTCCAGAAATCCCAAGGCTATGCAAAAAAGGGATAACTCCAACCAAACAGGCTGTACAGCATTTTCTAGACTTTAACGGCCAATGGCCACTGTCTGTTTGAAAAATCAACACCATAATTTCTTTTGTTTTTTTTGTTGTATGGGAGTCTGAAAGCACAAGAAGCAGTCAGCCCACTGAGGTGATGTCATGATGACTTGGCGAAAAAGTAATGTAGGATCTTGTGGGAGACTGACCTAAGGCTAGATCCTACACCAATCGTTGTAGTAATATAAAACCTATCCTTAAAACCTACAAACAGTCGCAGAGAAAAATTAAACTATATCATGTTCACTCTTCTTGTTAGACCAGAACACTCTCGAACACAAAACCTGGACCAAATAAACCCCTTACAGCCTGCAGATTTAGGAGATATAGGGAGCTGTGTAGTGGCACAGCCACCACATTAGCACATTACATCCCAGCATCAGCGACCTGGATTTGATATCAGTTTTAGGTGAGGGTTCGCACGTTCTGCCCATGTCTGAGTGGGTTTCTGTAAGGTGCTTCGGCTTCCTCCCACAGTCCAAAGCTGTGCAGGTTATGTGGTTTGGACTTGCTAAACTACCCTTCAATGTCAAGGGATGTATGGACTAAGTGGATTAGCCATGGTCAATGTGGGGTTACGGGGAGAGAATGGGAATGCTTGTTGGAGGGTCAGTGTAGGCTGAATGGGCCAAATGGTGTGATCTGCACCATAGAGTTTCTATCATTGCGTAATGTGGATGGTAAGATATTCCACAATTATGTGACAATGTGAGAAAATTACTCAAATCACCATTTAACAATCCAGAGATTCATATCAATGTTCTCACTATGACTGCATTTGTTTACTGTGATTTTTAATTTCTTTAAAATCTGACCTAACAGGATTGTTTAAACATTTGACAAAAAACAGTCCCTTCAGAAGAGATAGAGCACAGGTCAAACTCATTGGCCTGGCAGTTACAGCCATATCTCTGACCTGTGCCCTCCTCAACTACAGGTCACCTTTGGCAATGCAGGAGCACAGAAATAACCCGACATCTTTCTGTTGATTCACTGTTCCACGAGATTGTGAGCCTTAAAATGAGATAACAGAAGAGCCTGGAATGCGACGATGTCTGCATCAAACCGGGAATGCTTTCAATGTATTAGCGTTAACAGAAGATGCCTTTATAACTGTGTCATCCTTAAAGCCAAAGGCAGGTCAAGTCATCTGAATAGCCTTGTACAAATCATGTGTTTTGTTCTTATTTGGAACTTTGAGCTAATTTTCCCTGAAGCAATACAGCAGGAGAATAAATCATTAAAATTTCCAATTTTATTATCAAACTCAATCTGCTCTGTATCTTCTGAAAATCCTCAGAAACAGTCTGCATTTTGTCTTTCAGTTACTACATAACCTCTGTTCAGATTTTTGCAGAATAATAATCTTCACTTGACTTAAAAATTAAATCGAAAAGATGAATTCAAGGTTCTTCAAAGCCTACTGTTTGTGACAGCACCACTATATTTCATCCAACCACGTTATTTCTGATGCTTTTCTTCATTCAGAGTGTTACTGTTGGCAGGCAAACATATCAATTCATCTGTTCCATCTGTAGACATGGGGAATAAATCTGTCTTACTCTTTCATAGGCTTGATGAATCCATCCATCTAATGTTGTGGCAGAATTGTTTCAATCCATCAACAGGAGCAGTCCATCAGGAAGCCAAATGAGATGGACCTTGCTGGCCCTAAGCATATGCCTATTGGAATGCCTGGATTCAGGGTATGTAGGAAAGTTGGTCAGAATAGTGTGTACTTCTGTAAAAGAGACCATCAATTTTCCTTTCTGACACTTGCATTTTCATCAAAAATACAGTACCAAAGTTAGCAGTGTGACGAGAATCTCAGTAGAAGTGAAGAGAAAAGATGAATGCACAGAACAATTTATAAGTAATGAATGATCTGCTGATTTCCCCATCAAGGTTCCAGTGTTAAGTTCCATAAAGTTACATTGCATTAGTTTGTATTTCATTGTATTATGTAACCAGGACAATAAGTGACCCTCAGATGGCGTGTAGAATCACTTTTTGAGATTCATCAAGGTGAACAACGCATGTAAGTTGTTGGTATAAAGAGAACACTTGGTACTTTAGAAGATTTAGAATAGCAGAACCTTTTGCAAAGAGGCTCTTCAAAATCTTCAGCTCAATCTTTTGTTCTTTGATAGTATTAATCATGGCATTCAGTACAGAAGCAGGGGAGTTATGCTCAAGTTGTAAAAAGCTCTGACTTATCCCAACCTACAGTACTGTGGCCAGTTCAGGTCTTCATACTTTAGAAACAACATGAAAGTCTTCTGGAGGTGTAGAGGAAATTTATCAGGACGGTTCTGGGGCTAACAACATTAGGTTAGAGAAGCTGAGGCTCTTCTCTCTGGAGCAAAAGCTACTCAGAGGAGATTTATAGGGGCAGACAAAATTCTGACAGGTTTGGTAAGTAGACAAACATAAGCTGTTCCTATTACCCGATGCTACAAAGACTAGAGGATGCAGATTTAAAGTTTTGGGCATGAGACATAGGGAAACATGAGAAACAACACTTTTGTGCAGCAAGTATTAATGACCTGGAACTTGCTGTCTTTTAGAACAGGGCAATGAGACTGTTGAATTACTCTGTTGAGAACTCCATAGATTCATAGACTTGATAGGTCAAATTACCTACTTCTTACGACTCACTAAATCCATGAGTGTATAAACAAGTGCCTGAAATTCTGGTCCTATTGCAAAGAGCTAAGCAAAAGAGAAAACTTTCATTAAATTCTATGCACAGAATAAAGAGGTCATTGTGTCACTATGATTAGTTATGGGATATACAATGAAGATTAGAAATGTGCACTCAATTTGTGAGAAGGTAATAAGTAGAGGTCCCAAATGGATGTTGCGTGGTGCATATGGGTCATTGAGATATGGTAGGACAACGTGGGACACAGTGAAATTTATTTTCTCATTGTGAATGTCTTGTGGAATTTGCTTTGTGTTTGTTTTTGTACCTTTTTTGGAATCTTCTTATTCACCCTTTGAGGTAAAGATAACCATATTCATCATTGGGAGTATTTGATAACTTGCAGCAGATAAAAAGCTGACAGACGAGTCTCATCTGTGCCCTGACATTTTGACTGTAAGTAGGGCAGGATATCAAAGATGATTGAGTTTTGGACAAATTGCTGGCTCAGAATTTCCTTTCCTTGTGTTTTTTTTCTCTCTCTGTGGCCTTGCTTTTTGAGATTTATAAATTGATTGTGCCAGGTGCAGATTTATATCTCCTGAGACTCGAAGTTAATGTCATACCCCCTAAATGAAGCCGTGAAACTATGCTTTATATCAAAAAGTACTTTTTTCCCTTAAATTTACGGGACAGAAACTGATCATTGAACATTTTCTTTTAAACAGAAGCCATTTTCCAATGGCTTGAAATTCTCATCTCAAAGACTACTGAATGCATATGCCATTGTAAATTATACATTCCAGAACTGATGGAATGGCGACAATTTATCTTTCAAAACCTCACTAAGGACAATTACCTTGAAGGAGTATGAATCGGAGCCATCTCCTACCTCGCTGTCAAAGTATTCAGACAAACACAAAACTCTGGTGCGGCCGCACTTGGAGTATTGCGTACAGTTCTGGTCACCGCATTATAAGAAGGATGTGGAAGCTTTGGAAAGGGTGCAGAGGAGATTTACTAGGATGTTGCCTGGTATGAAGGGAAGGTCTTACGAGAAAAGGCTGAGGAACTTGAGGCTGTTTTCATTAGAGAGAAGGTTGAGAGGTGACTTAATTGAAACATATAAAATAATCAGAGGGTTAGATAGGGTGGATAGGGAGAGCCTTTTTCCTAGGATGGTGATGGCGAGCACAAGGGGGCATAGCTTTAAATTGAGGGGTGAAAGATATAGGACAGGTGTCAGAGGTGGTTTCTTTACTCAGAGAGTAGTAAGGGAATGGAACGCTTTGCCTGCAATGGTAGTAGATTCACCAACTTTAGGTACATTTAAGTCATCATTGGATAAGCATATGGACGTATATGGAATAGTGTAGGTTAGATGGGCTTCAGATTGGTATGACAGGTCGGCACAACATCGAGGGCTGAAGGGCCTGTACTGTGCTGTCATGTTCTATGTTCTATGTAAACACCTGGGATCTCAATTTGGTGGAGGCAAATAATTTAGATGCAATCACTTGGACAATGCCACTGTAGCTAGGAAAAGAATGTCCCCAGATGTAATCCGTTCATGTACACCAGGCAAATGGAATCCATTAGCCACAACTATATTTGGGTCAGTAGGCCATTGGAGAGAGCACCTGTTTCCTGCTCAGATTGGTGTATAAGCAAATAGGATGCTGAAGAAGCAACACACTGAATAGATTCTCTCTTGCTTGCCAACCAACTTCAAGTTTTAATGTCTGTCTAATATTTTAACTCTCTATGTGCCCCAGGCAGAGAACAAAGGATCAACTGAACAGCTGCTAACGTACTGGAAGAAGAGAAAAATCAACCATCAAAATCTTCCCTGCCTTGACCCCAAACCCAAAAGGACCATCAAGTTCAGCCTGAAGCCAGAAAGGTGTGTGTGTGTGTGAAAGTTGGAGCATTGTTTATTATTTTACTTAGACTGGGTTAAACACTATGTTCTCTTTGAATACTCAAAGAAAATTGTCTTTTATAGACATAGCATATGAATCGTTAAACACTATTGGAATTGACAAGCCTAAAGCATTTTTAATAAAAAAAGACCTTTTGCAATTAAATAAAGAGTTGGATAAAGAGCAAACCCCTCTACCCCTCTTTACCTAGCCATAATAGAAACCTTCACAGTGTCCTTGTAGCATTTTATTTCACTGCAATGAATATGCACCCCAGAATAAAGACAAAATTCCTTTTGATCAGCGAATTTCAGGTATCCTGGCTACGTGACGGGTCCAACTCAGTTGAGGCTGCATTAATATAGAAGAAAAACATTTTAGATTTAAGTGGAAAACTGGTTTTTCTCAGGTGTTTAAATTCTAGAAATGAGGAAACTGAATCCCCTTCCCCTCCCCCATTTCTGAAGAAATGCCTAGAGCCGAAATGTCAGCTTTCCTGCTCCTCTGATGCTGCTTGGCCTGTTCTGTTCATCCAGCTCTACACCTTGTTATTTCTTAAACTGAATATTGAAGTGGTTTAAAATGTTGGTCTTCCAACTCTCAAAGCAGAAATTAATTTGTCCGGAATGGAGGGTCACAATGTCCTACCTCTTGATGCTGCAAGAAGTAAGTAACCCTTAGCAGTCTGAATCCAGTTATAATTGTTCCGTACTTGAAAAACTTAGCTGCTCACAAAGCACACTTTGGCAGGCTCCCTTAAGAAAACCACAAGAATGACTGAGATTAGAAATGAAACAGATCAGGCCAGTGGAGAGTCAGCAGTGGAAACAAAACATGCTGGAAATTTTCAGCAAATCAGGCAACATCTGTGCAGCGAGAAAAAGCAGTTGACCATTTTGTCATCGACCAGAAATGTTAACACTGTTTCCCTCTCCACAGATCATGTCTGATCTGCTGAATTTTTACTTTCTCCATTCATGGCATTTGGGATCCTTGGCCAGGACACCATTTATACCTTATCTCTAAGTATTTTCATTTCATAAAATAGAGGTGCGCATAACAATGGGAATGGAATAGTCATAGATGATTTCAATCCATATATAGATTGGGTAAATCAAAGAACAGCAATGCTGTGGAGGAAGAATTCCTGGAATGAGTTCAAGATAGTTTTCTAGATCAATATTTTGGGAAACAATTAAGGCACAGTCTATTTTAGATCTAATACCATTCAATGAGAAAGGGCTAATTAATAATCTTCTGGGTTTTTTTGTTCACTCACAGGATGGGGGCATTGCTAACTGGGTCAGCTTTAATTCTCCATCCCTAAACTCACTTCATTAATTAACTCCCCACCCTTATGATATCTGTCATGTTTGATTCCCATCCCATCTTACCATACACCGTTCACAGAACAACTCACTACTCACTGGATATGCATTGAAAAACCAGCACTCCTAGCTGCCTCACCATTTTTAGAAGATGGCTGTCTAGTGAAAGATCAACTGGCATTCCAAAGTTGTCCTTCTCACTCAACGTCATTTCTGGAAGATGTCGGAAAAGTTGATGATGACCCTGCGATTCTCCAGCAGGGACATGGAGGACGTGGCCGAGGGGCTGGTGTGAAGGAAGGCCATAGTCTTTCTAGGGGACAAGTAGAGGAGGTCAGGCCACCAAACCCTGACAGCCTCGTCCGATGTTATCACTCAGACAAGTGTCATATCCAGAGGAGTGGCAAAACCTGGTGGGCACAGTGCTGTGATAGCTCTGCAGCCGGGCAAGGAAGAAGTGTCACTCAATGAAATCCAGGAGACCAGTGCCTGCCCAGCCCTAGGCAGGAGAAGACCCTGAGGTGTTGACAATTGGGACATCATCCACACGCATAGAGAGGATTTGATTTGATTTATTGTCACATACTGATATTCAATGAAAAGCATTGTTTTACATGCTGTGCAAGCAAATCATACCTGATGTAAGTACATCAGGGTAATAAAAGAGATTGCAGATTATAGTGTTACACCTCCTGAGAAGGTGCAGAAAAAGATCAGTTCCAATCTATGCAAGATCTGTTCAAAAGTCTGATAATAGTGGGATAAAAGCTGTTCTTGTATCTGTTGATACATGTTTTCTAACCTATGCAGGATACAATGGTCCTCACTGCCCAGAAGCTGCTACAGTGCAGTAAATTGTGTAGCTATCTATCTGCCTTCATGGACAGGTTGGTGGCTACCATGAGAAGACAGGCCCAGCATCCTCTGTGACAACTGGAGAGAATCATGTGCCTGTACTCATCACCCTGGGTCTTCAGGACAGAAGACATGGCAACATGGAAATCGAAAGGGTGCCTAAGAGGTGTCCCTTCCTTCCTCTTCAGGAGATAGGGTGTTGCTAGGATACACCTAGCCAGAGGAGGAAACCTAAACAGCTACCCCACGCCCCAACAGGTCATTTACCTCATTCACTCCTCGTGGGTGCAGCTATTTGTTTTCCCCCATTACACACTGTCAAATCCAGCACAATTGGAGGCCACAATGTGCACTCCTCAGTCACTGGCTTTCAGACTCCACTTGAATGCATCAGTGAGGCTCTGAATGTACAAATCCACTTCCTGGTAGCCTTCCTGTGAACCCATGAGCTTCAGTCCCTGCTAGGTCCCTCCTCAATCTGTCTGCGTGTGCCTGCCCATCTTTCCCACCCACTCCCTGACGGATAAGTTGACCATGCCAAGTGTAGTCATAGCCAATCATAACCCCACCAAGGTTGTTCTTGAACATGAACAAATCCTGGTCCCACATGACCCATTTCTCAATTTGCTTCACCGTATCCTGCCTTGCAGATACAGTATCCCCAACTATCATCCATCAACACCTCCCCCAGCCTGCAGCTCCTAATCCCAAAGACTAATTTGTGGAGTGTCAATCCCACTGCACAGCTGACATTAAACTGCCCTGATTCACTAACTCCCTTTTCCTTTCGTTTTTGTGCACATAGCTAATGGACTGGCCAATGGGAATGCCCTGGATGAGAAATGCCTAGCCTCCTGGCAGCTGGCTGTGCATTTTCCCAACAGTGTTTGATTTGATTTGGTTTGATTTATTGTGGTCACATGTACCTAAGTACAATGAAAGGCTTTATTTTGCGAGTAGTATAGGCAAATAATAGCAAACAAGGACATACAGATCAAAGGATGCTTAGATGGACTGAGGTATACAAGGTTATGGCTGCACAGGAGGTGCACAAAGCAAGATCAACATTACTTGAAGCCAGAGAGGCTTCATTCAGCAGTCTTATCATGACAGGGAAGTAGCTGTTCTTGAAACTGTTGGTGCGTATGTTCAAGCTTCTGTATCTTCTGCCTGATGGAAGAGGTTGGAAGAGAACGTTGCCAGGGTGGGAGGAGCCCTGGATGATGTTGCAGCCTTTCTGTGGCAACAAGAAGTGTAAGTGGAGTTCATGGGTGGAAGGTTGGCTTCCCTGGTGGCCTGGGCTGTGCACAGAACTTCCTGTATCTTAGAGTCCTGTGCAGAGCAGGATAATATGCACCCCGATAGAATGCTCTCTATACTCCATCTGTAAAAGTTGGTGAGGGTCCTTGAGGACATGCTGAATTTCCTACTGTTAGCCTGACCGTCCCGGCTGGGCTGGTACAGAGCCATAGGACTGACAATGACCCACTCCCTGCAGAGTGCACCATGGAGCCCGTGATCCAAATCATCCCGATTGAATGCTTCACTGCAGCCAATCGTTTGAACTGATATCCAAGGCTGCAATTCACATACTGTGCTGGGACTTCTGACTGACAGATGCCTCTATTGTCTTCTGTGAGGACTACTCCACTAAGATTTTGAGACATGGTGGCTTGTTTGCTGCACATGCTGCATAAGCTGTTGGCACAATATGCAGGTGTGCGATTGATGTAACTCACTGCTGTACAGCAGGACATTCACCTCCTCAACTGATAACTGTTGAGCAGCAAGGCAAGCTGTACTGTTCTGAGATTGTGCTAAATGTCAGTGGACTTCAACGCATGGATGATGCGAGCATGCCGATAGTCATGAAAGCATTTCTGTTTAGGGATTAAATATACCACTTGGACAAAATACAGGCAACATCACTTGGAATCTTACCTGGGAATATGTGATGTGGAAGTACATGATGTTGTCATTGGGAGGTCCAGAGTGGAAAAGATTTCATTAACCTTTCAGGTTAATTAATGTTAGCAGTTGATAGAAGCTTCAAATCTAATTTTGTACCAGGTACGGGTATAACCCAGGTTTAAGTGTCAAATTTGCTTGAATGTGGTTATTTGATCAAGGTGAGATACTGTAATTAACTCAGGATTTCCTGCAATAACATAAAAGCTTTATTCATCAAAAAAATCCAAACGTATACCTAATGTGGAGTGTGGAACTGAGCCAGGGTTCACTCACTCTGTTGACTTTAGTTTGGTGAATTGAATACATGCGTTTTAAGATCCATAACCTGCTAATTACTTCACTTCAACAGCTGATACGACACCAATTTACAATCGTTAAACATTGATTTTGTCCTGCCAAAGAGATTTATTTTAATACAGTGGACTTTGTATATATCAAGTATAGTCTTGTTGGTGCTCTCTTATTGAAATCAAAATCTATGAGACCACATGTTAATCTATTACTGCACTTGCTGAGAAATTTGTAGCATCTATTTTTCAGGCACTATATGTTCCCTGAAATTTCCACTGAGGTAGGTAGGAAGTGCACCAGAATTGTTTATGAGATAGCAGGAACTGCAGATGCTGGAGAATCTGAGATAGCAAGGTGTAGAGCTGGATGAACACAGCAGGCCGAGCAGCATCAGAGGAGCAGGAAGGTTGATGTTTCGGGCCTAGACCTTTCTTCAGAAAATAGGCCGGAAACGTCAGCCTTCCTGCTCCTCTGATGTTGCTTGGCCTGTTGTGTTCATCCAGCTCTACATCTTGTTATCTCAGAATTGTTTATGGCCACTTTATGGACATTAAGTATTTTGCTGTACCCTAGAAAATGTCTATATTCTGTTAAGTATATTGTACAAGCTAGAAGTACCAAATACATTGATGGCGGCTTAAATATCTGCTGTGCCCAGACCTGAAGTAGGCACTATCTCTTTGCATTTATGAATCCGACGCCAAAAGCCTATTTAAGACACCTTTGCAAGATTGATTTTTTTTGTGGAAAAATGAAATTTACACACAGTGCTCCCTAAATCCAGCAGTTAGACTGCACTAAACCTTTTAAAATATACTTAACAGAATATGAAGGTTTTCGAGGGCACAGCAAAATACTTAATGTCCACAAAGTGGTCATAAACAATTCTGAGATAACAATGTGTAGAGCTGGATGAACACAGCAGGCCAAGCAGCATCAGAGGAGCAGGAAGGCTGACGTTTCGGGCCTATTTTCTGAAGAAGGGTCTAGGCCCGAAACATAAGCCTTCCTTCTCCTCTGATGCTGCTTGTCCTGCTGTGTTCATCCAGCTCCACACTGTGTAATCTCAGATTCTCCAGCATCTGCAGTTCCTGCTATCTCATAAACAATTCTGGTTTTGTTTTGTAATTACAACTAGGGACTAGCTTGACCATAAAATACAGCTGTGTCTCAGTATTAGAATTAAACACTTGAAGAAATGTAATCCTCTGAGAATTGAAACTTCTGACTGCTATAACTGCAATAGGCCTATTAGATGTCTTGCAAGACCAGGAAGGGAATTTAGAAAATTATTTAATGGAAAAGGGTTTAAATCTATTCTCCGATTTTACTATGGCCAGTTTTCTCACGATGATGGAAAGAAACTTAATAAGATAAGATACCATACCACAGAACTTCACAAATCTGTAATGACTTTCTGATCCTAATTTGTGCCATTTTCTTGGCAAATATTTATCCTGGATTAAGAATGAAAAACATAAATCAACAACATTGGATATGATTAATTCTACATTTCTCAATGTGGGATGGGTATGAGAGCTGGTGAAATTTTTGGAACAATGCATTTACAGTTCTGCTTACAATTTGTGATAGAACCTGTTTTAGTTAGGTATACTTACCTCCAGGAACCAGCTCAACCTTAATTTGGTGGAAATCTTTTACAAAGTTAACTTCTGAAGCAATGGTTTATAATCTAGTTTATATTGGAAGTGCTTCAATTGAAAAGATTCTTTTAACTCATTCCACCCACTGAACCAAATTGGGCTTTGTGTGAAAACACCCAAGTGAATTACCTGCTTGGAACACAACCTTTTCCACTCCCCCCACAATTTTGCAGAGGCAAGTGGCATTTGCGTAAATTAGGCAAGAAAGACATGACTTTTTGAAATGGGTGCCCTGTCACATCAATAGATCAAATAGAATTTTATCAGTGATAATGGGAACTGCAGATGCTGGAGAATCCAAGATAACAAAATATGAAGCTGGATGAACACAGTAGGCCAAGCAGCATCTCAGGAGCACAAAAGCTTTTGTGCTTCTGAGATGCTGCTTGGCCTGCTGTGTTCATCCAGCTTCACACTTTGCTATCTTAAATAGAATTTTAGTTTGTCCAAACCAGTTAAGCCACTTACCTTAATCAAGTTGCCAACTAGCATGAAATACAAATGGGTCCTCTAACTAGGTTAAAGCATTTCCTGGTTGGACCAAAGTGTCTGTTTTTGTGCTGTATCACTCTATGATGAGTAGGAGTAGGAATAGTCCTCTAAATATTGGAAGAAAAATCTTAGCTTACCATGTTCCAGACTTACCCAACCCTTTGTTTTTATGAAACCCTCCAAAAATCTAAAGGGATTTTTGTTACTTTCTAGCATTACAGCTCCTTCCCTGCCAAACACCTCTTCTAAAGAAATATGTATAATGGAATAATGTCATGACCAACTTTCATAACCCTGAATTACATACTCACATTTAAGGAAGACAGATAGTTTTGTTTTAAAGAAAAGGACATGTAAACAGAAGAAGGTTGAAAATGCAATTCAGTGACTGTCTGGAAAGCTTTTGAGAGAGACAATATCTATTATCCCCTCCTATCCCCAAACACTTCCAGGTGATAAGAATAAGGAGAGAAAACTTTTTTTTTCTTACCTTGATTGCTGGAAGCAATTTATCAGTCAAAAGCTAAAGTTGAACTGGAACCTGGACAGCTCCTTTTAACAATCTGCAGAACTTAGAATTTCCAAATCAACTGTTCAACTGCCAGAGTTAATGTCATTAGAATCATCCAACTTAATGGCCACAACTTTGCACCATCTCCTTCACCTAGACACAACAAAGATTGGCTCATTCATTTTTTTTTAAACTGTTTTCTTTTTGTACACTGCTAATTTCTAATCTATGTGTGTGCAATTTATTTTTCCCCAAATTTTAGTAATAAAATCTCACTTTTACTTTAATTCATGTAAGCCTGAATACAGTGACTCCTCCTTAAAACATAAATACGTTAGGAATTTAAGAGGTGTCCACAGGGAAGGGATCTTTTGTTTTAAGTTAACCTTGTTATTGAATGAAAAAGGTGAACTATTTCCTCCCTCCTAATCCACAATCACAACAAGATTATTAAGGGATTGAACACTCTGGAGGCAGGAAGCATGTTTCCGCTGACGGGTGAGTCCAGAACCAGAGGACACAGTTTAAAAATAAGAGGTAGGCCGTTTAGAACAGAGTTGAGGAAAAACTTCTTCACCCAGAGTGTGGCGGATATATGGAATGCTCTGCCCCAGAAGGCAGTGGAGGCCAACTCTCTGGATACTTTCAAGAAAGAAATAGATAGAGCTCTTAAAGATAGTGGAATCAAGGGTGATGGGGATAAGGCAGGAACAGGATATTGATTGTGGATGATCAGCCATGATCATAATGAATGGTGGTGCTGGCTCGAAGGGCCGAATGGCCTACTCCAGCACCTATTGTCTGTTGTCTATTGTCAAACTAGTGACAATCGCCCAGTGACCAGTCAAAAAAACCGGAAGCTTTTTGTTGTAATGAAGTACATTTCATTTCAGCAATGTAAAATAGATCTTAAAAAAGTACATCTCTCTCCACTAGAAGGCAATGGGACAGAAACTATGCTTGAAGCTAAATTTATAACTATCTACTCTGCATTATCATGTCCTGTTAAGAGCACTGCAGCAGAATGATATAGCAACCCATTAAGGCTGTTGAAAACGCTGCTAAAAGAAAACTATTTGTGAGTTGACCTTATCGGTGATAACCGCTGCCTTTAGACACAAGGAGGCAGGACTTCACTTTGCCCATTATACAACAGACACAATGAAAACCCAACACCACTAGATTAACAGATCTTTGTGAAATGAGGATCTTAAGGAACATAGAACCAAAGGAAGGAAATGTAGTTGAGATCAGCCACAATCCAATTGAATGGTAAAACATGTTTTGAGGGGCTGAACAGCCTGTTTCTTATCCTGTGCCTTTTCGAAAATAACTCTGTAATTTATTGTTTAAGAGAGTGTAAAACCTGAATTGTAGGGTTTGTGGCATGCTGTTGGTGTCGTAGCTTCTGGCCAGGAGATCCATATTCAAGTCTCATCTACCTCTTAAGCAAAGATGTGTTACAACTTGCCAGAAGAGGCTGATTAAAAATATTGAAATTCTGAATTGTTAACCGCTTAATTTCAAAATTTTAATGTTTATCTTGCAAGAGACTAGAATAACTTTCTGTGAGTCACTGTGAGAGCATAATCTGTGTAATGTAAAACAAACAATGCTGCACTATCAGACTCTTCTGTCTTTATATTAATAAAAAGTAAGTGTGAAAAAGTAAGTGTGATGTATGCTGAGGACTACATGAAAATACAAAAGGCAATTCAGGCTTTTGTGGGTTCCATAAAACTAGTCCAAAATAGAAGACCTACTTCTGCTGCAATTAGGTATAAGGTCCCAGAAGTGACGTATACAAGGCTTGGTAGAATTTGAAATTGAGATCAAAGAATTGAAATCAAATGCCTCCTGAACTTATACCATATTCTAAATGAGGCTGAACGAATGGTTTGTATAAAACAATTACTCATATGAAAAAAGTCGGTTCTATTTGTATTTTTATAGGGCCGTTTCTGATTTAACTCACACCTTTAAATATGAAAACTGGACAAAAGAGCAATGAAAATTGGCCAGATTTCTCAATTTAGTTCCCTTGGTTCATTTGTCCCAATAATGATTCCTGTTATGTGGTACTACCCCACTTCTGACAGGCAGAAGTTATAACTTGGCAGAAGGAGGAGTTTCAAGTTTTGGTAAAGGCTCACAGAAATTATTCCCAGAAAAGTAAGTGAGAAAGGCTCAAAAGTCTGCAGGCTGTGAGTTCCAAGATAGAATTAGATTGGTCCACAGTTAAAGCCCTCACAAAACCATCATCAGGCTGAAAAAATAGGCTATTAACCTTCTGGGGTAGGTAATCTTCCTCTGTCTGAATTCAGGCAAATCAAAAATTCAGAGACTGAAAAGAGACACAATATTATCATAAACTGTTACCTTAAGGCCCCATCTTCATGTTTCTACCAGACAGGATGCATGAAAATCATTTCATTACATACTGTCAATACTGCAAAAACCCTACTTTTCCATTCAAATAAGTGTCTCTAATTCCCCAGTTTTACTTAAGATAAAGTCCACTTTGGCATTTAAAATCTGTAACTCAATCTATTCACACACCTTTGAATCTTTGCCCTTAAGTTTTTTTGGTTTTCCTTCTACTTCCTTCTACTTAATGTTGCATCTTGTAATTCATACCACACAGTATTTTTTTCCTCCACTATACACATTCCTAAATTATTCACTTTTGCTCTATTTACACTCTTTCTGAAGTTGGTGCTACCATTTTGGTTGGTACACCTTAATTCTCTACACCTTATTTATGTAAAATGCTGATAATGTAGAGGTGAACAAGTAGAATCAACATAAGCAGCTGGAGAATTTTTACAATCTCCTCTGGCACATGAACGAGCTGCTTTTGGACCCATATTGCATATCGCTGGGTAAATTGCACATTTATGTAATAGCATACACAACACCCAGTCATGTGATGGATTCTGAATACTTACACCAGAATATTAAAGACACTAAGCATTTTTTGTGGGATCTCTATGACTAGTCTGAATTTCAAACTTACAGGGGTGGCAGTTAAGCTGGATCCATATCTGCTGTGCATCTGGGCAGAGGAGGTTTCATCATAAGGATTGCAGAGCACTAAAACATTCAGTAACTGGAGAAACCTATATCAGAAATGATCTATTGATGTAATTTTATACTTGAAATGATTGATCTTGAAGAGGATATATTAGAACAATTATCAGAACAATTATAGGATGAGCAACTTTAAAGGCCAGGGAAATGGGTATTATCTTTAGAAATGAGAAGAAAAGGGTGGGGAGTGTATGTTGCTTAAAAGAGTTGTTCAAACAAATGCAGAATTTTGATAGAATAAATTGGAATCTACAGGGCAGAATTGAATTTTCTCCGGAGACAGAGATTGTGAAATGGGTCTGAAGGCTTCAGGTAGTGAGTCTGTAGTCTTTTCAGCTTCATCCAATTCTGTCAAGGCTGGAAGTGCTAAAGATCAGACTTCCTGCTGACAAGGCCCTTATTGTGGCCAATTACAGATAAGCACGTAGTCACGGGTATTCAAATGCAGTGGTGAAGTAAAGGCAATGGAAACAGACCATGTTGATAATCCACCAGTTATATGCCAAAGGTCTATAACCTGAGGGAGGGGTACCTGCAAAGATTTACTGGTGGAAGAGCCATCCAGAATGAAGAATCATTCTAACTTCTCAACCTGTCTGCCTCCCCATCTTCTGGCTGACTGGCCCCCTGGGAGGCATTTTACTTACCGAGTTTTCATAGCTCCATGTTAGTTCCAGCTCCTGGACCATGCAGTGGTACTGACAGTGACCACGACTCCCAGTGGCACTGCTGGGAGAAAACAGCTGTCTGTCTCTGTACAGGTGGCAGCTCTCAGAGCAGTGTATCTACCCTGCTGATCCTGGGGAGTGCAGACATTGGCCAGCTAAGACCTGGTTGAATTTTAGTTGTTGGTATGCTCAGGATGGACACCAGTGAACTACTAAATCAAGCACACTGATTTCATTGGCAAGTTGTTTTGGTCGATACAGACTCATGACAATTAACAAGAAATTTAGTGAGGCAAGCTGAGAAGCCTTTTTTTAATGCAGTAAGATTGGAACTTAACTGTTTAAAAAGTGATGAGACAGATTCAACTGTAGCTTTCAAAACAGAGTTGGATATTAAAAATCAATTATCTTTAATCAGACTGTGTGAAAATATTATGACACACCTCTGGGGCAGCAGGAACTTGAACCCAGAGAGACGACATGACCACTGCATCACAAGACCATTTAATGCTGAAGATTTAATAAAAAGAATAAAAATGTACAATACCAATGATCTCTAATTCTCAGAGATAGAACAGTCATAATGGAGGAGGTTGAGCGGTGACCTGATAGAAGTTTATAAAATGAGGAGAGGTATAGAGAGTGTAAGTAGTAGTTGTCTTTTCCCTAGAATGGGGACTTCAAGTCTAGGGGGCACATTTTTTTAAGATGAGAGGAGAGAGATTTAAAAAAGATAAGACAGACATTTTTTTACACAGAGAGTGTTTCGCATGTGGAATGAATTTCCTGAGGAAGTGGTGGATGCGGGTGCAATTACGATTAGAAGCCGTGTGGATAGATACATAAATAGGAAGGGTTTGGAGGCATATAGGCCAGGATCAGGCAAGTGGGTTTAGTTTAGTTTGGGATTGTGTTCGGAATGGACTGATTGGACCAAAGGGTCTGTTTCTATGCTATATGACTCTATGGCCTCTTGCTCTGCTCTATAATTCTATCATGAGAGTTTTAGAGTAAAAAGACTGGATTAAAGGCACAATCAAACTTTTTTGTAAGTTTGTATGTAAGACTAAATATGAAGATGCAGAGACAAGAATAAAAAGAATTAAAATTGTATTCAGGAATGAAACATCACTGTAAGTCTACAAACGATGACAACATGTCTCCTGTGGAGGCTGACTGCCGAAATTAATTCTTCACACAAGTGTTAAGTCCATCAGAAAGGAAACATAAAAACCTTTGCATCTCAATTGGATTGAACCACAAACTTGAAAGATGAATGAAGGGTTTGTTAACTCATTCAATTGCCAGGGGATTATAACTTAGCAATAACAAAGTGTGAAGATGGATGAACACAGCAGGCCAAGCAACCTCTTAGGAGCAAAAAGCTGACATTTCGGGCCTAGACCCTTCATCAGAACTTTCATTCCACATGCGAAACACTGTGTGTAAAAAATTGCCTGTCTTGTCTTTTTTAAATCTCTCTCCTCTCATCTTAAAAAATGTGCTCCCTAGACTTGAATTCCCCATTCTAGGGAAAAAAAATAACATCTATTTACTCTATCTATACCTCTCCTTATTTCATAAACTTCTATCAGGTCACCTCTCAACCTCTTCTGATGAAGGGTCTAGGCCCGAAACATCAGCTTTTGTGCTCCTAAGATGCTACTTGGTCTGCTGTGTTCATCCAGCTTCACACTTTGTTATCTCGGATTCTCCAGCATCTGCAGTTCCCATTATCTCTGATAACTTAGCAATGTTGTGTTGGAAACATGCAGGTTCATTGCATTACTAATCCTCAATGATAGAATCCCTACAGTATGGAAACAGGCCCTTTGGCCCAACAAGTCCATACCAACCCTCAGAGCATCCCATCCAGACTCATCCCTCTATAACTCAACTAATCTACACAGTCCTGAACAATATGGGCAATTTAGTATGGCTAGCATGTACATCTTTGGGCTGTGGGAGGAAACCAGTTCACCCAGAGAAAATCCACACAGACACAGGGAGAATGTGCAAACTGCACACAGACAGTCACCTGAGGGTGGAATCGAACCCAGCTCCCTTGGGCTGTGAGGCAGCAGTGCTAACCACTGAGCCACCATGCCACACTCAAGCATTGTTCATAAGAAAGACCATTTCCATGATAACTATTCAATGTGATTTACGATGTTCACTTTACTGTTACTGAGTGTTTGGTATGATGATGAATAGAGACCTGAAGTACTTATGGACATTTTTATTGAACTTTTGTTTAGAAAAAGAGAACTACTGTAGAAAATTGACAATGTAAAGTTGACTGAAACGAAAACAAAAGTTGCTGGAAAAACTGAGCTGATTTGGTAGCATTGATGGATAGAAATCAGAGTTAACGTTTCGGGTCAAGTGACCCTTCCTCAGAACCCTGAGGAGTACTGAGGAAGGGTCACTCAATCCAAACCGTTAACCCTTATATCTCTCCACAGATGCTGCCAGACTGCTGAGCTTTTCCAGCAATTTCTGTTTTTGTTTCTTTTGGTTTTTATCGAGTTAGTGACTGTCTGGCAAAGTCCTCTGTGAAGCCAATGGTCACTTGTATCCACAATTTGTACTCAGGCATGAACTGAAAAGATTAGCTTGGGTAAACTGTAAGTTTGAATCCAAGTTTTCAGAAAATAAATCCAACACAATGACGAACACAATGTAGAAATGTCTACAGAACACAGTCCTAACTGAAATGAGTCATAACTTTTGAAGGTTCAAAGGTTTTGCTCCTCAAACTGTCCAAAGATTTGGCGAGGGACGAGGAGTTAAAATTTTACATGTAAGTCATGTAATGTGAAATTTTAAAAGAGGTGGCCAATGGTTTATAGGTGGAAATTGACGATGATGTAACAAATAGAATTGTGGTAGGGAGGTCAAAGTTGGAGCAGCAGAAATTAGCAGTTCAAGGAAAAGGAAAACCAAAGGGAGAGAGAGGAAAGAGAAAGAGAACAAGAGGAGAAGAAATTAACAAGGGAGGAAAGGGCAAGGGTGGTCCAGCAGGGTTTTCAGGAAAAATGACAAGAAAATGAGCTTGAAGAAAGAGCTTGCACTGACGATAACAAGGTATCGAGCTGGAGGAACACAGTAGGCCAAGCAGCATCAGGGGAGCAGAAAGGCTGATGTTTCGGGCCCAGACCCTTCTGCAGAAATGGGGGAGGGGAAGGGGGTTCTGAAATAAATAGGGAGAGCTGGGGAGGCAGATAGAAGATAGATGGAGGAGAAGATAGGTGGAGAGGAGACAGACGGGTCAAAAAGGTGGGGATGGAGCCAGTAAAGGTGAGTGTAGATGGGGAGGTAGGGAGGGGATAGGTCAGTCCAGGGAGGACAGACAGGTCAAGTGGGTGAGATGAGCTTAGCAGGTAGGAGATGGGGTTGGGGCTTGAGGTGGGAGGAGGGCACGGTGGGAGGAAGGACCGGTTAGGGAGGCGGGAACGAGCTGGGCTGGTTTTGGGATGCGGTAGGCGGAGGGGAGATTTTGAAGCTTGTAAAGTCCACATCGATGCCATTGGGCTGCAGGGTTCGCAAGCGGAATATGAGTTGCTCTTCCTGCAAACTTCGGGTGGCATTGTTGTGGCACTGCAGGAGGCCCATGATGGACATGACATCTGCGGAATGGGGCGGGGAGTTGAAATGGTTCGTGACTGGGAGGTGCAATTGTTTGGTTCGAACTGAGCGGAGGTGTTCTGCAAAGTGGTCCCCAAGCCTCCACTTGGTTTCCCCGACATGGAGGAGGCCACAACGGGAACAGCGGATGCAGTATATCACATTAGCAGATGGGTAGGTGAACGTCTGTTTGATGTGGAAAGTCTTCTTGGGGCCTGGGATGGGGGTGAGGGGGGAGGTATAGGGGTAGGTGTAGCACTTTGCTGCGGTTGCAGGGAAAAGTGCCGGGGGTGGTGAAGCTGGAGGGGAGTGTGGAGCAGACAAGGGAGTCACAGAGGGAGTGGCCCCTCCAGAAAGCAGATAGGATGGGGAGGGAAAAATGTTCTTGGTGGTGGGGTTGGATTGCAGTTGGTGGAAGTGTCGGAGGATAACATGTTGGGTCCAGAGGTTGGTGGGGTGGTACGTGAGGACGAGGGAGATTCTGTTTTGGTTGATATTACGGGGAGGGGGTGTGAGGGATGAGTTGCGGAAAATGCAGGAGACACAGTCGAGGGCATTCTCAACCACTGAGGGGGGGAAGTTGCAGTCTTTGAAAAACGAGGACATCTGCAATGTAGTGGAATGCCTCATACTAGGAGCAGTGGCAGCAGAGGTGAAGGAATTTGGAATAGGGGATGGCATTTTTGCAGGAAGGTCGGTGAGAGGAGGTGTACTCTAGGTAGCTGGGGGAGTTGGTGGGATTGAAAAGGATATTGGTTTCTAGGTGGTTGCCAGAGATGGAGACAGAGAGGTCCAGGAAGGAGAGAGAGGTATTAGAGATGGTCCAGGTGAACTTAAGGTTGGGGTGGAAGTGTTGGTGAAGTGGATGAACTGTTTGAGCTCCTCGTGGGAGCAAGAGGCGGCGCCGATACAGTCATCGATGTAACGGAGGAAGAGGTGGGGTTTAGGGCCAATGTAGCTTTTGAAGAGGGATTCTTCCATGTAACCTATAAAGATGCAGGCATAGCTTGGGCCCATGCGGGTACCCATGGCCACCCCCTTTGTCTGTAGGATGTGGGAGGAATTGAAAGAGAAGTTATTGAGGTTGAGGACGAGTTCGGCTAAGCGGATGGGTGTCAATGGAGGGGGACTAGTCGGGCCTGCAGGACAGGAAGAAGCAGAGGGCTTTGAGGCCATCTGCATGAGGTATACAGGTATATAGGGACTGGACGTCCATGGTAAAGATGAGGTGTTGGGGACCAGGGAGTTGGAAGTTCTGGAGGAAGTGGAGGGCTTGGGTGGTGTCACGGATGTAGGTAGGGAGTTCCTGGACCAAGGGGGAGAAACTGGAGTCCAGATTGGTGGAGATAAGTTAGGTGGGGCATAAGCAGGCAGACACAATAGGTCGACCAGGCAGTCAGGTTTGTAGATTTTGGGAAGGAGATAGAAGCAGGCGATGCGGGGTTGGGAAACAATGAGGTTGGAGGCTGTGGGTGGGAGGTCACCTGAAGTGATGAGGTTGTGGATGGTTTAGGAGATGATGGCTTGGTGTTTGGGTTGGGATCACGATCAAGGGGGCAGTAGGATGAAGTGTCGGAGAGTTGGCGCCTGGCCTCGGCGATGTAGAGGTCAGTGCACCATACTACAACTGCGCCTCCCTTGTCCACAGGTTTTATGGTGAGGTTCGGATTGGAGCGGACGGAGTGGAGGGCTGCACATTCTGTGTGGGAAGAGGTTGGTGTGGGTGAGAGGGGTGGAGAGATTGAGGCAATTGATGTCACGACAGCATAGAACATAGAACATAGAACATTACAGCACAGTACAGGCCCTTCGGCCCTCGATGTTGTGCCGACCTGTCATGCCAATCTGAAGTCCATCTAACCTACACTATTCCATGTACGTCCATATGCTTATCCAATGACAATTTAAATGTACCTAAAGTTGGCAAATCTACTACCGTTGCAGGCAAAGTGTTCCATTCCCTTACTACTCTCTGAGTAAAGAAACTACCTCTGACATCTGTCCTATATCTTTCACCCTTCAATTTAAAGCTATGCCCCCTGATGCTCATCGTCACCATCCGAGGAAAAAGGCTCTCCCTATCCACCCTATCTAACCCTCTGATTATCTTATATGTCTCAATTAAGTCACCTCTCAACCTTCTTCTCTCTAATGAAAACAGCCTCAAGTCCCTAGCCTTTCCTCGTAAGACCTTTCCTCCATACCAGGCAACATCCTAGTAAATCTCCTCTGCACCCTTTCCAAAGCTTCCACATCCTTCTTATAATGCGGTGACCAGAACTGTACGCAATACTCCAAGTGTGGCCGCACCAGAGTTTTGTACAGCTGCAGCATAACCTCTTGGTTCTGGAACTCGATCCCTCTATTAATAAAAGCTAAAACACTGTATGCCTTCTTAACAACCCCGTCAACCTGGGTGGCAACTTTCAAGGATCTGTGTACATGGACACCGAGATCTCTCTGCTCATCCACACTACCAAGAATCTTACCATCAGCCCTGTACTTTGCCTTCCGGTTACTCCTACCAAAGTGCATCACCTCACACTTGTCCGCATTAAACTCCATTTGCCACCTCTCAGCCCAGCTCTGCAGCTTATCTATGTCTCTCTGCAACCTACAGCATCCTTCATCACTATCCACAACTCCACCAACCTTAGCAATTAGAGATGAAGAGGTTGAGGAAGGGTAGGAGGCCTTGGGGTGGTGTCCAGGAGGAGGGGGTGTGTTGGAGGTGGGAGAAGGGGTCAGTAGAGGGAGGGTTAGGCTCACGGTTAAAGAAGTAAGCGTGGAGGCGGAGGCGGCGAAGAAACTGCTCTATGTCCAAACGTGACCAGTATTCGTTGATGTGTAGGTGGAGGGGAACAAAGGTGAGCCCCTTACTGCGGGCAGACCATTCATCCCCAGTCAGGGGGAGGTCTGGGGGGATGGTGAAGACTTGGCAGGGCTGGGTGCTGCTGTCTCCCCTGGAGCTGCTGGCTGTGGAGGCGGTGGGCGGAGTTGCATCAGTGGTGGTAGTGGGTGGAGTTGCATCGGCGTCAGCGGTGGGTGGACACCAAATATTTGGTGGTGGAGCAGCTTGATTTGCTCATTAAATTCCAAAATTTGAACAGGCAGAGCTAGAATCATTCTTTACCTCTACAAAGAGGTAGCACAGCAAATTCATTGGCCAGTCCAAACACTGATTCTTATTATTGCAAAGTTAGCCCACAGAGATAGTACATGAAGTTAACTTTCTCTCACGCAAGGAAGGTGCCATTGATTATGAGGCAGTAAAATATTGTGTACTGGAAACATACTGTCAAAAAGTCTGTATCCTCAGAAATTAGACTGATTAGATATATGTGGAATTTGAAAATCTTAGACAGCTTGGTTTAAGACCGAAACCACTTAAGACAACAGCCACTTCTGAAAACCTGCAGGGACTAATTCTCCTTCATGACTTCATAAACTTCATAGAAAAATACATATTGAGGAACAGTGAGTAACTTGGTCTAGGCAAATCAACACATGGCTGATGATCATGAATTGATCCACAAATCCTGGTTCTAGAATAAACCTCTCCCATGTCATCTGTTCCCAACAGCAAAAGGTAGGATTGGGATTGTGATGAAAAATTGAACACTCATGGGAAAGAGAAAAGCTCTGAGAAACCTCATCAGACAGAAAGGGTAGTGCTGAGATTAAAAATGAAGCCTAGATAACCGTGTGCTTTAACTGCTGAATGGTAAAGCATGTCTGAACCAACTGCTGGAAACTACAGAAAAAACCTTTCAGACTTATTAAGGTGCATACATTTCATATAGAGAATGGGAGTCAGTCAGACCATGTAGCAGACCAGGCTTTGGCTCTGACTACAGCTGCAAATCCCTGTAAAGGCACTCCCTCTGTTGTACTCCCACTATGGCGTGTTTAACCTTTCTCAAGCAGGGAGACCAAAACTGAACACAACACTCCAGCTGAAGTCTTACCAAGGTCCTGTATATCTTCAGGAAGACTTCCCTACTTCTGACCTCAAATCTTCTTGCAATGAAAGGTAATATCCCAATTGCCTTCCTAATTCCTTGCTGCACCTACCTGTGTACTTTTGTTGACTGGTATACATGGATACCCAAACACCTTTATACATCCACATTTCCCAATTATATCATAATCATACATCATTGCCATTGAATCTCTCCAAACTTCGGTCCACTCATAGCTCTTCCCTTTGATCCAACTCCCATCCTTCCTTAACATCACTAGTGTTTCTAACATTTTCCAGCTCTGATGGAAGGTCATTGAAATGAAACATTAAATCTGAGCGGGATTTTACTCTCAGCCCTTCAGAGATGAGCTCCGAAAATTGGGAAGATTGTGCCATTTTACCAGCAGCAGGGTACATTTTGCCCATCTGCCCAGAACACAGTAGAGCTACTGAAGAGGCCAATTCAGGGCCCCTTCCTTCCTCCACCATTACTTTAGGTGATCAGTTCAGAGACGGATGATTAAATCTTGTCAGCACATGGGTCAGCTTGAGCTATGGCCCTCCTTTCTGAGCACTGCTGATCTGACCTGCTCTCTGACTGGCAAACAGTTCTTGGGTGTGGGTCGGTGTCTTTAATTGAGATGGCAGTGCCAGTGATGGCCACTAAATTGGCTGCCACCAACAGAATGTGGCTGCCAGGTCCCACTCACCCTGACCACACCTTCACATCACTGCCCCTACACACTCCCAACATTCAGCAAAGCTTCTGATGCCACCATAAAATTCAGCCCTCTTTTTGTCTCTCCACAGATGCTGCCCTCACTTGCTAGGTAATTCCAACATTTTCTGTTTTGTATTTTCAGTCTCTGCAGTATTTCACCTCTGCAATTCTCCTTCAGTGCTCTACTGAAGTAGCAGCTTCGATCCAATGCTGGGCTTGAGCTTAAACCTTTAGATTCTTAGAAATGTTAGACTCAGGCAAGAACATTACCACAGGTCCAAGAGTGTTTGTCATTGCTAAATATGGTAAACATCACAAGTCTACACTGCTCAATTGATTATCATATTTGCCTAACCATTGAGAATCATGCCAGAAACACCACAGTTTTGGTTAAACATAATGTCCAGGTCGCAATCACAAAGTGAAAGATGAAGTATTGGAACATCTTCACTCAGGGTGCCACAGTATTCTATGTGCTGCAAACACTGTTTACCTTTCCTTTACAGCTGTCATGTTATCATAGGGAATCCCTGCTGAGTACCTTTAAGTGTAACGTGTCAAATTAGCCTGACGCGTATAATCAGTTCAATAAAAATGTGAGGCTGGATGAACACAGCAGGCCAAGCAGCATCTCGGGAGCACAAAAGCTGACGTTTCGGGCCTAGACCCTTCATCAGAGAGCTGCTTGGCCTGCTGTGTTCATCCAGCCTCACATTTTTATTGTCTTGGATTCTCCAGCATCTGCAGTTCCCATTATCTCTGATGCGTATAATCAGTTGTTGTGTATCAGGGCATTACTCTGACTCACCATTTTGTCTCTTTGCTTCGGGCAATGGATAAGAGATTTGTTGTGCTCTGAGATAATAAAATGTGAGGCTGGATGAACACAGCAGGCCAAGCAGCATCTCAGGAGCTTTTGTGCTCCTGAGATGCTGCTGGGCCTGCTGTGTTCATCCAGCCTCACATTTTATTATCTTGGAATTCTCCAGCATCTGCAGTTCCCATTATCTCTGTTGTGCTCTGATATTGTTTCGTTTGATTTTTCTTGATTTGTATAAATGGTGTGCAGTAAAATTGAACTAAATCCACAGAGGCCTGTATCACAATACCAAGTCAACCCTTTATTAACATGGGCATAGTACTTGACATAGTCCGGCTGCTTCAGAACCAGCTCTCAGAAAAATCAGAACTTCTAATATTCCTGTTTATATCTGTCAAGAAGGGCTCCCTGATTGGACCAGGTTAGTGGCCCCAATCAGGGAACTCATATTCTATGAGTCCTACCCAGCTAACCTCATTACAATCACTACAGAAATAAAATTAACTGCAGTAAACCAACTGAGACTGTATGCCTACCTTCACAGACTTCAGTTAAAATAAATCTATAGCTGCTGTACATTAGAAAATACTATTAACGCTTCTATGTTTATTAGCGCAATTTTCAGAATGTTTAGTAATGTCTGTAGGCACTTCATTATGGCTTAATTCCCACACCAACAGAGGTTACCATGAAGGACTCTCCTTCTCAATGTCTCCACTCACTTGAGATCTTGTGACATTCAGGTTAAACCATTTCCAGACATCTCTGTCTAATGAGAGTGCAGTCCCATAGTCCTAATCAAGAAGTTTGTAATGTTGTTTATTATTTAAGGTTTGTGATTCTTCTTTAATTCTTCCTCGATTGAATAAAATGTTTATGCAATGCTGAGCATATGACAGTGTGCACTGAATTGTCAGGTATGCCCTGTCAGCCTTCACAGAATACCCACACTGTGGAAACAGACCATTCAACCAAACAAGTCACATTGATCTTCCAAAGTGCATCCCACCCAGACCCATGTCCCTAACCCTGCATTTCCTATGGGTAGAGCACATAACCCGCACATCCCCAAACACAATGGGTAATTGAACATGGCCAATCCATCTAACCTGCACATCTTTGAACTGTGGGAGGAAACTGGAGTACTCAGCCGAAACCCATGCAGACATGGGGAGAACACGCAAACCCTATACAGACAGTCACCCAAGGCTGGAATCAAACCCAGGTCCCTGGCACTATGAGGCAACGGTGTTAACCACTGAGCTGCCATGCTGCCCATTTGGCGACATTGTAGATGATGGAGCACAACAGCTAGCCTAGCACTTCAATGCAGCACTGAGAGAGTGCTGGTCTGTCACGGTTGCAATCATGGAGAAAATGATAAAACATAACCCTGTCTTCCATTGCAGGAGGATATAAAAGATCCCTTAATGTTAATTGAACAGCAGGGAATTTTCGCTATCATGCCTGGTAAATACGTATCCCTCAATCAACATGGTTAAAATAAAAGCATACAAAATGTAGACCACATTGAAAGTTGTCAGTAGATAATGGGGCATCTTTGGAGAGGGAAACAGAGGCAACATTACAGCTCAGTAACAGTTAACAAAACAGTTAACTACTGACAAATATGTTAGCAAGTTGTTTGTTGATGCTTGTTGTGTGTTTTGTTCGCTGTAAATGGATTTAGGCCATTCTGGTATTGCCAAAACCATTATTTGATGGAAATTCTTTCTGTACATAGTCTCGTAGCTAAGACACATATGGCTGGGAACCCAGAGTTCTCAATCTTGTTGTGACAACCTGTAAAACAGAATTGAAAAAAATCCGATATTTGATGGGACAGCACCAAAATTTCACCATAGGAGCTGCCAGATTATTGTAAAAATCTGAATGGCTTTTTAACATCCAGGAAGAGGAGCCTACATGCCTAAAAATTTATTAGAGGCCTTTGAGGAGGTAATAAGCAGGATAGATAGAGTAGAAACTTTGAATACAGTATATTTAGATTCCAAAAGGCATTTGATAACACTATTTAATAACTGAGAGCCCATGTTATTGGGATAGTGTACTAGCATGGCAAGATTGGCTGGAAGAGCATTAGGAGGAAGGGAGCATTTTCAGGACAGCAATCTGTAACTAGTGGAGTGCTACAGGGATTGATGCTGAAGCCACAATTATTTACAATATGCACTAGTGACTTTGATGATACAGATGAATGTACAATCATCAACTTTGCAGAAAAAAGTAGGTGGGAAAGCAAATGGTAAGGATGACACAGAGTCTGTAGAGGGATATATCCAGGTTAGGTGAGTGGGTATAAATTTGGCAGATAGAACATGAGGTATGGAAATGTGTGGTTATGCACTTTGGCAGGAAGAATAGAAGAGCTGACTATTGTTGAAATTGGGAAAGACTGTGACACAGAGAGATTTAGAGCTTCTCATGCAGAAATTACAAAAAGATACATTCAAGTTCAGTGGGTATTAGGGAAAGCAAATGGAGTGTCAGTCTTTGGTTAAAAGTGAATGGAGTATACAAATAGGAAGTTCTTGCTAAAACTGTACGAGGAATGAATCAGACCACACATGGAATATTGTGAATAGTTCTGGCTCTCTTATCTCAAGGAAGAAATTGGCATTGGAGGCAGTCCAGGAAAGGTTCACTAGGTGGCTTCTGGGTCTGGAGAAATTTTCTTATGAGGAAGGTTGGAAAGTTTGGGCATGTACTCACTGGAGTTTAGGAGAATGAGAGGAGGCGTATGGTGCTTGGAGCATTTGATGGTGTAGATGTGGAGAGGTTGTCACTCCTTGTGGAAGAGTCTGAGTCAGAGGGCGTAAGCCCAGAGAAAGGAGTCACCCATTTAAGACAGAGACGAGGAGGGATTGCTTCTTTCATTGCATGGCAAATCAATGGAATTTTTTAACTACAGAGACCTGTCAAGACTGAGTCATTAAGTATATTCATAAATAAGAGTGACAGATTTCTAATCAATAAGGGAGTCGACAATTATGGAAAAAAATCAGGAAGAGTTGTGAGATATTAGATCAGCCATGATCTCATTGAATGGTGGAGCAGACTCTAAATCAAATGGCTTATTTCTGCTTGTATGCCCTACAATCGTGTATGTGACTTCAATCCTACACAATGTAGCCAGCACTGACTGCAGGGCAACAAATATGCACAATAAATACTGCATTCTCAGAACAATGTTTAATAAATGAGCTTATACGATAATATTCTCCCTCTAAATCAATTTCCACATCAACACAAGAACTAGATTGATAGCCCAACTCTGACTGTTTAGGACAGACATAAGAGATTCCATTGAACTGTTTAGAGGAGAACATTAGTGAGTTGAAGTCAAACTAACATTTGGGATTTTGAACTTAACTCAGTGATTCTGGTCTACAGAGAATGGAATCATGCCTTCTTTGGTGAAATAACCTACTGATAATTACTTCTCAATGCTCTCATTTGAGACACCAGAGCACTACTGGCCCCCAAGGCAACAAGAAAGGCAATTAGGAGGGTGAGGAGAGGGAAGTCCAATCTTAAACAATTCTGATTAATTTCTTATTGAGCTTTATTTTAAATATCAGATAAGTGGAGCAATTCTGGCTGAACCAAGATATTGATACTGGCAACCCAAGTGAATAAAATTGGACAGAAATGGAGTGTTGAAATTGTCAACAATTAAATCTCTGATAAATAAGCCTTTTAAGCTAATTCTTGTAATGTATCATTAATATATTTTAATTGGAAAAAAATTATTTTTAAATTACATGCACATGAATAAAGGTTATCACTATCTGTAAGCACACAGATTTTGGGGGGGGGGGGGGTCCTTACTAACTCATCCATGAATCAAATTACAGACAGTTCAAAAGATCAATACATTCATTCCAGTTCAGATCACAGCCTTTCAAATTGTGATCTGATGTTTTTCAATGCTCCAAGGAGCCCAAGTGTGCACCCACTGTATTGTCTTTACCAGTAGCAACATAACCATTGGGGAATATTTCACCAACCTCTTTCACATCTGACCAATGAATCCAATCGCTGTTCCCTCTGAAGATTGTTTCACTTACTCAGGTGCGAGACACTGTGTCTGACCTTATTATGTCTGAGGAAATTAACAGTCTGACATTTGGCTTTACTTATGATATGCAACGCCCCTCTGCTGGTGACACCTCTTCACCTGAATATAGTGTACACCAAAATAAAACAAAGAACTGCAGATGAAGAATCATTGGATGTAAACTCTGCTTTCTCCTGATAGATGCTGTCAGGCCTGCTGAGTTTTGGCAGCAATTTGATTTTGTATATAGTACACCAACCTCCCTAAGCAAACATCGATAGTAACCATGTAATCAAAACATTAAATCACACTTTAATCTCTTCTCCTACTTTCAATCCATCTACTACTGCTTTCAGTACCTATTTTTTCTTTCCAATTCAGTTTCTTTAGACACCTCTTAATCCCCCTCTTATCATTCTTAAGATCTGTAAAATTTGTCATCCAGGTAAACTTTCCTATTCATATCAAAAATTGCCATCTTGCGTGATTTCTCTACTCCCCTGACCTTGATCATTGATTGTCTCTTCTGTATTGCTCACCGTCCACACATGTCTGATCCACAAACTGCCCCCTGCATGTCCACCATTGATGCCTTTGACCCACATAACCTTTACTTGCTTCCATCGAAGCGATTGCCTATGGCATGCTCCCATCCTCTCTTCCTCAAGTCCAGACTTTGCAGTATCTGGGGCATATCTAGTTTAATGATCAATTATGTGGTTTGGTTGAGCCACACCAGGCATCACTACATACAAAGGCACCCACACACCACTGATCAACCCAAATGTAGAGGCTACCAAGTGCTTTACTCAAACATCAACTATTTCTTTAAACTTCTCCTGCTTCCTCCATCCAGCTTCTTGTTCAATAATGTGCAAAGCACTCACAGGAGCACAGGTAGTGAAAGGAAGGGTTTTGATCCTGATGAGAAAGAAGTGTCCAGTCACAGTTTTAGAACATAGAACATAGAACAGTACAGCACAGAACAGGCCCTTTAGCCCACGATGTTATGAAGCTAATTCTTTCAGTTAAACATTGTTATCGAGGCCATCACTTTTAGCCAGAAACAAAAATGCCCATTTTGCGACTGATTTCATTTGTATCACTGACAACAGTCTCAGGATGAATCAGACTGCTGCCAGTTTGATGCTCAGCTGAGCTTCCAAAAGAAATAGTTTAAAAGCCCCTTACAGGAATCAGTTTTCACAATTGGTAAGAATATTACTCTCAAATAGTACCTTTCTCAACATCAGCTTCAACTCAATAGGTAGTACTCCCAGTTCTGAATCAGAAACTGCAAGTTCAGAGCCTTAGGTACAAAACCAAAGCTGAAGATTCCAATTTAGTACGGAGAAAGTCTAACATTGTTAGAAATGTAGATTTTCATAGGCACTTTTAAACCAACATAGCCCATGGCAGTTGTTCAGATAGCAACAAGTGGTATTTTTCCCTATGTCCAGGCCAATATTCATTACTCAATCATTGGCCTAAACTGGTTTCATCTTTAACTCTATATTGGTGAAAGAGTTTTGAGTGAGTTAAAATCTCACCATTGGGTGGCACAGGGGCTCAGTGGTTAGCACTGAAGCCTCACAGCATCGGGGGCTTGGATTTGATTCCACCCTCGGGCAGCCAAGTGCTTACACATTCTCTTCGTGTCTGTGTGTGTCCTCTGGGTACTCCAGTTTTCTCACACAGTCCAAAGATGTCCAGGTTAAGTGTATTGGCCATGCTAAATTTCCCATAGTGTGCAGGTTAGGTGGATTAGCCGTGGGAACGCAGGATTATAGGGTATGGATGGGATGCTCTTCAGAGGGTTGGTGTGGGCCCGATGGGCCAAATAGCCTGCTTCCACTCCATAGGAATTCAATGGTTAACTCTGCTTCTCTGTCTCAACAAGTCCTACCAAATCTGGAGAGGATTTCCAACATACTTCAGATTTCCAATGTCCACAATATTTGAGATTTGTATTATCATTAAAAATATATCATTTGTTATTGGTCACGTTGCTGTTTGTAGTACCCCACAAGAAAATTAGCTGCTAAGTTTCCTGTGCGTATTTCAAAACAAAAAATATTTAATTGATAGTAAAATTGTTTGGGGCATCCTGATGATGGAAAAATATTGTTTAAATAAAAAGGTCTTTCTTCTGTCTTTTTGTACCAACCTCCAGTTTGCACACAAAGACCCCAAGCAGCAATGAGATGAGTTACTAATTTATCTATTTTTGGAAGTACTGATGAAAGCATATATTTTAGGCAGGAGGTGAGATGAGCTTTTCTTAAAAACAGTCCATGTGATCTTTTAAATATACAAAAGATGCCGCATTTTACTGTCTCATCTAAACCGTGAAGAATCCAGCACATTCTCACGATTGCACTTAAGGGTCACTGTAAGTCATACTCTAGCAACTGGAGCAGGTTTTCAATACATAATTAAAATGATGCCACTGACAATAGGCCTCAAGGCATTGTCCTTGAGCCAGTAATGGCAAAGAGCTCCCTATTTAATAATGTTTTGCATGGACCTTGCTGGAAAATTGTATGTTGGGACAGCTTCCACAGCCTCCTGATTGTACCTGGTCAAACAAATGAGTTGATACTTTCCTAGCTCATGAGTACAGACTGACCGTTAATGGGCTGCATTTGGCAACAGAACAACCTAGTAAATTCAGAAGTCCAGTGCTCCTAGCAGGAAAGCTACACTTGAAGGGAGTTCCCACTGGGAGTGCAAGGCAGCTATATTTAAACTCTCAGTCCACTACAGTTTGCATTATCAGGGGACAGAGAGGAAACACCAGACTTGCACTGGTGCCCAACAAGGTACTTTCCCCCCGTACTAGCTTTACTGTGACTTCTAATACAGACCAGATATTCTCTTTTGTCCAGTGAATGGAAATATTAAAAAGTGGTGTCTAGTCATATTTTTACCTTTGCATTTCTATAATGCAAAGGCAGCATTATTACAAAATTTTAATTAAGTCTTTCCCCACGTATGAAGTTCACTAAATTCTCAGCAAATATACACAAAAATGCTCAATTTTATTAATCTTAACATTATTTTTACACTGGCACAAATTTTGTTAAAATTTCACTTTACTTATTTAAATCTATTCTGATTTTTATTTCAAAAGGAAATAAAGGTGGCCATTATGAACTAAAACTCCAGTAAATAGTAACTCCTGTCCTTGTTCTCAGCATTGGTTACAAGCTTGTTGTTTGCTTAAAAGATGCAGTCATGAACTTTTGTTTTTTTTGGCACCATCTGCGATCAGGGAGACAATAACACACTGTTGCTTAACACTGCCAATAACAAGTGATTGAACTGCACCACATGCATCAGGGCCCATTCACATCAAATATGTTTACTCTCATTCTAAAAGAATATTTCAGATTGAGAAAATTGTAAGTCTTTACAAATAACATTCATTATTTCTCCAGAGTTGTGTTTCAAAAGTGTTTTTTATTACAAGGTCTTCTATTAATTCCTACCACACTGGTGTGCCCAATTGCCTATAATCATTACTGCCTACATCCAGCAGTCAAGGTGTCTGATGTGGAAGAACACATTCCAATGAACTGCTGAGCCACACATCTCTGGAGTCGTAATGACCTCAGAAAATCTGGAATGAATTAAAAACCATTTGGTCCATCAAATGCATTCTGCTATACAAATTGTAACAATACAGTGGGGTTCCCATTAAATATATTGCTAAAATATATGAACATCATTGGCATAACATTGAGAAATGAGGCCAAGAAGGTCCTACATTTGAAGCTTGCTTACTGCTAGAATATCTTGGACATCAAACCAATCTTTGGCACAAAAACAGAAATTGCTGGAGAAACACAGCAGCTTTGGCAGCATTTGTGGAGAGAGAGCAGAGTTAACATTTGGGTCCACGGACATGCAATACCACAACCAGCAGTGAATCCCCCACTATCCACATTCTTACTATTGAACTGAAACTGGACTAGCCATGTAAATAGTACAAGAGCAAGTCAGAGGCTATAGATCCTACAGTGAGTAACTTGTCTACTGGCACCTTAAATTCAGTTTACCATCTACAAGACACATATCAGGAGTGTGATACAATGCTCCTCACTTGCCTGGATGAGTGAGCTTCAATAACACTCAAGAAGCTTGACATCATTCAGGCAAAGCAGTTCAAGGTAGTTTACCACCATCTTCTCGAGAGCACCGAGGGATGGACAGTAAATGCAAGGCACATCCCACGAATAAATAAAAAGTCTGATTGTTTCTTGTCAGCAACAGTACTTTAGTGGGCCTTCAGCTGAATAATCCCCTACAACCCTGCATGAAGACTTCTTCAAAATCAATTTCAGTCCATTATTTTTATTTATTCATGGGGTAAGAGCATCAACAATAGGACCAGCATTTATTGTCCATCCCTCAATGCCCTTGAGAAGGTCATCACAAATTCTCTGTTGAACCATTCTGGACCATGTTATGTTAGCACAGGCCTGTAACTTATAGGGAGTTCTAGGTCATGGAATCACTGACAGGGAAGGAATGTCTGTGTAGTTCTAAGAACTAGTACATTATTTGCAGAAGGATGAGCACTTGATGATGTAGGCACAGCCTTAGTGTGAAGGGATGGCCTTTAAGATCTGAGATAAGAAGGGATTTCTTCAAGCAGAGGGTGGTCAATCTGTAGAACTCATTGCCACAGAAGGCTGTTGGGGCCAACTCATTGGGTGTCTTTAAGATAGAGCTAGATAGTTTCTTGATTATTAAGGGGACCAAAACATAAAGAGAAGACAGGAGAACGGAGCTAAGAAACATATCAGTCATGACTGAATAGTAGAACAGACTTGCTGGGCTGAGTGGCCTAATTCTGCCCCTACACTTTAATGATGTTATGCTCCCATGTAACTGCTGCAATTATCATGGCTGCAATTATCCTTCGGATTCTAGAGGGTACAGGCTGGGATGGTGCTGTTGAAGGAAGTATGACAAGTTGCTGCATTGCAGAAGGGAAATAATACTCACTTGATCTTATTGCCAACAATCTTCTAGTTGCAGACACACATCTCTGACATTATCACAGGAATAACCACCTCATAATCCACATGGAAGCAATGCTGTCATCAAAGTAAAGATGCCCTCTGTCATGTTTGCTGACACTAAAACCACACAAAATGAGCCAGCATTTACCATCCACTGCTAATTACTCGAGAAGGCATCTTTGAACAGCTACAATCCACATTAGCCACTCTAGCACTCCAAGGATGTTGTAGCAGCATGAGTAGTAGAAAAGCCTCATAACTTTCTAAAGTGATAATAAGATAGCTGTGGCTGACGCAATAGGTTAAGTTTGGGGAATGCATAACATTTTAATGTAGGGGAGGTGGAGCTTTAAGAACTAGGCTTCTCTGCTAGATAATTTTTTGTAAAATGCAACTTGCTTCTAGTAACTAAGCACATGATCAAGCTGCCCAGGAAGTGGAGGAGAGGGACATCCATGATTGCATACAAAGCAACTTGGCAACTGCATTATGATGTAAAGCAATGAGTTCCAAAGTACAGCAGTGAAATGGCTAACTGTATTATAAGTGAATTGGAGATGTGCCATAATATTGTGGTAAGACTATGTTCAATGCCAACCTCTGTGGCTGAAGAACACACACAGTCACCACTCACTGAATACCCTAAGATATTGGGGATAGCTAGTCAAGCTGGGGGAAGCAAGTACCTGCTCAGATTTTCATGTCAGGGTCTAGTGTCTATCCATTCTGTGGGAGAACAGCAAATTGCACGTTATGTTTTAATGAACTATTTTCACCTAAACACAGGCAAAGAGGCTCCTCACAACTCCAATGAGAATCTCGCCTCATGATTAAAAATCAGTTTTTTTTGACAGAAGAATCTCATTTTTCTGATCATGCCGTACTTTCCTGACTAACTCCCCATTGCCCACATTATGGAGGAGTTGGGAAGAATTTACACCATGATACTGTCGACCTCTAGAATTTAACCTGCCTTGATGTAATTGGACACTGTAGCCATGCCCTTTCCCAAGCTTTCCAAACCTGTGGATTTTGGGTCTCTATGGGTTCTATCATTGTGAACAGTTCAGAGCAATGCTTTCAAATGTACTGCACATAAGAGCCATTGAGGAGCCTTCATACTCCACAACTGACTGAAATGCATTGATTACAATGCGACTACAATTCACCCGTAGCTCAATATTGTAGAGAATGAAATTGACTTGTTCTTTCAGCAATCACAGAAAAATCTCTTTCAGAACACAAACAATGAAGGGAAGCCGAAGGTGTTCAGGCAAGCACCACAGAAAAGAAAGACAACGAGCTGACCCTGCAGTGAGTTTGTACTTTGGCAGTGTTGGATGGGCATCAAATAAGGGTGTGTCTAATTTTACTGCAAAATAAAACTGTTCATGGGTATTTCTATGACCAATTCAGTGAAGAACTGCTAGTCTGCATACATTGAATTAATCTTCACTACTATCTATTCCTAACAAGTGTCATTTTTGCACCAAAACTTTGTATAATACTCGTTTGGATACAAATTCTTAAAAATTATTTAATGTTTGAATCTCGATACATAGTTACTTAATTAAAAGTGGCTTAAAAGGAAATCACTGACTTTTTTTAAAAAGTACATAACGTGCCATTTAAAGATTAGTTTGGAGTTAGAGTTAACAGAACATCAACCCAATGCATTCTTGATAAGAATGCTATTTAGTGTGAAGTTTATTATCCTCAGCCTTAATATGGTGAAAGCACCCAGGAGCAAAAAAAACTAAGGCATCCAGAGAAAACTCAAAACTAAAGGTGGTATCTCACTGGAATTGAAAACAGAGAATACAATTTCAACTCTTCTGAAATATAAGCTGCATTCTACCAATCTTGACTTTATTTAGAATGAAGTTAGCTATTAATTGAACATTTATCCATAAAATTTCCACTACACAGATCAGTGTTAGATGTGTAAAATCCAGGCAATGCTTCTTTATGGAAAGCTGTAGAAATTTGCCTGAAGTGCTACCAAGGAATTGAGAGAAAACTAGTCACAAACTCTAGAGATCCAGAGTTTTCTACTCTTAAAGCAGATAAGCTGAAACAAGCCTCAACTTGAGAATCCAACAACCCACCGGCTCTATATCAATTCTCTGTACTAGAAGAATGTCTGGGCTTATAGAAAAATCATGTAAAATACAAACCATCACAATTATAGACTAGAAGTAAATATTTTAAAAATTGTGTTCAGGGGTGTTCTTATCTATCTTTCTATACACAGTAAGCTGTTTAATGATGTGCATCATATCCCTACTTGCATTTGTGTTACATCATTTTGTTCCCATTTTGGACATTGAGATATCCCTAAGCAGTGAAGCCGACACATGGTTGGTGATTATTCTAATGTTGGACAAATACAGTCTTAATGAATTAGAAATCTGGACTAAAAAGAATATCACAACATGCATAAGGTACTCAGGCAACTTGATCAATGAGAGCATGATTTTCACAGAGTTAGGTCAAAAATATAAATTTGTATTGGTAGCGTGCTAAAGATCAGAGTACAATGTTGTAATCTGGACATGTAGTTAATGATGACAGAGATTCTAATTTTGTTCCATCACATGGCTAATAAGAGTGGGAGAACCTTTCTTCCTCCTTTCTTGGGAGCAGATTAATAAATGAACTTATTTGACTAAATTACAAAAACATCCTCCAATCGCCAGCTAGCCTTGATGAGGTTTTCAAAACTGGAGCTTCTGGTCTGAGAGCACAAGACCTCTCCTACCATACTTCAAACAAAGAACAAAGAACAATCAGAAATACAAAAATCTACTATTGCATTTCAGACAAGACCCTTTCACTTTGAAATAGGTAACAATAAAAGGATATTAATTAGTGAGAAAAGCAAGCCACTAATCAAGATTTCCAATTATAGAAAAAAAGTTCTTTGTAGTGTGTATTTGATTATTAGACAATTTACATATAGGCAGACTGCCATCACATGACTAGAGCCCCTAAATCAAATTAACTCTACATCCTCAGGTGACTTGCATTTTCCACAACTCATTTTACACACACGTGCAACAATGTACTAAAGAGGATTCCATTTAAGACATTACTACCTTGAAAAACTTTGACCCATTCAATATACTGCACACCTCCTTAAAAGCAGGATAACTATTCTGAAAGTACTAGAATACCCTGGCCTCACTCCTGCAATCTTCTCATTTACAAGCTGTATTTCCATTTCCACGTTGCATCAGCATCTTCTTAAATTGCTAAGAGATAGTAGAACTGCCATTGCCGGAGTCAGGGATAACACAAGTGTGGAGCCGGAGGAACACAGCAGGTCAGGCAGAGTCAAAGGAGCAGGAAAGCTGACATTTTGGGGTCAGGAAACTTCAGCTTTCCTGCTCCTCTGATGCTACCTAGCCTGCCACGTTCCTCCAGCTCCACACTGTCTTCTTAAAATGCTGTCTGCGACTGAAAGAACTATAGCTACCCATGTTTCACAGCAGAGTTAGAAGTGCAAATTGCATGCTTCTTTGGGAAGTATGCTTAAAAGAGGTGAGTAACCATTGCAAACATTATTATCCTCCATGAGGCATAGCTAACTGGTAAGTGGGGGGGGAGAAAGAATAAAGGAGTCAGATTGTCATTATTCAAATCACTTGAGAAATGACCTTTATAAGCTTAGACAAAAATAAATCAGAACTTATACTTGCATAATTTTATTGTGTAAAGCATTTGTGGAACAAATGAAGCTTTTGCTTGGTGCAGTTCTTTGAAGGGCTGTAAGTTGGTTCAGCTAAGTTAATTATGATGGTTGTATAATACTCAAACAACCAATAAAACTCAACAAACAGAACAATTCATTCACTCTTGCCCTCAAAATTCCAATTTATGCCTTTATTCAAATGCACCTTCAAGCTACATTCCCAGTCATCAAGGTTAATGGATGTCAACTGTCTAGGTCATTTGTTTATGGAAATCATGCATCAGTTTGCTCAGCATATTTCCCATTCTTCCAACTGCTGAGAAATTACAAGTGTTTTATTGCTACCGATTCACGTTACAGCAAGATACAAGATGATAGTAAGCTCATTGTCACTTCTAACAAGAAAGTCCAGTCTTTACTTGAATTTCAGATGGTAAATACTGGCTATAAATAGTCCAGGTTTTCTTTCAAAAATCCAAATCTTTGTATGTTATGACATCAATCTAGTTTAATAAAGGGTAGTAACCAAAATATCTCATCCATTGATCCCTGGTTACGATTCAGCAAAAAGAAAATTTCACAAGACTGGACTCGTGAGAAGGGCTACAGGAGAGTGTGTCTTAGGAATCTGTACAACTCTTTAAAATTCTCAATAAAAAGTCACAAGCATGTCATTGTAACTTGTGTCACCATTTGTAGCACTACTTTTTTAAAAAAAACACAAAATATCCACTCAGCAAAGCTTCAAGGACAGAGAATAGTCTGGCACTTTAAGAAACAGGAACTGCAACGTGATGTAGAGACACAAATGGAATTAGCTGTTGATATCTTGCCCATGATATAATTACTGTTTACATAAAGCTTGATAAGCAAAACATCAAACCCCTTTGTTACAGACCAAATCATTTGCTTGCTAGGCGCAGCTAAGCCTTGACCTCTCATTACATCGATTGATTAGTTGCACCTATGTGAATTGACTGGTCACAGTGTTCTTCTCAATCCACTGCAATTTTTTTGTTTGAACATGTGCCTGTGGAATGCTGCCTCAGACAGGGATTAAGCAAACGGATTAATCTCCAACTTTTGCAGATTTGCAGTCATGGGCTGCATTGAACACTGAAATCATGCCTCAACTGTACTTTTTGAATAGTAACTGTCTCAAACAAATTTCCCATCTGCACCCTCTGCATAAACATGAGCCCATTTAAAGCTCCACTGTACCAATCCTGACTCTCACCAAGTTCCATTTACCCATTGCCTTGTGTTCACTGATCAATGCTGAACCCCAATTTTAAAAAACCTTTAAGTCTCTATTTTACCTTTGCCTTGCCCAACTGCTAACCTTCTTCACCCTTACAAAACTCCAAGCTCTAATTTCAGCCTCTTGCAGAACCCCAATTAACTATCATTCACCATTGATAGCGGTTCTTTTATTGTGATCCATGTCACATCTTGTTCAATAAAGCTCCTGAAATACCGTGGCATTTCATACTAAAGGTTGCTATACAAATGTTATTTTTTTTTAATCTGAAAGTGGTGTGCTCAAGATGCTGGATTTTTCATGGCCTCCTTTAACTTCTATTACATTCAAGATGTAAATGACCATCCACCCCACCCCATGGTTCAATGAGGGAACAAAACTAGACAGTGGCTCACATAGCACTCCTTTTGCCAAGGAGCTAGTAAATGTAAACTTACAGAAAATAAAGATTAATCATCCCAAGTTACTTTAAAATAAAAGTTGTAAAGAGAGTGTTTTTTGGTGTTAAATGGTATTAAACAAGGAAGGAAGAAGGAAGAAACAGTGGCTGCAAAGTCAGCTCTTCAACATTTATAGCCAATAGGTGCGATAAATAGCAATTGCTGGTACTCTTTATTTAGCTTCTGCATATTTGTAGGAGGAATTTGAACTTGCAATCCTTGGAATTTTACCAACGCACTCAGCAACATTACTGAATAGAACGCCACTGGTTATGAAATTTTGCTCCGGCATCATGAGGAGACAGTGAATTGCATAATTTAAAATGATTGTGTGATCAAGGCAGTTACCATCCAGGGGACATCATAGAATACTCAATCCTACCATCAGGTTACAGTTGCTGCAGCAACCACTGCCAGCCAAATGTGCTTACTACGCATCTCACAAGCACAATCAAGATTAATAGCTTCTAGCTCTAGATTCATTAAAAGTTGCTTTATTAAAATAAAAACACATTTCATTTTTGAAAAAAAATTTATTCGAGAATGCATAATCACCATCTATTTCCCCAAACCCTCCAACAGATATCTTTCACTTAAGTTTCCAGAACAAGGAGCCTGGGAAACTTGCATATAAAAATTGAAACAAAATAAGCATTCGCCTCCTAGGACCATTTGGGGAAAAAAAAAGGGAGTAATTGTGTCAACCACGCAATGTAAAACAAAACAAACCAATAAATTGATGAAGCGCTTTTGACTGTGCCGGTGGACTCTTACACGCACCTCCAAAACAAAATTTAAGAGGGCATTCACAATGCTGAATGACTACATGTCCCATGGGGGTTGATGTGGGTAGAGGTGCAACTATATACCCATCCAATTTTCTCCACATCCTTATAGCCAAGCAGCAGGTAGAAGGTTGCTAATACACTTCATTCAAGTTGTGCATCATAATTGGCTCCTCCAGTTTTCTCTAGTTCTTGTTTGATATATTCCTCAGCCAATTCTTGTTGGTCACAGATGACAAACTCCTTAGCAAAGTTCTACAAGATAAAAAGAAAATGGAATGAAAATGCATTTCACAACAAATTATGCACCTGACAAAAAGGTGACTCCTCCAAAATTAGCAGTTTCAAAGCAAGTGCACATTGTTCAATTCTAGAGAATTACATTTCCAAACTGTCAAAAAAGTCTGGAGTAGGGAGTTAAGTGACTTCAGTTACTTAGGCCTCAAACAAATGGCAATGTTTTTAACAAGTTCTTAGATTGTTAGAGCTAAAATAACTATTAAATTCAAATGCTATAAGCAAAAAACAAAATGAAGTGCATCTGTGCCTGAGCAACTACTAATTGTAATTGAAACTTAAAAAAAAAATCAGGAAAGTAAGGATAATTACAGAAAGCAAACAGTTGTAAAAAGGAATTATATATATTTTGATGGCACATTAAAAGTATTGCTTGCACTAGTGACCATCTTGTATTGTCAACTGAAGTACCATTTTTAAAAAGGTAAGAAAGAGAATTGGTGGCATTTTGATCCTATGCTCTACAAACCCATACAAATATAGATAGCCATGCTATTAAATCCAAATCAATGAACTATTCAAGTGCATGTACAAAATGTTACATGTATCACAGTCCACTGCTGATCATATCTGATTTACTTATTCCCAAAGGGTGTGAATGGCTCCTTTCTTTCAGGCAAGTTTGCAATGCAATTTCCCCTTCTCCTATTCACAAACTCTTCTGTCGATCCCTCAAAACATTTGAAGTCTTTCAAACAATTCCATTTTGATTTAGAGTCAGAGACATACAGCAAGGAAACAGACACTTCAGTCCAGCTCATCCACACCAACAAGATATCCTAAATTAATCTAGTCCCATAACCCTCTAACCCCACCACCCCCCCCATGCCTTTAAAATGGTTGTAATTGTGCCAGCCTCCACCACCTCATTCCATACACGCACCATCCTCTGCATGGAAAGTTGCCCCTTAGGTCCCTTTTCAATCTTTCCCCTTTCACCTTCAATCTATGCCCTCCAGTTTTGGGCTCTACTACCTGGGTGTGTGGTGGGGGGGGGGGGGGGGGGGGGGTGAAGAGAGAACCACCCTCAAGTTTTCAAAACCACACTTAAAAGTGGAAATTACAGGGAAAGCACCCAAAGCCTCATTATGTACACAAAAAGATTTAAAAATCAAGATGGTTTGGGTTAACAAATAAATTACATGATTTACAAAATCTCTAAAATTCAACACAACAGTAAGTAGAACTTGGAAAGTCAGTAGCAAAATTATACTGAACAATTCCAGTTTAGAATATTCCTAGAAGTTAACAATGCATAAATAAAATGAATTCTTAGAACAGCATGGGGGAAGAACTGATGACCCAAGGGGTATCTGTGATATTGACCCTCAAAAGGCATTGTACCTACAAAACTGGAAAGAAGTGGTAACTTGCTTCTTGGAAATTACTAATATTATATAAACAACACTTCAGGAGTTTTAAATGTTAGGCTGAAAGGCAGAGTGTTATTTTTGGCTAGTACTCATTCAGCAGGAGATCACAGTATGCCACATCAGTTCTATACAAGGACAGCTTAATTCTTCCTTTGCTTAGTACATTGCATAGACAAAAAAAACTTAAAAAATTATGTTTACAAAAAAAACTTTAAAAATACACAGAACTACTACATCCATGTCAAAGTGTTCTGCAGTCAATGTTTACAGCAAAACAACAGTAGTGAACGGTACAATGTTTGCCAAATATTTAGTATATCACTTCCCATATCCAAAACAGTTATTTAAGGGTCAGCTCATATTCTATATACACAGTCATAAACAGAGACCACCATTCAGACAATGTTTGGACTGTCCAATCCCATGCCATTTTCCATGGGGTCCATAGCCTCGTTGAATCCACAGCAATTCAAATCCACATGTTAAAAGTAAGTGTTCTTCCTAAATATATGGAGGCTCCTACATCAGCTAATTGTTAAGGCAGTGAATTCCAAGGCTCTAATCACCCTCTGGGTAGTAAAAAAATTCAAAAGTTTAATCTTATGGCCAAATACCTTATTATTATGGTTAAGTATGAATATTCTAAATTTGGAATAAAGATGTCCAAGCAGTAAAGTTAAGAAATGCCAACATCAGGTTGAGCATTATGTGTAGTTCAGTAACAAATTCTGGCCATCCGTTTTTTAGACGCATTCATAATTGGTTACAAAAGCTGCATTGTATGTAGCAGAATGGTTGCATTTTGCGAGCAGAGGCCCTGATACTCATGTTAATTTACTGTGCACAATGAATACTAACTGTCCTTCTATTGTACAAAGCACATATCCTACTTCTCGCAGAATCCCGAGTCAGTCAAAAAAACTCCACTCAAAGCTCCAAGGAACAAGTTTTAATTGTTTGCTATATTTATTTACTCTCCAAGTTGTTCATGTCTGATTTTTCTCCCAGCTACAAATAAAAATGACAAAATTATTTTTACCTGCTAGAAAAATACAGCAGCAACATTATTGGAAGGGGGAGCAGGGGGTTTAAAAATCATACTGGAGTAATTGCCTGTAGCACATCTTACACATTATATTGGACTACATTCCATTTCATGCTTTATTGTAGTCGCTGCATTTTAACACTATTCACTGGCATTACATCCATTGCACACTGATATCAAATTAAGGGTGCTAAGTACCGATCAAACCGAGGCCATTTGTTCACCACTAACCACAATGCGCAATGCCTGCGCTTTTGTAAAAATAGCATTCCACAAATATACTGTAGGAGCACAAGCAAAGTACCAGGGAGGCAAAGAAACCAGGGCAGAGGGGGATTCCACTGTACTGAGGAACAAGGAAAACATGGGTTCATAAATGAACAGTATCTCTCCAGCGATTTCCAAAACCCAAGTCCTTTCTCACACACTGTCTTCTTTCCTCCACACTGCTTCCATACCTCCTTTGGGGAATTAATTCCCTTCATGCAAAATATTCTGCAGCTCTCATCTTTCAAGTTGATGTTTTTCCCCCTGGAAGAGAAATTAATAAATAAACTATGCAAGCTTAAAGCCTAGATCAACAGGACCTCTTCTTCAGAGTGAAGATTTTACTCATGTATTGCACACCTAGATTAAACCAGCTTTTCTGTACCATTTTTAAATTCATGCAGCGTGTTTCTGGACAACACAAATGTACAATTCTTGTCATTGTGTAGCTGTATTAGTCTAGTGAGCAGACTTTGCCTCAATTTCTGTTCAATTCACTCAAGTACACAACCCAAAATCTAAGTGGTCCCTGTCCTTGTTTATTTATAATTGTACCTCACCAATCATTGTGCATTTAGACATATGCCATTATTCCACTCTTTCCTCAGTTCTTGGTTTCTTCTAATATGGTACTGCTTCCAAGATACTATCCCATACATCTCATTCCTGTCTATGAGACAGAGATTATTCCAGTCCGTTCACTATCTTGGTGTAACATGTGATTTAGAAATTACCTTCTAACTGGTCTTGCCTTTAAAGACATAGCTGCTAAAAGAATGAATCCCTGGTAGGTGAAGGAATCGAGAGAGGAATAAAAGCATACTCATCTTCACCAATCCATCTATTACAGATGCATCAGCCTATGACATTTTCCTTGCCAATATCCACCCAAACACTTCATGAACCATGCCATATAAGGGCCTGCTCCAAGCTCGTGGGACAAGATATTCATTTTGACTTAATACCTTTCGCCACAGAACTATCATAAAAGTACTAAAAACTTAAACCCTCACTCTTGCCCCATGCCTCTAGCCACACTTTAATCCTCCATTTTCTAAAGATGCAAGTTCAGCCCTTATTTTAAAATCACATTATAATGCATTATTTTCACACTTGCAACGGAAATTGCCCATGTTAACCAGTCATGCTGTAAATACACCCTTTTCAGACAGTTCACTAATGCCTCCTCTGCCATAATGAGTGTTGTTGGCTTCCAAATCCATTGTCAACTTTTCCAGAACTGCATTTTTGAATCATTGTGACAAAGTTTCCACAACTATCACAGTACAGAATCAGCTCTCAACATCACAAATTACATTCTATGTTGCTGTTAAAAAGCCAAACATTCCTTCCCTGACCTTCTCAACTCATTTGCAGCCCTTGAAATGGTTGACCACAACATCTGCATCCAAAACCCCACTTTTGTACAGCTGAGTTTATTCATTTAAATCCATTCTCACATCTAAAATCATAGCCAAAGAAACAGTCAACTACAATGGCTGCTCTTCCTGATCGATCATCTCCAACCTCCCACAAGAGTCTTTGGATTGCTGTGAATTTCTCAATTGAATACTACCTCCAGAACAATATTCAAGAGCACAGAATTAGATTTCATGCATGCACAGAAGAGACCAACTTTATTTCACCATATCTCCAGAGTCGTCCAGTGTTGCTAAGCCATCTGAAACTTAATATTGCAGTAGCAATAAGTTTTCTCCACCCAAGAACATGGAAGCCACTGTTTTCAGCAACTTTCAAACCCTGTTAATCAATGCAGACTATCATTTTCTCAGGAACAGTTTGAGATTATCCTAGTTGGTTCACAAGTGAGCTTCTGACCATTCTAGCCTTCAAAAATATAGCTGCTAAAAGAATGAATCTATGTAGGTGCTGAAGGAACCAAGAGGGGAATAAAAGCATACTCACCTTCACCAATCCATCTATTACAGATGCATTAGCGTATGACAGTATTCGTAGCAGTGGCAAAGTCCTGTCTTCACATGACTACTCTCTACATTTCTGCACTTGAATGGTGCTAAATGGGACAGACCTCTCAACAGATCTCAGCTTACAAGTGGACATCAGCAAAATTATACTCAATTAAACTGCAAGCTCATAGCCCAGATAGCCCCCACTCTAGCATTATCAACCAGAGTATAAATGCCATGCCAGGAGCTGAACCAGGCATACTTAGGAGTGCCAACCTAACTAAACTACTCCACAGGCCTGCAACATCCAGTCACAAGTGGTGACTGAACCATTAAAACAACTCACTAGAGGAAGGTACTCCACAAATATCATTATCTCCAATGATGGAGAGCCAGAATACCAGAACCAAAAAGAGATAAGGCTGAAGTACATGCAGCAATCTTCAGCCAAAAGGGCCGAGTATTCGATCCATCTCTGCTTCTTCACTAGTTGCCAGCACCACAGATACCAGTCTTCAGCCAATTTGATTCACTTCAAATGATCAGAGGAAAGCTCAAAGCATTGATATTACACAGACCACAGCCTATTGCATTCCAGCAATAGTACTGGAGACTTGCACTTGGAGCTCAAAAATGGTCTGAGGAGATCCAGGAGGGGGCACGAGAAAGGTTTGGCAGAAGGAATCCGGGAAAACACAAAGGCATTTTACACTTATGAGAGGAATAAGAGAATGGTCAAAGAAAGAGTAGGGCCGATCAGGGATAGCATAGGGAACTTGTGTGTGGAGCCTGAGGAGGTAGGGGAAGCTTCTGTCTTTACGAAAGAAACCAACTTTGTAGTGAATGAAACCTTTGAAGAGCAGGTGTGCATGCTGGAATGGATAGAGATAGACGAAGCTGATGTGCTGAAAATTTTGTCAAACATTAAGATTGACAAGTCGCCAGGCCCGGATCAGATTTGTCCTCGGCTGCTTTGGGAAGCGAGAATGCAATTGCTTCGCCACTTGCGAAGATCTTTGCATCCTCGCTCTCCACTGGAGTCGTACCTGAGGACTGGAGAGAGGCAAATGTAATTCCTCTCTTCAAGAAAGGAAATAGGGAAATCCCCGGCAATTATAGACCGGTAAGTCTCACGTCTGTCGTCTGCAAGGTGTTAGAAAGGATTCTGAGGGATAAGATTTATGACCATCTGGAAGAGCATGGCTTGATCAAATACAGTCAACACGGCTTTGTGAGGGGTAGGTCATGCCTTACGAACCTTAGAGTTTTTTGAGGATGTGACTAGAAAGGTTGATGAGGGTCGAGCTGTGGATGTGGTGTATATGGACTTCAGTAAGGCATTTGATAAGGTTCCCCATGGTAGGCTCACTGAGAAGGTCAGGAGGAATGGGATACAGGGGAACTTAGCTGCTTGGATACAGAATTGGATGGCCAACAGAAGACAGCGAGTGGTAGTAGAAGGAAAATATTCTGCCTGGAAGTCAGTGGTGAGTGGAGTTCCACAGGGCTCTGTCCTTGGGCCTCTACTGTTTGTAATTTTTATTAATGACTTGGACGAGGGGATTGAAGGATGGGTCAGCAAGTTTGCAGACGACACAAAGGTCGGAGGTGTCGTTGACAGTATAGAGGGCTGTTGTAGGCTGCAGCGGGACATTGACAGGATGCAGAGATGGGCTGAGAGGTGGCAGATGGAGTTCAACCTGGAGAAATGCGAGGTGATGCATTTTGGAAGGTCGAATTTGAAAGCTGAGTACAGGATTAAGGATAGGATTCTTGGCAGCGTGGAGGAACAGAGGGATCTTGGTGTGCAGATACATAGATCCCTTAAAATGGCCACCCAAGTGGACAGGGTTGTTAAGAAAGCATATGGTGTTTTGGCTTTCATTAACAGGGGGATTGAGTTTAAGAGTCGTGAGATCTTGTTGCAGCTCTATAAAACTTTGGTTAGACCGCACTTGGAATACTGCATCCAGTTCTGGGCGCCCTATTATAGGAAAGATGTGGATGCTTTGGAGAGGGTTCAGAGGAGGTTTACCAGGATGCTGCCTGGACTGGAGGGCTTATCTTATGAAGAGAGGTTGACTGAGCTCGGTCTCTTTTCATTGGAGAAAAGGAGGAGGAGAGGTGACCTAATTGAGGTATACAAGATAATGAGAGGCATAGATAGAGTTGATAGCCAGAGACTATTTCCCAGGGCAGAAATGGCTAGCACGAGGGGTCATAGTTTTAAGCTGGTTGGTGGAAAGTATAGAGGGGATGTCAGAGGTGGGTTCTTTACACAGAGTTGTGAGAGCATGGAATGCGTTGCCAGCAGCAGTTGTGGAAGCAAGGTCATTGGGGTCATTTAAGAGACTGCTGGACATGTATATGGTCACAGAAATTTGAGGGTGCATACATGAGGATCAATGGTCAGCACAACATTGTGGGCCAAACTGAATAATGTCAGTGAGCAGTCGGGGCCATTTAACTCCTGACAAATTTGGTTCAAACATGGACAAGAGCTGAACTGGAGGCAAGGGGGTTTAAGAAAGTGTGATTGCCAAATACTACCGAGACATCAAGGGCAGAATGTGGTATCAATGACCCCCAGCAAAACACACACTCTAGGGGTTACTACTGATGAAAACAAAAATAAAACTTAGCAAAACTAACCAGAGAAATTTAGAGGCTTCAAAAGCAAGTCAGAGGCTAGGAAGCCGATAGCAAGTAACTCTCCTCCTGACTCTAAATCTGTCCACCATCTACAAAATGCAAATCAGAAATGCAATGGAATTTCCCCACTTGCCACTCAGGAAGCTGGGCACAATCCAGGACTAAGTAGCCCAACTGATTAGAGCGAGATCCACCACCATTCACACCCTCCACCACTGCAGTGTGTGTCACCTACAGGATGCAGCACAGAAATTCAGCAAAGGTCCTTAGACAGTGCGTTCCAAACCCATAACCACTTCCAACTAAAGAGAGAGACATCAACCATACCTGCCGTCCTGACTCGGAAATGTAGACAACATTTTTACACAGCCACTGGATCAAAATCCTGGGAATACCCTCCCTACGTCTACTTAGACTAATTGGACTGCAGTAGTTCAAAAAAGCTTGGAATCATGTCAAGGGTGATTAGGGATGGACATTAAATGATGGACCAGCCAAAACGCATGTCCCATGAAGGACTAGAAATAATACACTTACTTCCATCTTCACAATACTGCCCAGCTTCAGTTGCCTCTGCCCAAAACATATTTGATTCAAATATCCCAACATACCCCTGGCTGGGATAACAAGGTGTAGAGCTGGATGAACACAGCAGGCCAAGCAACATCATTGGAGCAGGAAGACTCTCTTGCATTATATCCTCCATATAATTACCAGCAGTGTCTTAACTCACAGCAAGTCCAGTTCTCCACCTTGCCCATGCTTGCTAACTTAGTGGGGCTGGTCAATCAACATCTTGATTTTAAAATTGTCATCCTCATTTTTAAAATCCCTCCACAGCCTCCTATAGGCCCACATCCTTAGTGTTAGAACTGTGGCTCCCTGAACATTGCCAATTTTCTTTTTAAAATCACATGACAGCTGGTGGCCAGGTCCTCAATTGCTTAGTCCCAAGCTCCAGATTTCCACCCCAGCTCACTTCCATCAAGAAAGCTTTTTTTGGGACTTGGCCATCTCACCTCTGTTTCAACATGTGTAAGGTATGACACTCAAACACAATGCTCCCATAAAGAATCATGGAATCTTTCCTTACACAAAAAGCTTTGAACAGTTCCAATAATTAGAACAATTTTGTAACTTAAGTTGGTTAACTAACAGTTCAAATAGAAATCTGAAGACAAATACAAAGTGCTGAGCAGGAAAACATCAACTGGTTCTTGAAACATGTTCCATTAGAATTGGAAAGTCTTTTGTAGACAGCCTCTAGCCACACTGTAACCTACCAGAAACATTGCTCAAAGTTCAGTCACATCCAGGCCCATTATTAATTGATCTAAAGCTAACTTTTCAGTCTCTTGGGGGAACCCAAACTAATCTAAGAAATCACACTGATGAAATATTTCAAAACTACCTAGGACTTATGTAATACAATTGCTGTACTGATTAAGAAAATTCAAGTCCCACAAATAGAAAGTCAATATTCATCGTATGAGCAGGCAATTCATTCCACAGGCCTACCAGCTTTCAGAGGACTGCAAGGAAGACACATATCCACAGTTATGCCCTTAGATAACCCAAAGGTGACCCTCAGACCTCACTAACCAATCTAGTTGCAATAATTCTTCTGCACAAATTTAGTCATCTCGTTATATCACAAAGTACTGATCAAATTAATCAAATCTATTCCCACTTCTAGTTTGTTAAGATTCCTTGAAACCATACTCAGCCAAACGTTGCCTTGATGTCAAAAGGTAATCTCTCACCTCATCAGTTCAGCTCTTGTCTGTAGTTGCCTTCAATACTACTTTCATTTCTGTTCCCTGTTGTGCATATGTATTTTTAGTCCTCCCCACGTGCATAACACCGTTTGCTGGGGATAAACATCTTTTGGCAAACAAGTTAATGGCACCAGTAAATTAAGATCTGCTTGTGTTTGAATGTTTCTATGTGCCTAACACGCAAGTCATTGCTTTATTCAATACCAAACTGGAGGGTTATTTCCTCTGCTAACTTTTAATCACAGCTTTGACAGAATTGCAAATAGAAAGGCCCAATAGAGATTCTTGCCAGCTGCTATCGGTAACTAGTCAAAAAAACAGATTCAAAACCAAAAACTTTGACTATGGGCATTCAGCTGCACTAAGTCCTCTCCAATTACACAAGATTCCCTCATGAAACAATTATTTGCAAGATGCTTTGTCAAAAAAGGTGTTGAAAGTCCAGGCACACATGTGACTTGACTGTCCTCATTGAGGAAATCATAACTGAGTAAAATTGCATTGTAAAAGTAGGTCATTAGATAAACATATGGACTATAATGGAATAGTGTAGGTTAGATGGGCTTCAGATTGGTTTCAATGGTTGGCACAATGCCAAGGGCCTGTACTGCGCTATAATGTTCTATGTAACACAAAACTTCATGTTCAGGTGTCATCTCTATCTCTACCTTGAATACTTGAAAACAAAAAACTACCTATTACTAAGTCTAGTTAATGTATTATCACCTTGCTGTACCTTTTTAAATACTGGAATGATTAATCATTCCAGATATGGAAATTTAACACCAAACAGCTAAAAGATATAGGGCCTGCAGAACAATTGCCCCGTTTAAGGACTCTTGGCACATTTCATCTGGGCCAGCACTCATCTATCTTAAAGGTTAATTACTTTGCCCAAGATAAAATGATCATCTACTATATAACCACTTTCGGTTAACACCACAACTTACAGCTATTCAGAGGTTAGCACTGCAGCCTCACAGGACCAGAGACCCGGGTTCAATTCCAGCCTTGGTCGACTGTGTGGAGTTTGCACATTCTCCGTGTCTGCGTGGGTTTCCTCCGGGTGCTCCGGTTTCCTCCCACAGTCCAAAGATGTGCAGGCTAGTTGGATCAGCCATGCTAAATTGCCTGTAGTGTTCAGGGGTGTGTGGGTTATAGGGGGATGGATCTGGGTGGGATGCTTCAAGGGGCGGTGTGGACTTGTTGGGCCAAAGGGCCTGTTCCCACTCTGTAGGTAATCTAATCTAATCTAAACATGGATACAAAACATATAATGTAATATATCCAAGAGATTCTTTCAATAGCCCCCAATTCAAGATTTTTGCTTTTCTTAACATAGTTAATGATTTTCTTGTTTTAGCCACAATTGCAGACCATACTGTTCATTGTTTAGCTGACATATGTTTTATAGAAGGAAAAGAAAGCTAAGGCTGAAGCATTTGCATCGACCTTCAGGCAGAGGAGCCAAAAGTTCACCGCACATGACAGATGCTAATCTACTGATTTGATTCACTCCACATGAGACCAAGAAACAGCCGAAGACTTCACACAATGCAATGATTGACTCCTGACAACATTTCAGCAATAGAACAGAGGACTTGTGCTCCAAAACTAGGGTGTGCCCCAAGTCAAGTTGTTCTAATATAGCTAGGACATTGATATCAACTGGTCAGTGAAAAATTGCCTAGGTTAGTTCTGTACCAAGAAACAATAACAAGTTAAATCTGACTAATTACCACCCCAGTCAAATGATTTAACCACAGGAAGAAGCCATCAAAAAATGTTATCAATTAATACTTGCCACAGCATATTCTGCTCATTGTTGCCCAGCTTGAGATCCAGTGCACTACTCAACACCAGGCCTTGTTACAGTTTTGTACAAACACGGACAAAAGAGCTGTCCTCTAGAGGGAAGTGAAGGTGACTACTCTTCACATCAACGACTCCAACCTTGCTAGGACTCCATGAGAATGAGGAAAACAGTTCACTAGTTGGAGTCATACCTAGCACAAAACGAAGATGGTTGTGCTGTTGGGATTAAGCCATTTGAGAAGTTCCTCAGGTGAGGCATTTTCAGTCAGTGTGTTTAGACATATTATAAAGAAGCCTTGGGCAGGGAAGCAGGGTGGAAATGGGGGACTTGATCCTCTGTATTCTGGTCCATAGGTAGAGACACGACCATTGTGCCACAATAGCCCTCCTGAGGGGCATATTCTAGGTCTAAATCATCTTCAAAGCACCATTAATATTCCTCACATACTAAAGCTGTCCGTGGCCATTTGCAGCATGATCTAGACAGGCTTGGGCTGATAAATGACAATTAACATGTGTCCATATTCACAAGAAATTTGAACCAATACCTTGATGTTTAACAACATCCCCATTGCTGAATTTCCCCACTGTCAACATCCTAGGGGTCATCATTGCCCAGAAACAGAACTAGACTTGCCGTGTCATATCTCTGGCTACAAAAGCAGGTCAGAAGTTCCGAGGAAGGGTCACCGGGCCTGAAACATTATCTGTTTCTTCCTTCACAGATGCTACCAGACCTGCTGAGCTTTTCCAGCAACTTTGTTTTTGTTCAAAAGTTAGGAATTATCCTATCTCCACCACCTTCATAAGTCAGGAAAGGGAGATGGAGTGCATGTCACTTGTCTGCAGAGTGCAGCTCCAACATTCATGAAATTCGGCACCTTCCAAGACAACGCAGCATACTTAATTGGCTCCAATCCAGTGGCAGTGTGCACCACTACAAGCTGCAAAGTAATATTCCAAGGATCCCATCATTTCAAATATTCTACTATTTTGGTCAATCATTTAAAAAGCTGAATTAATGGTGGATTCTCAGTTCCACTAACCAGTTCACACCTTAAACACTGTGGTTGATATTTTATGATTTTCAGTGCTGGAGTGATAATGTCAGCTGACATGTAGTGAATCTATGAATTAGATTGCAAAAAAAAGGCCTTTCTGCCCAGAGTCTGCACCAACCCTTCAAATAGCATCCCAGCCAGACCTGTGCCTCAAGCCTATCCTCTTATCTAGTATGGCTAACCCACTTAACCTACCCACCCCTGGACAACCATGGTAACTTAACATGGTCAATCCACCCAGCCTGCACATCCTTGGACTACAGGAGGAAACCAGAAAACCTGGTGGAAACATACATACTCCACACAGGCGGCCACTCGAGGCTGGAATCAAACCCAGGTCCCTGGGGCTGCGAAGCAGCTGTTGCTAGCTACTGAGCCCCTGTGCCACCCTAATTCAGAACCCAGGCTAAATGTTCTGGGGTCACTATTCAAATCCCACCATGGCAGATGGGGAATTTGAAATCAGTAAGAATCTGAATTAATTAACCTAATGACCATGTAACTGTTGTCAACTGCAGTAAATTCACTAACATCTTTTAGGGAAGGAAATCTTTGCTTGTCACTCTCAATTGCTCTCTAGACAATAAATGCTGCTACAACATAGTTATCCGCATGACAAAAGGAAGAGCAGAGAAAAGTAACAGGGGAAGCAGAGTTCCAAGACAGAGATCAACCTCAAGGAGGTAAGCTTATGCATCCTCATTTCTAAAAACAAAATCTTGCCTTTATTGAACATGTGAAATGTTACACAACTGTTTCCTCAGGAACACCTGGCCCTTCCATTCAGCAAGTGGCCCACACAGGAAAGACTGTCTATGTCAAGTTTGCACATTCTCCCCCATGTCTGCACATGCTTCCTCCAGGTGCTCTGGTTTCCTTCCATAGTCTAAAGGTGCGCAGATTAGGTGGATGGCCATGCTAAGTTGCACATCACTCTCAGGGATGTGCAGCCTTTGTGCATTAGGGGGTATTGTGCGTGCGCATGCATTGGATGCTCTTCAGAGGGCACTATGAACTCTATGGGCTGAATGGCCTGCTTCCAAACTGAAGAAATTCTATGAAGCATATGATTCTAGAGATCACATTCTCCTTACTTGCACGTAGGTTGTATTTGTCAACTCACATCTGGACCCCAAATTTTATGAGATGCAACTAACTAGAGGAAAGGAGGGGGGCTACGGGGCAGGTAGAGATGACACCAATGTGCCTGTCCCAAATGTGGGGAAGGAGATTTAATTTAAAAATACGTTTTAAACTCTCAGAAGAGAGTAAGTCAAACCAATCAATTCTCCCTTAGAATCATCCTTCCTTTAGTGTGACAGGACAACCAGATAAAACTTGCTTCATTCATATTTAAAAAGGAGACAAGCTCCATGAAGCTAGGATCAAACAAATTTTTGAAGAAAAACAACTATTTACTTCAAAAGTTCCAACAGCAGAACCAGAGAATGGCTTCAAAAAAACAAAAATATATAATTCAGCTACTTAACTGGTATCTTGCTTCAATTCTTGCCAGTGATTTTTTTTTGAGTTACATCAAGCAGATTTGGTTCTAAATGGTCCAAACGCAAACATGGCCAAAAGGAAAAGTAACCCCATCTTCAAATTCAATATGCACCCTCTCTAACACCTTCACTCTTCATAAATTATGCTGCCCAGAACAGGTTGCAATACTGCAGATGAAAATAAAAAAAATTGCCAGAGAAACTCAGCAGGATCTTTATAAAGAAAGCAAAGTTAACATCAAGTCCAGTGAACTTCCTTCAAATGATAATAAGGTAAACGGTGGCATATATGTTGAAGATGGTGGCAGTGAGGAGTAAGTACATTGGTGGAGACATGAGTTCTGAGTAAGGGTCACTGGACCCAAAACATTAACTGTTTCCTCCTTCACAGATGCTGCCAGACTTGCTGAGCTTTTCCAGCAACTTTTGTTGAGACAGTGATAGCTGAGAGCACTGTCAACCATGGTTAAGAATCCTCAGTTGAGGAAAAAGTGAAGATTTGAGACCCGTGTGGAAGGTGCCATGGTCAGGACAGATGCAGAGAAACTGAGAGAATGGAATATGTTACAGAAGCAGAACGATGGTTACCTGAACTACACATCCTAAGAGTCAATGGGCTTGTCGTGGATATAGCAGTGGCATAATGACTAGTACTGCTGCCTCAAAGTGCCAGGGAGCTGAGTTCAATTCCACCCTTGGGTGCCTGTGTGAGAATTTTACACATTCTCGCCACATCTGCATGGTCCAAAGATGCAGAGGCTAGGTGGATTGGCCATGGATAATGTAGTCTACGGTAGGCAGTTGGGTCTGGGTGGGATGCTCTTCGCAGGGTAGTCATGGTCTTGATGGGCCAAACAGCCTGCTTCAAAACAGTAGGGATTCTATGGTTCTAGATGGATAGCCTATCTCCCAGAAATGGAAACAGATAAAGGAAGGGATAGGAGAAAATGTCAACTGCATTCCTATCGCTCATTTGCTGTCTCAAAGCTGAAATCGTCTTTGTTAAACATGTACCCTTTAAGTCTGCACTTGTTTTCCTCAGCTAATCTTATCCTTCCTAAAGGTTTCCCAACCATAGGAGGTTACTGCCATTGCTGTGTTTACCTTTTCACTTTTTTTGAAGAGTCAAACATTGGTTATTTTCTAGCCCTCCCATGTAACCAAGCAGCATGGAAGATTAGGGCCAGTACCCGAAAAATTTTAACCTTCACCCCCCACCCTCAGGATTCTTGCAAGAATTCTATCTAGTCCAACTGACATGTCTAACTACCAGCAGCCTTTCTAAGAATGCCTTTTTAATTTCTAGCCTATCCAGTTTCAGCTAATTTCTCTTTCATTATGAAATTGACAATGTAGCTTTACTCAGTAAAGATGGATGCAAAGTATTTATTTAGCAAGTCAGACATGCCTCCCGCCAACATGTCTTTCAGTTACTAAATCAGCCTCTATACTTTTTATAAAAAATATACTCATCACCAGGCTTTTGGGTATTAACTTCCAGCATCTTTTCATATCCTTCTAGACTCAATTTCATTTCTGGCTTTTACACTCAGTCTGCTTTTCACGCTCTTACCAATTTGATATATCATGCATACCTTTGTCTACTTCAGCTTCTCTCTCAATAACCAAGGAATTCTAGACTTTTTTGGCCACACTTTGTCCCTGGCCCTTAAAAAAAGTGTTCTACCCTAAATCATAATGGCTACGAGAGGACAGCATTTCTTTGTTATAGTTTTACTTGCCAATCTTTGACATCAATTTCACACAGTACAGACTAGTTCTCAACCCACTGAAATGGACAATCTTCCAATTAAGAATTTTCACTTTTGGTTGCTCATCTTTTCTAAAGCCAACTTAATCATGGTATTGTAATCACTGTCCTCGAAATGCTTGCCCTACTGACACCACTTCTCATTCATCAGAACCAGATGATACAGATATCAATTTCCCCTGGTTAGGAGAAATGTACAAAACAAGAAAATTTCTTCAAGCATGCTTCATAATTTCTTTTCCCCCCCCTTTTGTCTTTTTGTTCTCCCAAATGGCATTAGGCAAATTATCATTACACTTTGGTTCTTTCACCCCCCTCTGCATCTACCCTCCTTGTTGATCTAAATAGCATAGTTAGTATAATGATATCGCCAATACTTTTGAATTTTATTTAAATGGATTCTGTCTTTAGTCTCTACAGGCATCGATATTCTGCTTCATTAATATTCTTCTTAAAATCAATAGTCACCTCTTCTCCTCACTTCCAACCTTTCCTCATCACTACTTACTCAAGGAATATTTAGCGTTCCAGTCACATCCTTTAGAACCAGATCTCTGATCACCATAAAATCACATTCCCACATGGTTGTGTAGCTGTAGATTACCAATTTTACCTACCACTTTATTTACATACATGCACAAAAATCAAGTATAAATTACAACTCTTTCAGAGCCTTCCTCGGCTTAACCTTAAACCGTAAACTTAACCACATTGTGGCCAATTCGTGAAACAGGATGCATTAAAAATTCCAAGCTCACACGGAACAGCAAGTGATAGCTCATGTATTAACCCTGCACATGGAAGTCCATGAAAGAACTGCAAGTTATTTTGAATGTAATTAGATGGCACAAGAAATGCAATATGTAAATATATATTTTAAGAAAATGTGTGGTCGGATCATTTGTACTATTTACTTGCTTGCAGATAACGTTACTTGCAAAAATAATTGAGAGGACAAATATAGTAATCTACATGATAAACATTTTATTTAATCCCTGGTGGGTTACATTATAATTAAAGTTAATTACTACTCCCGTAGAATTCCATCCCACACAAAAGATGCATGAGGGAGTGGGTTGTGATTCATTAGAGGCTATCTGATAATGGAAACTGTTTTTCTTCTGTGGATACTGGTACAGTGTTACGAGAAAGTCAAAAATCACAAAATCTTCTATTGCTGAGAGAATGATCAAACAGGGCAAATAGCTTTAAAAATCTCAAAACAGGGTCTGTAACCCTGTAGTTTTTAAATGGAGATTTAATTTTTAAGCTAGAATTTTTAGAAGGCAGGCAGTGCTGTATTTTATTTGTCTGTCCTCAAGACATACATCATCTCTGCCCACATTTATATTAGTAGCCAAACTGAATAACAATTTTAGTCCGAGGTAACTAAGCAAACTGATTGCTTTGAATTAATAAGATTAGCCAATTATTAAAGCATTCAACTGGTTAAATGGTCATTTTGCCCACCAATACATTTTAGACCCAATATAAACAGTGCAGTATACATATACACTCAGCTCAACATGTCATCATGAAATATATGAAAAGACAGCTTTGAGGAGTAAACATAGCTGCATTTAAAAAGCTTGAAGTTTAATGTGCCATCCCTAAAACAACTACAGATTATTTGAAGAGTTACACTTCTCTTGGTACAGATTGTAGGGCACAGTCAAAACTTTTTTTGCATTACAAAGGCACCCTGAAAATCTATTAGATTTTGGATAGAAAGTGGTGAAAATAGTCATTTATTTTTGAAATGCTAACAGGAAACTAAAATGGTGAGCAAACATGTAAATTAAAGACTCATTCTGCTAATCATTTCCATTGTATAATATTTGATTATATGAAAGAACATAAAATGGGATTAAGAAGGTTGAAAAGAAAAACTCAACTAATGCAAACAGCCTACCTGTACTACTTCCTTCACCAAACTTTTATCAGTGCTGACTTTGGCTCTCTGCAGTACAGCAACGCCATCTCCAATCCAGGTGATGAGAGCAAACTTGGCACGTTTGCTCATGGCATCTCCAGTGATGATTCGATGAAACCCAAACAAAATACGATCATCTGCAGAATGGCAGTAAGTTAGAAGTAGGACCATCTGGAGTATAAGCACTTGGGTCATTCAGCTTCAGTGAGGTTGCTCTCTCTATAAATGCTCAGTGTTTCTGAGCTATCTTTAGATTTTTAGCTTTTCTGTCAAAACTAGAAGAGACAGACTATAATCCACTAATGAATTAGTACCCAATTAGTTTTGGACACTAATTCTTCCACTAATGACCCAAAGAATTAAAGTACATACCAAACTAAGAAGGTAGAAGTCTTCAAAAGTGAATGTATAATTTGTTACAGCTATTTCAAAGTATTGCAGAAAGTGCACCAGTGTGCAATTCCATAGAGTGACAGGTCATTGGGGATTGATCCAAATACTCAAAAATGGGAAAAGAAACTGGGCTCTAACTTCTGACTCATATCTTGCTCAAAAGCCATCTCTCCACACCCACTTGTGGTGGGTGGAATAAGGAGGAAGCCCAGCAAGGAAAAAACAAAATCTCAAACATTTTTGGGACCAACTCAAACCATCCAATAGTAATAGAAAATCATCTTAAATCTACTCTTGACAGATCTTCCCAAAAGTCAAAATGGAAATAAAGATGGGAGACGATGGCAAACATAACATCACAATTTCAGTGGCATTTTCTCTTGAACGTTAAAAAGCCAAGCTTCCTTTAAACAAAATGGTTCCGTCTTGAGATGATTGAAGTTGCCCAACAGTTAAATCCCGATTAACGTTTCAGGTCAGCGCGGCTAAACTATTTTATACTTACGGTCAATTAATGCATCGCAACACAAAATTCCAAACTTCGGATTTCGAAGCTCGAAATCAACTGCGTTTAAAAAAAATTACTCGAAAAAAAACTGAGGATCAGCTGATCCTCAGCGCTTTTGAGGAAGAAGGAACCAAAAATAAGCGCTGAACAGTTCCCCACTGGAGAGCCACACCTTTATGAAAAAGTTATATTTTAATCGCTAACTTTAAACTGGTAACACACAAAGCCGGAGGGACAATTTAATACTTATTTACACAAATATATTTGTCGCGGAGATTTTTAAAAAATAGCTTTAGCCTGCTACTTCATAAGCGGTGGGCTATAGAATTTAGTTCTCTTAAAAAGAGATGATTATTCGATTTTAAATAAGTGATTTTCACCCCTCTTTTCAAAACTACATTAGTTACGAGATAGTCAAATCGGTAAAAATGGTACATCCAGGAATCTAGTTGTTTAGATCTGTCTATTAATTTTCTCTCCGGTTTATCTAAAATGCGCACCCCTACCATTGAAACGTTAAACGTGAGTAACAGCAAAGCCTAGTTAATGATTAACCTTAGGCTGGACAGATTGTGCGGGAAAAGCTGCGCCATCGGCACTTTAGTAAGGAACGTGGATTCAAATCGATCGTTTCTGTTGCGGCTGCAGTTCTCCAGATGCAGGATAACTTGAGACTATACCCTTCTTGCGACTTGAACTTAGCATATAACGTAGCATTCTCTCATAGTGCAGGATTTTCGGAGGCAGGCGAGCTATCTCCTAGCTTCCGCGAGATGGATGCTACACACGACAAACAAGAATAAAAATCGAGAACAAATGGCGTTTACGTTTTAAAAAAAAAACCCTAAATCTTACTCGTGCAATGAAGTTTAAAGTCCTCATAATTTGTGCCTTGTGAGTCAGGAACAATAAGGTGCCCATCGTATTTAAAAATAACCCTGCAAAGAAAGAGATACACATACACGCAATTAAAGATTTTAAATAGCATAAAGTTGGCAATAATTGCAAGTCAAAAAGAAGATTTGAGCTGAAACGAACCAATTGACATCGTTGTTATCATCCCGGACGAGGTTATATGACTCTCTGCACGCCTCTTTATCTATCTTTGTAGCCATTTGAGCGATAGGTGAATCAGCTGGTGAACTTCTGTACAACAAATCCCTGATCCGACTATCAATGGACTAAGAGCAAAAGCAAAAGCAAAAATAATGTCTGTAACTCGAAGGGACGTTGCTGCTGGCGTTTTACTGCAGTTTCCGCAGCATCTGATAACACGTCTCAGGCATAGGTTAGGAAGCACCCGCTATGAGGCTGCAGATAAATGCAAGCAGCTTTAGCGGATGCATGTCAACCCCTTTTACCGGCTTTGGGCGTTGGTGATGTCGTATTTCCGTCTGTCGTGATCAGCTCACTTTACATCCTTAACTCTGATCTAAGTGGCCGCTGCGCATGGCTGTCTCCCCCTGTTGGAATTCAGAAGAGAGAATGCAGGTTTGCGACGAACCTACGGCTTCGTCAGATCCTAAGGGTATAGAGCTATAACCCAACTGACTCACCCTCATCCCAAATTTCCTGGGATTTTGTTTTCATGTAAAAAGGTTTGATTACGGATTTGATGGATGCCAACCCCCTCCTAGTGGCAATGTACATGCCTGAACCTATATAGGAAGGAATGGCCATTCAGCTTCTACAAACTGTTCCTTAATTTACGTAAATCACCACTTATCTGTATTGCATCTCCATTTACAAATCTTAGTTTCACAGTTCTTGATTCAACTGATCTCAACTCAACATCTTCTGGAAATTGCAATTTCCATTTTATGAAGAAGTGCTTGTTAGTGCCACCACTAACTTGTCATTAAGTGCCCTTGGTCTGGGCTCCCACAACTGGAAATAGTTTTAATGGCAAAATCTGGCTTTCCTGCCCTCCCCCATAACATTGGGCAACCTTGTTGATCAAGAATCTGCCTATCACAGCCATAAGTATATTCATTGACAAGCCTCCATGGTGCTATGGAGAAAAAAACTTCCAACAATAATGGTCTAAGTGAAAGAAAATAATCTTTCTCATCTCAGTCTTTATGAGCGATCCCTTACTCTGAAATTATGCCTCTAGTCTGAGATTCCCACACAAGGAGAAGCACGATCTCAAGACCTACTTGTCAAGACCTCCTCAGAATATAACTTCCCTACCATCTCTCATTTCCTTCAAAATCCTCTGAACTCTAATAAGTATAGAGCCATATGTTCAGTGATAATGGGAACTGCAGATGCTGGAGAATCCAAGATAATAAAGTGTGAAGCTGGATGAACACAGCAGGCCAAGCAGCATGTCAGGAGCACAAAAGCTGACGTTTCGGGCCTAGACCCTTCATCAGAGAGCCATATGTTAAACCTTTCATAAGATAACACCTTCATCCCAGAAATCAGCTTAGTGATCTTTCTTGGAATGGCTTTCAGTAAATGTATATTCCTCTTGAAGTAAGGAGATCAGCACGATTTGCGATACTCGAGGTGTGGTCGCACCAAAGTAATGTACAATACTTGTTGTAGCAAGACTTACTAACATTTATACTCATCCCCTTTCCAGAAAAGGAGAATGTTCTATTTACCTTTCTAATTATTTGTTCAACCTTTTTCTGTGATTCATGCATAAGGATGGCTAGCTGTCTCTGTAAAGCAGCATTCTGCAATCTTCCTCCTTCTAAATGATGTTTTGCTTTTTTGTTTTTATTTCAGCCAACGTGAACTACCTCATGTATCTCATCACATTATACCACATTTGTATGGCCTCATAAATACCACATTATATACTATTTGACAAGCTTTTGCCTACTGACTTGACCCATTTGTAGACTAAAGGCTCAGATTTTCACATCAGCCATGATCTTATTGAATGGCAGAGCCAGCTCATTGTGCCAGATGAACTACGTCTACCCTATTAATGATTGTATGACTGCATGTTTCTATCAGAAAGCTGTAACTTCACATCCTCAGATACTTTTCTTCATATGTGGGATGTGAGTGTCCCTGCTGGCCAGCTTAATTGTCCCTAGTTGCCCTTGAGAAGGTGATGGTGTGCTGCCTTCTTTAAACCGCTACAGTCAACATGATGTGTATTGACCCACAATGCATTTGGGAGGGAATTCCAGGACTTTGACCCAGAGTCAGTGAAGGAGTAGCAATATATTTTGAAGCCATGATAGTGCGTGTCTTAGAGGGAAACTTGAAGGTGATAGTGTTTCCATTTATCTGCTGCCCTTGTCCTTTTATGATGGTCGTAGTTGTGGGTTGGGAAAGTGTTGTCTGAGGATCTTTGGTGAGTTTCTGCAGTGCATCCTGTAGATTGTACACACTGCTGCTACTGGCGGAAGGAATGGATAATTGTGGACGTAGTGCCAATCAGGTACCCCAGAGAAGTGTTGAGGAAATGTTACATTGCCTTTCAGATCTGCCCTCTCATATAGGGGCAAAACATCTCCTGAAATTATTGTAAAGAACAGAGGAGCTGTCCTCATGCCCAGGTGAATATTTCTCAAACACCATGAAGACAACAAGGTCACACACGGCAGCCTAGTCATGAAAGTTAGATTGCATGAAACCCAAGGACAGCTAGCTAATTGGGTTCGAAATTGTCTTGATGGTAGGAAGCAAACACTGATAGTTCAAGATTGTTTCTTAGACAAGAGGCCTGTGACTAGTCGTGTGCAACAGAGGGCAGTGCTGGGACCTTTGTTATTTGTTATTGACACAAATAATCTGGGTGTGAATGTACAAGGCAAGATTAGTAAACTTGTGGATGATACAAAATTAGGAGGTTTCATTGATAGCAAAGAAGGTTAACAAAAATTACAAGGGGATCTTGATCAGATTAGGAAGTGGGCTGAGGATTGGCAAGTGCAATTCATTACAGGTAAGTGTGGGGTGTTGCATTTTGGAAAGTCAAACCAAGGTAGGACTTATACAGTAAATGGGAAGGACCTGAGGAGTATTGTGGAACAGAGGAACCTAGGAGTACACGTACATAGTTCATTGAAAGCGGTGTCACAGGTGGAGACGGTGCTGAAGAAGGCATTTAGCATGCTGGCCTTCATAGAAACATAAAAACATGGAAGATAGGAGCAGGAGGAGGCCATTCAGCCCTTCAAGCCTGCTCCAGCATTCTCCACAATCATGGCCAATTGTCCAACTCAACAGCCTAATCTTACTTTCTCCCCATGACCTTTAACCCCATTCACGCTATATCTAGCCACCTCTTGAATATATTCAATGTTTTAGCATCAACTACTTCCTGTGGTAATGAATTCCACAGGCCCACCACTCTTTGGGTGAAGAAATGTTTCCTCATTTCTGTCCTAAACCATCTACCCCGAATCCTCAGACTGTGGCCCCTGGTTCTGGACACACTCACCATAGGGAACATCCTCCCTACATCTACCCTGTCCAGTCCTATTAGAATTTTATAAGTTTCCATGAGATCTGCCCTTTATTCATCTAAGCTGTAGTGAAAACAATCCCAACCTAGTCAATCTCTCCTCATATGTCAGACCTGCCATCCCCGGAATCAGCCTGGTAAATCTTTGCTGCACTCCCTCAAGAGCAAGAGCATCCTTCCTCAGAATAGAATACCAAAACTGCACACAATATTCCAGGTGTGGTCTCACCAAAGCCCTGTACAACTGCAACAACATATCCCTGCTCCTGTACTCGAAACCTCTCACAATGAAGGCAAACATACCATTTACCTTCTACTGCCTGCTGCACCTGCACACTTAACTTCAGCAACTAGTGCACAAGGATACCCAGGTCCTGCTGCACATTCTCCTTTCCCAATTAATAGCCATTCAGGTAGAAATCTGCCTTCTTGTTTTTGCTTCTCAAGTGAATAATCTCGCATTTATCCAAATGATACTGCATCTGCTATTGATTTGCCCACTCATCCAAGCTGTTGAGATCATGTTGAAGGAACACTACATCCTTGTCTCAGTTCACCCTCCCACTCAACTTGACATCATCTGCAAACTTGGTGATGTTACATTTTGTTCCCTCATCTAAACCATTTATATAAATTGTTAATAGCTGGGATCCCAGCGCCAATTGCTGTTGCACCCCACTAGTTACTGCCTGCCAATTTGAAAAGGACCCATTAATTCCGAGCCATTGTTTCCTCTCTGCCAACCAGTTTTCTATCCATTGTCAATACACTTCACCCAATCCCAAGTACTTTAATCTTGCACATTAATCTCTTATGTGGGACTTTGACTAGCTCCCCTTTATCAACTCTGCTAGTTACATCTGCATAGAATTCTAACCAATTTGTCAAGCATGATTTTCACTTCAAAAAATCCATGCTAACCCTGTCCAATCCTGCCACTGCTTTCTAAATGCTCTGCTATAAAATCCTTGACAACGGACTCGAGAATTTTCCCCACTTCAGATGTTAGGCTTACCAGTCTATCATTCGGTTTTCTCCCTACCTCCCTTTTAAAATATTGGAATGACAATAGCCATCCTCCAATCTGCTGGGACTGTTCCAGAGCCTATAGAATCATGGAAAATAGCCACCAATGTATGCACAATTTCAAGAGCTACTTCCTTAAGTATCTGGGATGTGAATTATCAGGCCCTCTGGCTTTATCATCCTTCAATCCTAACAATTTTCCCAGCACCACTTCTCTACAAACATTGATCTCCCTCAGTTCTTCTGTCTCACTAAACTTGTATCCTCCAACAATTCTGGTACCTGATTTGTATCCTCTTTTGTGAGGACAGAACCAAAGTATGCATTCAGTTCCTCAGCCATTTCTTTGTCCGCTATTATACATTCCCCCCTTCCTGTCTGTAGGGGACTACATTTGTCTTTACCAATCTCTTTCTCTTCACATATCTATAGAAGCTCTTAGCGGCAGTCTTTATGTTCCCTGCAAACTTACTTTTGTACTCTGTTTTCCTCTTCTTAATCAATCCCTTGGCCCTTCTTTGCTGAATTCTAAATTGCTCCCAATCCTCAGATTTATTATTTTTCTTGGTCAATCTGAATGCTTCTTCCTTGGATCAGACATTATCTCTTAGTTCCTTTGTAAGCTTTGGATTGGCCCTCTTGCCCATTTTGCTTTAGCAACAGAAAGGAATAAATAGTTGTTGAAGTTCCTCTATGCGTTCCTTGAATGTTTGCCATTGCCTACCTGCTCTCATCCATTTAAGTAACTGTCCCCAATCTATCAAGGCCAGCTCACATCTCATTTCCTTGTAGTTTCCTTTATTAAGGTTCAGCACCCTGGTCTCTGAATCAACAACCTCACTCTCCATCTTGACAAAAAAATTCTGTCATGTTATGGTCACACTTCCCCAAGGGGTCTCACGTAGCTAGACTGGCAATGATTCCCTTCTCATAAAACTGCACCCAGTCTAAGATGGCCTGCTCTCTAGCTGGTTCCTCCATATACTGGTAAAGAAAACCATCCCATATATTCACTAGGAATTCCCCTACTGCAGCATCGTGGCTAATTCAATTTGCCCAGTCTACATGCAGATTAAAATCACCCATGGCCACCAATACTCTCTTATCACATGTACCTCTAATTTCCTGTTAAATGTCATTCTTGACATCACCACTGCAGTTTGGGGGACTATATATGACACTCACCAATTTTGTTTTGCCTTTTGGTATTTCTCAACTCGACCCATACAGATCTCACATTGTCACAGCTAATAAACTTTCTCACTATTGCTTAACTTTCACTTTAACCAGCAATGCCACTTCACCACCTTTTCTGCTTGTACTTTCTAAATACTGAATACCCTGGGACATTCAGTTCTCATCCCTGTTCACCCTGCAGCCATGTCTCAATAATCCCAATTATAGTGTACAAGTTTATACCTATCTGCGCGATTAGTTCATCCACTTTTATTACAGATGCTTTGCATCAGCCAAGGCATTGAGTAAAGGAGTTGGGATGTTATGTTACAGTTGTATAAATCATTGGTGAGGCTGCATTTGGAGTATTGTATACAGTTTTGGTCACCCTGTTATAGGAAAGACATACTTAAGCTGGAAATTGCGCAAAGAAGGTTTGTGAGGATGTTGCCAGGACTAGTAGGCCTGAGTAATAGGGGGATGTTGGCCAGGGTAGGAGTTTATTGCTTAGAATGTAGGAGAATGAGGGGTGAACTTATTGAGCTGTATAAAATCATGAGGGGCATAAATAGGCTGATTGCACAAAATTGTTTTTCCAGGGATGGTGAATTGAAAGCTAGCAGGAATGGGTTTAAGGTAAGAGGAGATAGATTTAAGAAAGGCCTGCGGGGCAACTTGTTGACGCAGACAGTGGTGCATATACAGAATGGGCTGTCAGAAAAAGTGGTTCAGATAGGTACAATAGCAATATTTTTTAAAAATTTGGATAGGTACATGGATGAGAAGAGTTTAGAGGGATATTGACCAAATGTAGGCAATTGGAACTAGCTGAATGTGCACCATAGTCAGCATGGACCAATTTGGTCCAAAGGGCCGGTTTCCATGATGAATTACTCTATGACGCTATAACTCTATAACAACACATTATTTGGTCATTATCTCCTTTGTAGGGCCTTGTGCTGCAAATTGGCTGCTGCTTTTCTGACATTGTAACTTTTGTGGCTGTGAAGCGTTTTGGTATTTTATAAGGTTATGAAATGTGCTAGAAATGGAGTTGTCGGTTGGTTCGCTGAGCTGACCAGTTTTCATGCAAGTATTTCACCTCCCTTCTAGTGACACTGCCAGTGTTGTGTAGCCTCTGTTGAAGTGCTGTTGTTCTGTCCTCCTCTGAATTTATATGGTCCAATCTGTCATGGTGGGCAGTCTTGTTCCCAGTTTTGTACTGTACTGCTATGTAGATGGGGTCTATTTCAACACGTTTGTTAATTGCATTGGTAGTTGAAAACCAGGTCTCCAGTAATTTCTCATGCTTGTCTTTGTCTTGCTTGTCCTCGTACTGTAACTTTTTCCTAATCCTTTATGTCAGATTGTATTAAAATGAGGGAGAGTTGGTGGTGCCGTTTTACTGTGATTTGGTGTTCGTGTATCCTGGTGGTGAGCTTCCTACCCGTCTGTCCTAAGTAACATTTCTCACAGATGCTGCATGGTGTTTTATTCATCATATTTGTCCAGCTCATTGTGGGTATGGGGTCTTTTGTCTATGAGATAAATTGGGGAAGTGTGGCTATTCGTTAGTGAGCTATCCTTATTCCAAGATGTTATAGGAGTCTTGTAATCAGTTCTGATGTGTTTCTAACACAGGGTAGGGTGGCTAGTGTGTTGGGGCATACAATGTCTTCTTGATGTTGTTTGTTTGCTCGGCATCAGTGGACGAAGCTGTTAGGATAACCATTGTTTGCAAAGACTCTGTGTAAGTGTTCTTCTTCATTTTTGTGCAGCTCCAGGGGTTGTTGCAGTGAGTTATTGCTTGTTTAAAGAGTCTTGACACAACTTTTGTTTTGTCGCTGGGGTGGTTACTGTTGTAATTCAGGATTTGGTCTGTGTTTGTAGTCTTTCGGTATACGCTGGTAAGGAATTGTCCATTGTTCTCTTGTTCCACCATTACGTCTAGAAAAGGGAGTTGATTATTGTTCTCTTCTTTCCTGGTGAACCTGATCCCAGTGAATATGCTGTTAATAAGGTAATGTGTTTCTTCACAATTTGCTCATTTAATGATCATGAAGGTATTGTCCATGTATCTAACCCATAGGTACCCTGGCTCTGGGGGAGGGCTGTGCATTCTAGTCTTTGCATAATGGTTTCCACTATGAGCCCCAAGATGGGAGAACCTATGGGTGTTCCATTAATTTGTTCATTTACCTGGCCATTGAAGATGAAGCTGTGGTAAGGCATAGGTCTAGTAATTTTAGCATGTTATCCTTGCTGATGGTTTTATTGGAGGTTAGTGTTTTAGAATCATCCAATAGAGTGGCTAGTATCTTCTTTGGTAGTGTCATGTCGATAGCGGGTGCATAGTGCTGTAACGTTTAAGGTTTTCAACCAGCCCCAATGCAATTAACAAACACATTGAAGTCGACCCCATCTACATATCACTACGGTGCAAAACCGGAAACAAGAGTGCCCACCACAACAGACTGGACCACTTCAGAGTGGGATGGAACAACAGCACTTCAATGGAGGCTACACAGCACTGATGATGTCACCTAGAAGGGAGATGAAACGTTTGCATGAAAACCAGTCAGCTTGGCAAACCAACCAACAACTCCAACCGTAACCCGAGCTACAGATCTTCGCTAAAAGATTGAATGTGCTAGATATGTGCAGGATATTTTTTCTTTAACTTGATAAAATCATTTAGTCAACTTAAAAATCTCAATTGCATCACCCCATAACATTCTATTGTTAAGAGATCACAAACCTAATCACTGAGGAAGATACAAGAAATCCCCTAGAATTTGAGATCTAAGTGACAAGGGAGAATGTGGAGTTGGAGGTGATTAATGTTAATAAGAAGATTGTAGTGGAAGAATTAGGGGGGTTGAAAGTTACTATGTCCCCAAGATCTGATAGTCCACTTCCCAGAGTATTGAAGGAGATAGCTAAGGAGAAGGTTGACGCATTGATGATCATTTTCCAAAATTCCATAGATTCTGGAATGATTCCTGCATATTGGAAGCTTGCAAACATCACTCCACTATTCAAAAAAGAAGCGAGGCGTGAAAAACAGGGAACTACAGTCCCATCAGTTTCCATCACACTAAGGAAAATTTACAGAATCTATCATAAAGCATGTGATGAATGGACACATGAATAAAAATGATCTAATTGGACAAAATCGGCATGGACTTGTGAAACAAAAATCAAATGTGGCCTCCTTGAGGATGTTACTAACAAAATTGACAAAGGGGTGTCAATGGATGGAGAAGGCTTTTGTAAGATCTCCCACAAGTGGTTAGTTGGCAAAATTATAGCACATGGTATAGGACGTAATGTACTGGCATAGATTAAGCTTTGGTGAACAGACAGTAAAAAAAAGTTGAAATAAGAAGGCCATTCTCACAATGTCAGACTGACTAGTGGGATACTGCAAGGATCAGAATGTGCACCCCATGGTATTTGCAATATATATCAACGATTTGGTCAATGGGTCCAAATGTAATATTTATCAATATGCAGATGACGCAAAACCAAGCAGACTTATTTGCAATGAGAAAGATATAATCTTTAGAAGCATTTGGATAGGTTTAGTAATTGGGTAGAACGTGGGAGAGATGGAATATAATGTGGAAAAAATGTGAGGTTATCCACATAATGAAGGAAATGATATGAAGAATATATCATGAATGGTGAAAAGCTGGAAAGTTTGGATGTGCAGGGAGACTTGGATAGCCTTGTCAATAAGACGGGTAATATACAGGTGCAACAAGTTGTTAGAATGCTAGTGGTTATCCCAAGAGAATTTGAGTACAGGAGTAAGGAAGTCTTGCTTCATTGCATAGGACCTTGGGTAGACTCCTCCAGGAGTACTTTGTGCTGTTTGGGTATCCGTATCTTGGGAAAGACATCATTGCCATAGGTGGAGTACCATCAAGAGTGTCTAATGAAGGTTCATCAGACTCGTTACTGTAATGATGTGTTTGACCTATGAATATATTGGGCAAACTTGGCTTGTATTTTCTAGAGTTTAGAAGAATAAGAGTTGATCTTATTGAAATCTACAAAATATTTAAATGGATAGAGAGGATAGATGCAGAGAAGGATGTTTCCCTGCTTGTGGAATCAAGAACCGGGGGCACAATTTAACAATAAGAGGGATGCCATTTTGGATCAAGATTAGGAGAAATAGTTTTACTCAGTGGGTAATGAATCTGTGGAATTCTGTACTCGAAAGGCTATAAAATCTGAGTCTTTGAGTGGATTTAAAACAGACGTTGATAAAATAATTACCGATGGCATGAAGGGTTATTAGAATAGAATGGGTAAAATGTATTGAAATGTTAGATTAGCCATGAATATATTAAATGGTAGAGCAGAGTGGATTAACTGAATGGCCTACCTCTGTCTCAATGTTCTCATGATTCTATGACTGTGCAACTGACCTTATAATTTAACTATTACAGCCTTGTTATCATTCCATTGGCTCTGCACTATGCATTGTCTTTCCTTCCCGCAACCAATATATTCTTCTTAAGTCAAGATGTTTAAAATTAAATGAAGTCCACCAGAGGCAGTTTAACTGTGGCTTTATACAACTGTACCCTTTATATTTTGTGGAAGCTGAGAGATGATAAGAGATCCTACTATTGGAAAAGCAGCAAACCTAGTCAAATTTGTCATCACCAAATAGCCCTTTCCATTTCAGCATGGTATGTGGGTGACTCTGAATAGGTCATCATTTGTTGCCCATCCCTATTGCCATGGAGAAGTGGTGTTGAAAGTGGAGGAGACTTCTTGAACTGCTGCAGTCGTGGGTACAGGTTCACCCATAGCACTGTTATGAAAGGAGTTCCAAGACTTTGACCAAGCGATAGTGAAGGAACGCATGTAGTTTTGAATCACAATGGTGTATGACTTGGAGGTGCTCGTATTCCCATGCATCCACTACCCTTGTTCTTCCAGATGATGGAGGTATTGAACTTGGAAGGTGCTGCTGAAGTACCCTTGGGAAGATGCTGCAATCTGTCTTGAAGATGGTATACATTACTGCCACTATGCATCAGTGATTAAGGAAGAGAATGTTGAAGGTGCAGAATGCCAGTCAAACGGGCTGATCTGTCCTGGATGGAGCCAAGCACCTTGAATGTTTTTGGAGCTAAACCCAGCCAACCAAGCAGTGAGTTACTCACCTCAGAATTCCACTACACTTGTAGCCAGTGTTTATATGGCCAGTCCAGTTCAGTTCTTGGTCATGATAATCCACAGGATGTTGATACAGGGAGATTTAGCGATGTTAATACACTGAACATCAAGGAGTAATGGTTAGATTCTCTCTTTTTGGAGACAGGCATTGCCTGGCACATGCTTGGTGAGAGTTACTTTCTGATAGTCAGCACAAGCCTAAACGATATTCAGATCTTGCTGTGTATGGACACAGACACTTGCACTATCTGAGGAGTTGTGAATATTGTTGCAGATTGTTTACTGATGGTTGTGCTTCTCATTACTGACCTCATGATGGAAGGGAGATTATCCTTGAAGCAGCTGAAGATTGTTGCGCAAGAACACTACATTAAAGAATTCTTGCAGCGATGTCCTGGCATTGAGATGATTGACCAACAACTACAACCATCTTGCTTTATTCTTGTTATAACTCCAACCAGTGAAGAGTTTTCCCGATTGCAATTGATTCCAGTTTTATTCGGGTTCTTTGATTCTGCACTTGTTTGTTAGCTGCCTTGATATCAAGGGTAATCACTTTCACTTTCCCCTCTGGAGTTTAGGTCTCTTGTCCATGTTTGGAACAAAGCTGTAATGAGGTCAGGAGCTGAGTGGCCCTGGTAGAACCCAAACTGTGCATCAGTGAATTGATTATTGCCGAGCTGCTTGATAGGACTATTGATGACACCTTCCACCTCTTTATTGATGATCATGTGTTGACTGATAGAGCAGCAATCTGCCAGGTTGGGTTTGTCATGCTTTGTGACTGCAGGACCTACCGGGGCAATTTTGAGTTGATGCAGGTTTGCAGCTATCCTGAAACTGCTTGGTTTAGACCGTAAGACCATAAGACATAGGAGTGGAAGTAAGGTCATTCGGACCATCAAGTCCACTCCGCCATTTAAATCATGGCTGATGGGCATTTCAACTCCATTTCCCTGCACTCTCCCTGTAGCCCTTGATTCCTTCTGAGATCAAGAATTTGTCGATCTCTGCCTTGTAGGCATCCAACGTCCCGGCCTCCACTGCACTCTGCGGCAATGAATTCCACAAGCCCACCACTCTCTGGCTGAAGAAATGTTGTGTCATTTCAGTTTTAAATTTACCCCCTCTAATTTTAAGGCTGTGCCCACGGGTCCTAGTCTCCCCGCCTAACGGAAACAACTTCCTAGCGTCCACCCCTTCTAAACCATACATTATCTTGAGTTTCTATTAGATCTCCCCTCAACCTTCTAAACTCTAATGAGTACAATCCCAGGATCCTTAGCCGTTCATCATATGTTAAACCTACCATTCCAGGGATCATCCTTGTGTATCTCCGCTGGACACGCTCCAGCACCAGTATGTCCTTCCTGAGGTGTGAGGTCCAAAATTGGATGCAGTATTCTAAATGGGGCCTAACTAGAGCCTTATAAAGCCTCAGAAGCACATCGCTGCTTTTATATTCCAACCCTCTTGAGATAAATAACAACATTACATTCGCTTTCTTAATTATGGACTCTACCTGCAAGTTAACCTTTAGAGAATCCTGGACCACCACTCTCAGATCCCTTTGCACTTCTTATTTGCGAATTTTCTCACCGCTTAGAAAATAGTCCATGCCTGTATTCTTTTTTCCAAAGTGCAAATCCTCACATTTACCCACATTGAATTTCATCAGCCATTTCTTGGACCACTCTCCTAAACTGTCTAAATCTTTTTGCAGCTTCCCCGTCTCCTCAGTACTACCTGCCTGTCCGCCTATCTTCGTATCATCGGCAAACTTCGCCAGAATGCCCCCAGTCCCTTCATCCAGATCATTAATATATAAGGTGAACAGCTATGGCCCCAACACTGAACCCTGCGGGACACCACTCGTCACCGGTTGCCATTCCAAAAAAGAGCCTTTTATCCCAACTCTCTGCCTTCTGTCAGACAGCCAATCCTCAATCCAAGCCAGTAGCTCACCTCGAACACCATGGGCCCTCACCTTGCTCAGCTGCCTCCCGTGAGGCACTGTATCAAAGGCCTTTTGAAAGTCTAGATAGATAACATCTACTGGGTTTCCCTGGTCTAACATACTTGTTACCTCTTCAAAGAATTCTAACAGGTTTGTCAGGCACGACCTCCCCTTACTAAAACCATGCTGACATGTTTTAATCTGACCCTGCACTTCCAGGAATTTAGAAATCTCATCCTTAACAATGCATTCTCGAATTTTACCAACTACCGAGGTTAGGCTAATCGGCCTATAATTTTCCATCTTTTTCCTTGATCCTCTCTTAAACAAGGGGTTTACAACAGCAATTTTCCAAGCATCTGGGACTTTCCCTGAATCCAGTGACATTTGAATGATGACGACCAAAGCCTCCATTATTTCCTCAGCCACCTCCCTCAGAACTCTAAGATGTAGCCCATCGGGGCCAGGAGATTTATCAATTTTTTGACCCTTTAGCTTTTCTAGCACTTTCTCTTTTGTAATGCCTACCGTACTCAACTCTGCCCCCTGGCTCTCCCTAATTGTTAGCATACTACTCATGTCTTCCACTGTGAAGACTGACGCAAAGTACTTATTATGTTCTTCAGCTATTTCCTGATCTCCCATCACTAGCCTTCCGCATCAATTTGGAGCGGCCCAACATCTACTTTCGCCTCTCATTTGTATCGTATGTATTGAAAGAAGCTTTTACTGTCATTTCTAATATTACTAGCTAACCTACCTTCATATTTGATCTTCTCCTTCCTTATTGCTCTCTTTGTTATCCTGTTTGTTTTTGTAGCCTTCCCAATCTTCTGATTTCCCAGTGCTCTTGGCCACTTTATAGGCTGTTTCTTTTTCTTTGATATATTTCCTGACTTCCTTTGTCAACCATGGCTGTCTAATCCCACCCCGGATAATCTTTCTTTTCTTTGGGATGAACCTGTTAAGTGCATTCCAAGTTCTGGGAACACTGTAGGTCGAGTACTATAGATGGGTCAGTTTTTGTCCAGTGTGTGCAGGAGGGCTTCCTGACACAGTATGTAGATAGGCCAATAAGGGGCGAAGCCACATTAGATTTGGTACTGGGTAATGAGCCTGGCCAGGTGTTAGATTTGGAAGTAGGTGAGCACTTTGGTGATAGCGATCACAATTCTGTTATGTTTACTTTAGTGATGGAAAGGGATAGGTGTATACCACTGGGCAAGAGTAATAGCTAGGGAAAGGCAATTACGATGAGATTAGGCAAGATTTAGGGAGCATAGGATGGAGAAGGAAACTGCAGGGGATGGGCACATTAGAAATGTGGAGCTTATTCAAGGAAAAGCTGTGTGTCTTAGATAAGTATGTACCTGTAAGGCAGGGAGGAAGCCGTAGAGCACGGGAGCCGTGGTTTACGAAGGAGGTGGAATCTCTGGTCAAGAGGAAGAAGAAGGCTTATGTTAGGATGAGATGTGAAGGCTCAGTTAGGGCACTTGAGAGCTACGAGGTATCCAGAAAAGACCTAAAGAGAGAGCTCAGAAGAGCCAGGAGGAGACATGAGAAGTTGTTGGTGGATAGGATCAGGGTATACCCTAAGGCTTTCTATAGGTATTTAAGGAATAAAAGAATGACGAAAGTAAGATTAGGGCCAATCAAGGATAGTAGTGGTAAGTTTTGTGTGGAGTCAGAGGAGATGGGGAAGCACTAAATGAATATTTTTCAACAGTATTCACTCTAGAAAATGACAATGTTGTCGAGGACAATACTGAGATACAGGCTACTTGACTCGGTGGGATTGAGGTTCACAAGGAGGAGGTTTTAGAAATCCTACAGAGGGTGAAGATAGATAAGTCCCCTGGGCTGGATGGGATTTATCCTAGGATCCTCTGGGAAGCCAGGGAGGAGATTGCTGAGCCTTTGGCATTGATCTTTAACTCGACATTGTCCACAGGAATAGTGCCAGATGACTGGAGGATAGCAAATGTGGTTCCCCTGTTCAAGAAGGGGAGTAGAGACAACCCTGGTAATTATAGACCAGTGAGCCTTACCTCAGTTGTTGGTAAAGTGTTGGAAAAGGTTGTAAGGGATAGGATTTATAATCATCTAGAAAAGAATAAATTGATTAGGGATAGTCGGCACGGTTTTGTGAAGGGAAGGTCGTGCCTCACAAACCTTATTGAGTTCTATGAGAAGGTGACCAAACAGGTAGATGAGAGTACACTGGTTGATGTGGTGTATATGGATTTCAGCAAGGCGTTCGATAAGATTCCCCACAGTAGGCTATTTTACAAAATGCGGAGGAATGGAATTGTGGGAGATATAGCAGTTTGGATCAGAAATTGGCTTGCTGAAAGAAGACAGAGGGTGGTAGTTGATGGGAAATGTTCATCCTGGAGACCGGTTACTAGTGGTGTACCGCAAGGGTTGGTGTTAGGTCCACTGCTGTTTGTCATTTTTATAAATGACCTGGATGAGGGCGTAGAAGGATGGGTTAGTAAATTTGCAGACAACACTAAGGTTGGTAGAGTTATGGATAGTGACGAAGGATGCTGTAGGTTGCAGAGAGACATAGATAAGCTGCAGAGCTAGGCTGAGAGGTGGCAAATGGAGTTTAATGCAGACAAGTGTGAGGTGATGCACTTTGGTAGGAGTAACCGGAAGGCAAAGTACTGGGCTAATGGTCAGATTCTTACTAGTGTAGATGAGCAGAGAGATCTCGGTGTCCATGTACACAGATCCTTGAAAGTTGCCACCCAGGTTGACAGGGCTGTTAAGAAGGCACACAGTGTTTTAGCTTTTATTAATAGAGGGATCAAGTTCCGGAACCAAGAGGTTATGCTGCAGCTGTACAAAACTCTGGTGCGGCCGCACTTGGAGTATTGCATACAGTTCTGGTCATCTCATTATAAGAAGGATGTGGAAGCTTTGGAAAGGGTACAGAGGAGATTTACTAGGATGTTGCCTGGTATGGAGGGAAGGTCTTACGAGGAAAGGCTGAGGGACTTGAGGCTGTTTTCATTAGAGAGAAGAAGGTTGAGAGGTGACTTAATTGAAACATATAAAATAATCAGAGGGTTAGATAGGGTGGAGAGGGAGAGCCTTTTTCTTCGGATGGTGACGGCAAGCACGAGGGGGCATACCTTTAAATTAAGGGGTGAAAGATATAGGACAGATGTCAGAGGTAGTTTCTTTACTCAGAGCATAGTAAGGGAATGGAGCACTTTGCCTGCAACGGTGATAGATTTGCCAACTTTAGGTACATTTAAGTCGTCATTGGATAAGCATATGGACGTACATGAAATAGTGTAGGCTAGATGGGCTTGAGATCGGTATGACAGGTCAGCACAACAGCGAGGGCCGAAGGGCCTGTACTGTGCTGTAATGTTCTATGTTTAACACCCTATCAAGGATCTTCCATTTGTGATCTTCTTCTGGTTGCTTTTCCCTGGCATTACCATCAAACATCTTCCAAATTTGATGAAATGTTATTGTAAGTTTCTCTCTTCATGTGTGTTATTCAACCTGGTGACTGTTCCATTTTATTCAATTTTGAATTCAGAACAGCATATTATTCTAAGTACTGTTGAATTCTGAATAACCTAGCTGAGTGATTGGGTTATATTTAAGATCCTTTACAGAATTAATCAAGACTTGTTCAAAGATTATGAATTAGTTATTGGATGAAGTAGGCTATGCAAGCTCTCTCAGTTAATCTATTTGATTGATCCCAAAGGCTCCCCTTGTGAGCATCAAGAATTCCTTAAAACATTTCTCTGCTTCTACCTTTTACCTTGTTACTCTTTACCCCTTTCATCACAGTTTTTATGTTGAAATGTGCTTGAGAATGAACTTATCTGGCGCCTCCCATTCACACGAGCCAACAAATATCATCCAATTTAATTCCACTTTCCAGCCCCTGATTTCATAGATTACAGTTTTTCAACTATATATCCAAATACTTTATAAATGTTGTGAGAGTTACTGCGTCTACCACCTTTTCAGAAATCACCCTCTTGAGGAAGAGATTTCCCTTCCAGTTCGCTCTAACCCTCCTGTAACCTAGCTTAAATCTATGTTACTTGGTTCATTACACTTAACCAAAAGGATTAGTCATTTCCTAACCTCTTTATCCAGACATCCCAATTTTATTCACATCAATTAGGTATCCCCTCACCAAAGAAAGCAACCTTTTAAAAACTTTTCTAATAAAAAATACCCTCCAGACCAGACTAGACCAAATCTTTATAAAACTATTTTGCATTTTCCGATCCCAATGAATAACGACTTATGAAATACCAGATGTTAAAATGTTGGTTACACAGCATCTGGGCATATGTTTTTAGTTCTGGTCAGGTTTTTATTTCAACTCATAAACCATCAACTCAAAACCCCACTGATTATTTGTTCCCAATATATATACCCTTCGTCAAATTCTCACCCCATCACCCTCAATTAATGTGCAACTGTCACCTGTTCCTGAGTTTCACTTGGGTCCAGGCATCCTCACCAAACAAATTTTGCCTTGGTCTTTTCAAAATTCAAACTGTGTGGAGTTCAATATAGTGTGGAGCTGGAGCAATACAGCAGGTCAAGTAGCATCGGAGGAGCAGGAAAGTCAACGTATCAGGCATCATTCCTGATAAAAGGACCCAACCGGAAACATGGACTCTCCTGCTCCTCTGATGCTGCCTGACATGTCGTGCTCCTCCAGCTCCACATTGTGTTGACTCTGACTCCAGCATCTGTAGTTCTTGCTACCTCCTCTAACTGTATGGATGTTTCACTTTCTCCCTCTGTCTATGTGGGTTTCCTCTGGTGCTCGGGTTTCCTCCCACAGTCTAAGAATGTGCAGGTTAGGTGGATTGACCATGGTAAACTGCCTCGTTGTGTCCAGGGATGTGCAGGCTTGGTGGCTTAGTCATGGTTAATGTGGGATGGCGGAATTGCTGGGATAGGGTTGCATGCTGTTCAGAGGGTCGGTACAGCTTGATGGGCCGAATGGCCTTGATCTGCACTGTCAGTGATCTTATAATTTTGAGATTCCATGATTATTGTGGTACATGCTCTTCACCACTGGAGTTGCAGAAAGGGTTGATCCTAGATGCAGAGAAAGTGGGGCATGAATAGCAATTGGCTGATGATAAAGGTGAAGGTGAGAATGAGGACATTGACCAGGAGGGACATCTTAGACATCCTGACAGAACAATATTCTATCAACCATGAGAAACCAGACAGAGCTTAATTGAAACCCATTTCCAGGCTAAATGAGTTAGCTTAGGGCTTCTTATCATTATGTTATTTTCTATTAGTTGGATGGTAAGCAGTGCTTGGTCAGTCCCCGGCACATGTAGACCTGGTTAATTCTACACTTCTTGTCCTTTTCTGTTCCTCTGTAAATGCTTACTTATCCATATGACTATATGAATGCTATCTCTGGCTAATCCTACCTTAAAGTCTTTGCACTTTACAGGTCATCCTCATAGAATAGCAGTCAGTGAGGCAGGGCAGTAACATTACATGTCACTAAAGTTCAGTGTCTTTTATCTGGGTGTTGTGTAGTACAGTTTCTCATGGTGGGCAGCATTTTGGGAGCATTACGGAGGCACATCCTTTTCATCTTTCCATTATCAGTTAATCTTCAATGTTTCATATGGCCTGCTAAATTGCCTTGAAATGCCTGAACATCCTGCAGGACAGCTTTTAACGAGGAAGAAGCAATGCTTTATGCAGTTTGCCTTGGCAGATTCGTGTGTTATGAGGGAGAGTGGAGATGTAAGCTTCCTGTTGTACATGCCCCAGCCTTGAAAGGCAATACATCCTCTTGAATAGAGAAAGATAGAACGAAGACTTTCCTGCAGAGATGTTTCCACTTAAGCTTGTTATTCCAATAAGGATGCCGTTTCATTGGTCCTGACTTGCCGATGTCCACTTAATGCTTAACAAATATAATACACCCAGGTGTATCTCGACAGATTAACTTGTACTCAACTGAGAGTTGTCGATTTAACTCAAACAAAGAAAATAAGTTAAATATGTCAGCCTCATTTTCTTTCCCTTCATCCTTCTTACTTAGGCTTTTGACAATAGTATAAGATTATTGAACTGCCACATAAGCTCCCTTTTGACTAGACCATTCATTTTCTAAGTCTATGAGCCTGAGGTTGAGTCACAAATTAATTTCTCTTTCAGCATCTCGGTTTTGTTTTATGTCTGTTGGTTATTCCACCATCCCCAGAAAGGTTAATATTTTTCAACTAGTCAGGTAATTCTCCAACTTGAAATCATTTTGTTCTGTAGGAATTTGTTGGACGAGTTCCACCACAACATGTCCATGTACTAAGTCAATGTTTAATACAACTCTATGTAGTGGGACTGGTTTGTAGCCTCCACATATACCTTCACTCAACTTTTTTTCCATCATTAGCCAGACTGGAGGATCGGTTATATCATCACCAAGCATTAACAATGGACTTGCTCTGTGTATGTTAGTATCATGATTAGTTTACCTCTTCGAATAGAAGCATGAGGAAATACATCACCATTTAAAATAAAATGTTAAGAACGTTCCAATAGTCTGATTTTCTTTATCACTAATTGAGGAACTTTTTTTGACATTTCTGAGACATCTCCCTTGCCCTGTCAGAGAGAACACTCTCCATCTCTACCTGCTACAAATATAAGACTGATTCAATTTATTGATACATCCCCTTTCTGAGGATTCCCTTGGTGTTGCTACTACTGCAATAAGTCTCCCATTAACTTCCAGTAATTAGATTTATTATGTAGCATCTTATTACACTGGAAACAAATTATTTTCTTTCTATCATTTGTGGTTCTGGCCTTTCTCTTTTTTTTTCCATTTTGTGTATTTGTGTGTGTCCACTAAAACATTTCCATCCCAGATTTTCCATTCCTCCAATTTCTTCATTGACTCCCCTTTGACCATTTTACCACTACAGCTGCTTCTCTGAGGTATTATAGGTGTCCACAAGAACTGAAACTTCTAGCATCTTTAATACTTGTTGCTCATCTTGATAAGCGTTAAGGGTTTTCAAATAATACTTCAGAATTCTTCTATATCAAAATTTCCCTTAGAATGTCATTTTCCTCTCTGAGTTCAGTGATTGAAACCAATGATTCCCAGAGTGTTTATTTTTCTCTCGTACATTCTAGAAATGCCTGATTAGGTTAGTCCTAAGTATTAATTATTTGGCTTCATGGAGAAGCTCATAATAATAGAGTATTACTCTTTTAACAATTTAGTAGTTACGGATTGTTCTTCAGATAAAGAAGACATTCATATTTGCACCAATCAGGACACTTTGAGTAAAGTCCAAACATCTATTGGTGAGTTCAACTTCAACTATCTTTTCAAATGGTATGTAATGTCTTCAAACTCCATGTCCTGTAAATTTAGGCAGTATTGCAAATTTCAAGGTAAAGCAAAGCCCTCATTAGAGTCAGAATTAACTCCTATACTAATACCTCTTCCTTTTTCCTTTACACTAAACTCTGTCTGACTTCCCTTTGAGTTCAAGCTTTTTCAATTCCATTACTCCATCAATCGTTTTCTCCACTCTTTCCATTTCTCTTTGTTTATCTTTCTCCTCACTTTCGAATTCAAGCTTTCTTGTTTCTAGTTGTATTTTTTTTCTTTCCTTCTTCCCACTTTCCATGATCTACACATTCCATTTTTCTATTCTCCTCTTTTTCTCCTAATTCAAGGTTCATTTCTATCTAAATCTTGATAAATTTAATTCCAGGTTTCCCTCCTTTTAGTTCGAAGTGCTAATTATTTGTTCAATCATTGCATCCTTAAATGATCCTGCTTTTAATTCTACCTTCAACTTGTCTGCTTACTCTCTCAGTTTAGCCTCGATGAAAGATTTTTAAATTGACAATGCTACACTCCCAGAAATGTCTTTGCAACAGTCAACTCAAATTTCAATCTATGTAATGTACCTCAGAACAACTTTCGATTCTATACTCAGTCTCTTTTTTGAAAGCAGGACGTAAATGTTCTGCAAAGCAGTCAACCAGTCTACACTTTCTTACCGCAATGTAGGGAGACCACACTGTGAGCGGCGAATGCAGTACACTAGATTCTGGGAAGTGCAGGTGAAGTGTTGCTTCACCTTAAAGGTATGTTTGGGTCCTTGGATAGTGGTGTGGGAGGAGGTAAATGTGCAGGTGTTACACCTTTGCTGTTTGCAGGGAAAGATACTGTGGGGCTGTTGGGGGGGTGCTTGTGGTGGGGGGGGGTGTGGTAGTGTTGGGTGTTTAGGAAGAGTGGACTAGGGCATCCCAGAGCGAACAGTCCCTGCAGAAGATGGTCAAAGGAGGGGAGGGGAATATGTGCCTGGTGGTGGCATCTTGCTGGAGGTGGCAGGAATGGGCCTGATGATCTTCTGGGTGTGGATGCTGGTGGGATGGTAGGTAAGGACAAGGGAACTCTATCACTGTTGCGGGAGAGGCGAGATGGGGTGAGGGCAGAAGTGCGGGAGCTGGGTTGGACGGGGTTGAGGGCCTTGTCAACAATGGTGCTGGAAAATCCTCAGTTGAGGAAGAAGGTCGACATTTTGGAGGCTCCCTTGTTGAAGTTGGTCTCATGTGAACATATGCAACAGGGACAGAGGAACTGAGAGAATGGGATGGAGTCTTTACAGGAAGCAGGTTAGGAGGATGTATCGTCCAGGTAGCTGTGGGAGTCACTGGGCTTTATTGCTATAACTCATTTCTTCCTACCTTGACTCAGTCTTCTCTCCCTGGTCCAATCCCAGCCCATGTACATCTGTAATTCCTCTGACACTTTACACAAGTTTCAAAACTTCCAGTTTGCAGGTTTCAGCAGCCTCCGCTTTATCATGGATGTGCCATTCCTTTACACATCCATTCCCCACCAGGAGGGTCCTAGGGCTCTCTGTGTCTGTTCCACTTGAACACCGTCCTGTTCCTTGGCCAACATCTCTGTCTCTGACTTGCTGCAGTGTTCCGATGGAGCTCAATGCCAGCTGGAAGAACAACACGTCACTTTCCATTTGAGGACCCTGCAGCCCCCCGGATGCAAAATTGAGTTCAATAATTGTAGGGCCTAACTCTCCCATGTCGTAGCCCCTTACCCTGCACACCAGACCTTGTTCTCAAAGAGCCTCCATTACACACCACCTCTTGTTAGTCACTAACAATCCCCATTAACAGTTATTCACCCTCATAGCCAGATCGTTATCAACTCTTTTGTCTATTCCACTGCTCTTCTCTCTCTTCAGGCTTAAACCTTTATCCTATCGTTTACTCCCCACTCCATCACCCTCCCTACTTTCTACATACAAATCGACGTTTTCCCAGCTCCCATCAGTTCTGGGGAAGAATCACCGGACCCAAAACATTAACTCTAATTTTTAATTCACAGATGCTGTCAGATCTGCTGAGCTTTTCCAGAAACTTCTGTTTTTGTTCATGATTTACAGCATCTGCAGTTCTTTCAGTTTTTATTTGGTGCTGCTTTCACCTGAGAGTCACATGGTTCCGGCAGGTTGAGAAAGAGAGTCCTTACATTGAAGGCCTTTAATCCACAATATTGGCATCACAAACCAGCCATCCAGCCCACACAGCTAACTGACAAGCGTATGATGTACTTTTGAGACATTTAGTCCTGTTTACAATTTTGACTTCCTTATTTAAGAAAGAAGGATATACTTGTTTTAAAGCAAAATATTGCAGATGCTGGAAATTTAAACCAAAAATTCAAAATACCAGAGAAACTGAGCAGGTCTGACAGCTTTTGTAGACAGAGAAAAAGGGTTAACGTTTTGGGTTCAACATGACTCCAGCTTCTGAAGAAGTCAGTACAGACTCAAAACATCAATTCTGCTTCTCTTCACAGATGGTGCTGGACCTGCTGAGTTTCTCCAGCACTGTCTGTTCATAGTTACACAATTGCTCTTCTGTGGAACCCAAAGATATAGTTACATTGGAAGCAGTTCAGTGAAGGTTTATTTGACTGATTCTTCTTAGGAGGAAAAGTTGAACACATTGGGCATATATTCATTGACGTTAAGAAGACAGAAAGGTGTTATAGTTGAAACATATAACACTTTGACAGGTTGCACACCGTGAGGATGTTTATTTCTTTTGCGGGAGGCTAGAACTATAGGGCACAGTTTAAAAGCAAGGGGTCTCCCATTTAAAGCAGAGATGAGGGATTTCTTCTTTCAGAGAGTTACTGTTCATGGAATTCAGACTGCAGTGGATACTAGCTCACACCTGCTAGATAGAGTTTTGGTTGACACAGGAATCAAGTGTTACATGTCAGAAAAGAATGTGTCGTTATGGCGACAGTTGGATCAGATGATCTTCTTGAACAATTAATTCCTACTTGTTAGGTTGTTTTGGCTCACAACCTATTTAAGTCAATGATAACACAGTGTGGAGCTGGATGAACACAGCAGGCCAGGCAGCATCAGATGAGCAGGAAGGTTGACGTTTCTGGCCAGGACCTCTGAAGAAGGTCACTGAAGAACTTTCCTACACCTCTGATGCTGCCTGGCCTGCTGTGTTCCTCCGGCTAAACACTGTTATCTCTAACTGCAGCATCGGCAGTCTTATTATCTCTACCTAAGTCAAAGTTCTGGTAAGACCAATCCTACTTTTTTTCCCAGTTTTTAGCACACATTCCAATGCCTTTAAAATATTTACAATCTTATTGGGATATTCGCAATTAACCTGCTCAGTGATGTTGTAAATACCCTTGAAACAGGTAGGACTTGCCCTTGGGTCAATTGCAGGAGTACCGCACCACGTGGTTTCATGGGGGCGTGGTTACAGCTTTAAGCGTTGCTGTGGCAACGGTAGGCGGGACCGTACCGCCGACAACCCTTGTCTGATTGGCGCTTTGTTCCCCAGATTCGCTTCCCTATTGGTTCGCTGTAACCACCAATGAAATTACACGTGCGGCCTTCCGCTCTGGGCTGACTGTGAAGGTTGAGCGAAGCGATGCCGGTCGCCGATAATGGCCGGGTGGTTGTGAGAGTGAGTGAATGCTCGGAGAGACAAACAGTCACCTCAGCCTGGTAATGGTGGTTGGATCTGTTGTGTTTCTTTGCACCTTTGCTATTTTATTTTGGAGTGTTTGTGATGGACGGTGCCATGGACCATAAAGCGCATGCGCAGATGCAAGTGCTGGGATCCATCCTCTTCCCCTCCCCCCTGTCCCCTCCTCCTATACTTTCCCCTACCCCCACCCCCCTTCCCCTTCTTCCTCCTCCTCCTCCTCTCCCCCCTCCCCTCCTTACCACCCTCAACCCCTGCTCCCCCTCCCCATCTCATCTCTCATCTCTCCACCTCTTTCTCCCTATCCCTCCTTCCCCCAACCCGATTCCTCCACTTCTCACAACCACCGCCCCCCGCCAACCTGTTTCCACTGTTCTACTATGCATTTAGGCAGGCATGGTTCTAGTTGTGATGGATTCCTTGCTTTCAGAACTTTTTTTTTAAACATAGCCTAATTGAAAAGTCTTACTACTCCAGTTTCTAAAGAAATTAAGACTGAAATTAGTTTAGGAACTTCTAGGAGACTGAAACTAGTTGCAACCATATAAAAGGATATTGAGCCACCACAGGTCAGATAATCCTTTCGGTACAGTTCAGACAGGCTGAAGAAGGCAAAAGTGAGATGCAGAAATTGTGGATAGGCAGGTATGTACATGTACAGTTTTTGTGAAGCTGGTTGTGCAATTTTGATAGCTAGCGATCTGGCTACATCCCAGAAAATGATGAGCTGAAATTCTTTGTGGGAATTTGTGACTGAGGTTTTCATATGTGCTGAGTGGACAGTCAAGCTAAACTGCAAGGCAATCCTTTATACCTGGTGTTTAAGATGTAGTTCCTCATTTATAACTGATCACAATTTGTTTATTCATGTTTGATTTGTGTTAATTCTAGATTTTAGAGGATAGGCATTACCTGAGATGGTATTGCTTTGTTTGCCTCTCAAAGTCAAAAACGTTACTTTGTTTTAAACAGTGGACTTCTGTGGCCTTGTTCTTTTCATTAAATAACTGATATTTGAAATTCCTTCTTCTCTAACTCCTTTGTTTAGAAAATCCTGACTAAGGTTTTAATAAGGATTTACTTTTCTTCACTGGGGGTTTCATTTGTCTGATTTAGTTCACACATCTTGAGCCTCAAGCTTGTTTGTTCAAGCCCTAGTTTAGAGATGAAGGCATGTAATCTGGGCTGATGCACTCATGCAGTACTGACTGAGGGCATAACCGCCAAAAATGGTGTTTCTGATATGATGTGAAACCAAGGCCCTATCTGCACTGAAATGGAGCAGAAGATCCCACAAGTTTCCAAGAAGACCTTGAGTTTTCCTCTATCAATACCACAAAAACAAACATTCGTCTCTTTACCTCCCTGTACCATATTCATCTGATTATGTGATTTTGATACCTGGTTCTTTCACGTACATTAGCCATTTCTACCCAGTAACAAAAAGAGAGTATCTTACTGGAATTACTGATTCCATAAAGCTTAGGCAAGTTTAGTAAGTAAAGATTTGATTGATCTAGGGGGTAATGTTCTGGGATAGAAATCTCATCTCTGGATGTGATGACCAGGGAGATGTGTCTCGTCAACCTGTTTGGATGTGTTAATGAACAGAAAAGGCTTTATTTGTGAAATTATTAGGAGTGGCCAGCAGGGGGCTGAAATTAAAGCAATAAAATGTCTCGGAAAACATTTTGTTTCAAAGCAACACGTACAGCCCAGCAGAGATTTACCATAAGAAAAACTGATCAATTAATGATTTTTTTTGGTCAGGCGTCATCAGGAAAGTTACAATGGAGGGGACAAAACAGTCAAGGGTCTCTCGTCCTCATAAGATCAGTGAATCGTCAAAGGTTAGTGTAATATCATTCATGAAAATGAGCATCTGATATTGTTAGTGTGTAATGAGAGAATTCTTGAATTGTATAATATTATACTTGTTGAAATGTTTCCTCATCTATATGGCTCCAGCAAGAAACATTTTATAGTTTGCTTACTCAACAAAGCTTATTGAGATTTCCTCGGGGACCATGGGTTTAATTTTGATTTGAATTGTTATTGTCACATGTACTTGGGTACAGTGTAAAGTTTTGTTTTGCCTACAGTACAGATAGATCATACCATACAGAGATCATAGGCTGATTGTATGTCTCGCCCTGTTCAAAGTTACAGCTGCAAAGAAGGTGCACAAAAAGCAAGATCAACATTAGATTTGAAATTTGAGAGGTCCATTCAGAAGTCTCGTAACAGTGGGGAAGAAGCTGTACTTGAATCTATTGGTACATATGCTTTAAGCTTTTGCATATTTTGCCTGACAGAAGAGGTTGGAGGAGATTATAACCGGGGTGGGAGAGGTTGGCTGCCTGCCCAAGGCAGCGAGAAGTGTAGATGCAGTCAATGAATGGAAGGTTGGCTTGAGTGATGGCCTGGACAGTGTTCGCAATTCTTTGTGGTTTCCAATGGTCCTGGGCAGAGCAGTTGCCATACCAAGCCATGATGAATGCTGATAGTGCTTTCTTTGGTGCATCCGTAGAAATTGGTGACTGTCCTTATGGACATGCTGAATTTTGATATCCTGAGGAAGAAGAGGTGTTGTAACTTTTTGACTGTTACATCAAAGTCGGTGGCCCAGGACAGGATTGTTGATCGCCACTGTTGGGAATTTGATACTCTCGCCCATCACCACTTCGGCTCCATCGATGTAGATGAGGGCGTGCCATCCTCCTTGCTTCCTGCAGTCGATGATTGGCTCTTTCGTTTTGGTGATGTTTAGGGAGAGATTGTTACCTCTACACCACACAACAACACCAAGCTCTCCCTCTGATTCCTGTATTGCCTCCTCAGTGTTTGATATCTGGTCTACAATTGTGGTGTCGTCAGTGAACGTGTAGCTGGAGTTCAGATGAAATTTGGCCCGCAGTCATGAGCATACAGGAGGTATAGTAAGGGGCTCAATATGCTGGTGCTGATTATCATGGAGAAAATGCTGTTGCCTGTCTTCTCTGATTTGCTGTCTGAGTGATATATTTTCTGATGATAGGTGTGTTTTTTGTTTGAACAGGTCATTAAATTGCATTCCATTTAAAATAGCATCCACTTATCCTACCCAGTAAAATGCTTGTGTGTTTCCTACACTATAGTAGTGGTCAATCTTCCTTCAAAGATGGAAGCAGCCAGACAACAAACTGGACTGTATTGCTCACAGACCACACTCAACTTTGCCAGTTCAAACATCATGGAAGCCATAATTTTAAAATATAAACTGCAAAAGGATGCAACAGTTGTATTTTGCTCTGTTCAAAGTAAGTTTGGAAATTACTACAACTGAAAAGTACTTAATTAGCTGTCGTATACTTTGTGGCATCCTGAAGTCACAAAAATGCCAGTCTCTCTTTTTCTTTTCCTGCGATTGGCAAAGCTGAAACTGTTTTCCTTTGGGAAAAGATTGCCCTAAGAATTGTTAGAGCTTTTCAAAATTGGGGAGGGGATTTCTAGGCAGACTAGATTAAGCTGGGAAATATTCACGTTGGAAGAATTAAGACTTACAGGTCGTAAATTTTAGGTTATAGGCAGAAACAATCGTGACATGATGAAAAACCTTTACACTGATAGAATTGGTATCTGGAATGAGCATCAGATCTAAATATGTTTGCAGGACTTTCCCTTGACTTAACTACCTCCCATCAGCATGGAGGACTAGTTCACCGTAGGCTGCATTGAGTTCGTCAAGTAAGGATTTAAACAAAATGTGATCAAGGACCTTTGCTTGATTTGAGTTATCTTAACAACTTTCATTACAAATGAAAACATTCCATAATTTTATTTGCTAATGCTTGCTCATGGATTATAAAGTGGCAATTGACAAGAGGTGGAATCAGGATAATTCTGTGATATAAAGCAAATTCTGTATTTGACCCAAACTGACTGTAGACCAGTCATGTTATGATGGAGACCTGTTTCTTGACTGATCACTTTATAAACATGATGGGCTCTATAGTCTCATATGTTTCCAGTATCGTAATATATTGAAGTGTTTTTCTTGAGCACTTGTGCCTTTTTGAACTTGTTGTAGATATCTTTATCTCGCTCTCCCCTTTTAAGGGATAAAAGGGTGAGAAGATTTTGCGTGTGCACAAAAACAAATCTGCTGGGCTGTGTTGGTCATGTCAGTGGATTAACTGAAATGCAGTGAGAAGCATTCACAGTCCTTCAGACCCTGATGCAGTTACTGAAGGATGTCTTTGGAGAAAGATTCTACTCCTCTTGCTACTGTGAAAGCACAAAGTGATGTGCTCCGGATTGCTGTTATTTCTTCTTTGTTTTTAAAGTCTCTGAATAAAGAGTCAGTGGCACCGCTATTGCTTCATTGATTAATTAGCTTTCTGTGAATGATTTGTTGTGTTTTGCCTGAAAATGGGAAACGTACCCTTGAATTTATTGTGCATTGTGAATGGTGCTATTCCACATTTCCCTTTTTAATCATCAGCATCGTGAAACAGGAAGAGGAGAAGGCTGTTCAGCTACCCTAGAGCCTATTCCACTATTCATTAGGATTGTGCCTGATCCGACATTGCTCCTGTCCACTTTTTTTTATAGTTGTGAACAGAAATTCATTGTCCCATTTCATGTGGATGTTGTACTTTTGTGGCTTCTTTTCAGCTGGTACAGGTTCATGGCTCATTATTGTTGCTTCATCATTGTAGTTCCTGATGTCACTCTGCCACTGGTCACACTGCAGATAGGTCTCTGGATCTGTGCCTTTGAAACATCCATATTGTTGCTGGCGGCTTCAAGTGTGGAGGCATGGACGGTCATTTTGATGCTTCTGATTTGTTTCTGGGGCTGTGGTCAACTTGTATTACTCAGATACTGGATGTGGGTGTGTTAGTGTTCCCTGTAATCTTTTTCCCATCCTACATGAGCCTATCATAAAACAGCTAAAGAAACAAAGCCGCAGGTTTACAGACAACGGCAGAGGATTTTGCCAAGTTGAGGTGCTGTTGCAGAGACACTTTGTGAACATGATGGGCTGAATAGCCTCATATGTTTCCAGTATCGTAATATATTGGCTTCACACATCAGTTCCTTTTTCTTTATATTGCATTGTCACCACAAAGTTTTCCCTGCAATAATAGCACATCTGGCCCAAGTGAAACATGATGTAACAAATAGAACAGAAGAAGACCCAAAAGAACATCTACCTTCTATCCAAAGTTGCTGCCAGACCTGCTGAGTTTCTCCCAGCAATTTTTCTGCTTTTTCTTTTAACTCAAGACCATCCTTTTGATCTGAAGCCAATGCAGGGGTTGCATAAGCAGGGAGAAAGCAAACGGTCACAAAAATTTTTCTCCCTTGTTTCCTGGGTCAAGTGAAATCCAGAAAGACCACCATGCTTCTGTCAATGTAGCTCAGTGACATAGTAGTTAATACTTCAGCATATCTATATTGCCCTTCCACTACACGGGTTTGCATGACAAATCACTTCCATGACGTTTATTAGTTTTTTTATTTAATCGGTTAAAAATTGATTCCTGGAATGATGTGACATTGTTTAATGAGAATTTTTCCCACTGTTACTGGCAAAATATGTTGTGCAAAATTCAAAGATTGACCCTGCGTAAAACCAGATGTCATTATTATCTTGTTTCTCCTTCCACAGTCATTACCTTGGATCTTTTACCTAGTGGATTGCACACTGGCCCTCCCTTGCAACTGATTCATTATGGATTGAAGCAAATTAGGAAAATAATGTTGCTCATTGGAATTGCATTGAGAAGTTCTTCCGGATCTGCTTGTTAATATCTAACTAGCACCCTAAAGTTCATTGTCCAATTGTCTGAAAGTTCATGGTGGTCCTGTCATATAAGCCCAATGAACATCATGTCAATGTCACAGGCATCCACAGCTTAAAATACCATACTTGTGTGAAAGACAAGCTCACTATTATTTCTAATGTCATCCAAACGATAAACATTCTATGCTTAAAATAAATGTAACTAAAAATAATTATTATTTTACAAAGTTTTAGTCAATGTGTATCCCCATCGTATCAACCTATCATGAACACATTTCGTCTTTACCAAATTTATTTTTTGAAAAAAAATGACGAGCCAGTTACTAATGTTTCAGGTTGGGATGAAGGGTCATCAACTTGTAATATTAACTCTTGTTTCTTTCTACGTGTTTAACCTTCTGTATTTGCAGCATTTTCTGATTTTTTTTTGTTTTTGGTTTCAGATCTTTAACATCAGCAATATTTTGTTTTTGCTTGACTGATTTTATATTTTCCAGAAGTTGAAGATTTTTAAATGGATTTAAATAACAGTAGTGTGTAAAATACATGCTGCCAGATTGAGTCATTTTTATCGGTAGCAATCAATTTATTTATTCGTAGTTTCTTTTTCTGTATTTGTTCCTGGGGACAATTAGATTGCCTGAGTGCAGCAAAGAAACAGAAATTGGGCAAAGCAGCATATGATCATAATGGAATGTTGTTAATTTTCTATTCTCCCCCCATCGGTTAAGTGAACAAAACATTTGAAAAACTTCCAATATCAATATTAGTACCTGATCTTGTTTTCTCACTGTGTGTTTGATTTTAAAAATTGTGTAGCTTCAGAAACAGAAAGCCATTCCCTCTGAAATTCTTGCTAATTACGGTCCTGCAGCACTGCCTCCCTAATTTGATTCCTGTGCCGAAGCGAGTAACCTACCTGTTCTACTGGACGCAAGACCATTAACATACTTCATATTCCAAGTGATAAGATTTTATCTGCCCCCTGCATTTGCACTTCTGCAGTGAAAAAGAGGGAACATATTACACACCAAGAAAATAAGTTGTAAAATCTGGTCAACTCATACTGAAATGTTTGGATAATGTTGTAAATATATGAAAGGGAATTTGCATATCACCTTTGGCCAGTATTGAGTGCTCAAAACCTCATGGGTTTGTTGCGACTTCACAGTATTCATATCACTTCATAGATCAGTCTGCTAACTGCCTAGTACTTCTGTTGCACGAATGAATAATTGTAGAATGCGTCATTGTTGGTTGGGTAAATGCATTTTTTACATTTTTGCATTTATTTAGATCATTAAAACTTCTTGTTATTCTTTAAAAATCCAAAATCTGTGCAACCGGATGTAAGATTTTAACTATTACGAGCAAAGTGTATAATTTCTTTCTACCTAATGTTAACTGCCATTGCATAATCATTGGTTATTTTGTGATGATTTGCTATTCCAATTACTTAGCTGTAAAAGGAAGCAGTGTAGTATTTACATTTGATGACATACTTATTTATAAAAATGTTACAAATTGTTTTGGTTGCTGTGGCTGAAGTGATAAATCCTGAAAACGGTGCTCCACTTAATTAAAATTATACTGGCACCCAGCTGAACTTTACAAAGACACATTGATTTTCAGAATTTGAGAGCACAGCTGGCTTGAATTGTGTGATTTACATAACCACTTTTGGCCACTGGCCAACTTAGCAAAACAATACTTTTAGAATTGTTTATATCACAATTGCATGGTAAAGATGTTTGACAAGCAATAAAGAAACAAATACAATCAAAGGATTTGGATGTGATTTACTGGTCTAATTAATACACAACCTAATTGGCAATAGTCTGTATCAAAACAACTTCTTCAGTCCTCAGGGTATTGAGTAATTCACAATACTGTAGTTCGTGTGCTAATAAGTGAATACTTAAATATATGGTGTGAACTCAAAAATGCATTTAACAAGTACGTAAGGTTTTTATACCTCAATAAACAGTCTTAGGAAATCCTAAATGCACATTTTAACTCCAAAATGCCAGATAATAAAGTGACCCTAAAGTGAATTCTCTTTTCAGGTGTACAGATGGGCGGATCATTCTAGTGTCATTCTTCAGGGGCTAAATGAGCAGAGACAGAAGGGACTGTTCTGTGATATCGTGCTTGTGGCAGATGAGCAGAGAGTGTCTGCCCATAGGAATCTATTGGCTGTTTACAGTGACTATTTTAATTCTATGTTTACAATTGGAATGAGGGAAGCTTATCAAGAAGAAGTTGAATTGGTTGGAGCCTCTTACATTGGTCTAAAAGCTGTGATTGACTTTCTCTATAGCAGTGAACTCCCTTTAGATGGTGGAAACATTGACTATGTGCTGGAAACTGCTCATCTTTTACAAATTTGGAAAGTTGTGGATTTTTGTTGCGAGTACCTCGAGAGTGAAGTTAGTGAAGAAAACTACCTTTATCTTCAAGAACTGGCTTCAATTTATGACCTAGAGCGACTGGACTGTTACATCGATAGTTTTATTCTGCATGGCTTTGGTACACTTTCCTTCACTCCAGAATTTTTGCAGAACATATCTATGCAAAAGCTTTGTCTTTATTTGGAGAGCAACAATGTGCAACATGAATGTGAGCATGACTTGCTACAGGCTGCACTGCAGTGGTTAACACAGAGTCCTGATAGAATGCAAGATGCTCGCCTTGTCCTCAGAAACATCCATTTCCCACTTATACCCAAAAGTGATCTATTGCAACGAGTTAAACCAGCAGTGTGTTCCCTACTTCCCAAAGAAGCAAATTGTGATGTGTTCTTGGAAGAAGCAATATATTATCACAATAACATTACAAAGCAACCAGTACTTCAGAACAAGCGTTCTTCCCTTCGCTCAGATATTGAAAGACTACTGTTCATTGGTGGGGAAGTGTCAGAACGTGGAGAAGAGCTAAGTGATGATATGTGCTTCTTTGATGCGACAAAAGGGCAATGGTTTTCTGAAACAATGCTGCCTGCAAGACGGAGTCATCACTGTGTGACTGTCTTTGGAGGTTTTATCTTTATGGCAGGTGGAAGCTCATCCCGTGATAATGGGGGTGATGCAGCTTCAAACGTCCTTTATAGATATGATCCTAGATGCAATCAATGGTTCAAGGTAAGTTTCTTCTCTTCTATAACTTGGCATCACTTCTTCTATTTTAACATGAAAAATGAACACGTAAAATGTACACCTTTTAGGTGTACAATTGACATCACGTTATAGTGACCAAGTCACTTAGAGGTTGATGACCTTGTATATTAAATTGGCAGAAAAGTTGTAAAAGGCAGCTGAATAAATGCGTTCATCAAACTGCGGTTGATATACCTTAAAGCTAAAGAAGTATTTGTTCCCGATCAATGAGAAATATTAAAATCTCTCCTGGTGGGTGCCTACCTGACTTGAAAATTTAAAATCAAGTGTGAAAGTTCATCAGTTGACAGACCTTGGGGGGGAAAAAATGAGTTTATTTTCTGTACCATTTACATTTTAACTTCTGTTCATTTGACAACTGGGGAAAGTAAATATTGACACGGACATTTTTACAGTAGCAGAAACAAGGAAGGATAATGATATGCCAATGAAATCTAGTAAGCTTCAGCTATTTGGACAAAAATATAGCTCCACTGAACTTGCAATATTTTAACAGACAAAAAACAGATATTTACGAGCAAAATATCCACATTAAAGGACTTCTATTTGACAAACTTGCGAGCTAATTTAGTAAGTTTTCTGATAAATGGTAATTTATTCACTTTCCTGTTGAGCCATTAATACCTTTTAAACATTTGACAAATTTTGGACATTTGTCTTGTACAATAGTTCTGGCAATTGAAATAAAACACAGAATTGCAGATGCTTGAAATCTGAAACAGAAAAAAATTGCTGGAGAAACTCAGCATGTCTGGTAGCATCTATGCAGAGAAAGTGGAGTTAATGTTTCGGTTCCAGCAAGTGCTGCTCAAGATTGTTCGGGATGATAAATGGGATAGAGAGGCCTGCAAGAAAAATGAGGACCCTGGGGAGGAGGATGCTTTCCTTGGCCATGTCGGAGCTCGGTTGCATTGGGTACTACAAGTCCAGACTGGATTCAATTACTTGGCTGCTGGTCACTTCCAGATGAAGTAAGACACTGTTTCGGAACAATGGAAATACTGGTGGTCACACAGGAAGAGGCGGCCCCATAGTACAACAGTTAAAACTGTTTCTGTCTTCAGATACTACCAGACTTGCTGGGTTTCTCCAGTAAATTTCCATAAAAATTATGATAAGCCGAAAGACAGAAAATTTTTTAGGAACCAACAGGGAGTGATTTTAAAAAGCTCATAAACAGGGAGAAAATTGGTTTATAAAAGTGAATTGGTAAGAAGTAAAAATGGAAACAGCAAAAGCTTCTGCAGATATGTAAAAGAAAGGGTGGCTAAAGTGTTGGAATCCTGACAGAATGGAATGGGAGAGTTGATAGGGAGTAGGGAAGTGGCAGGTAGTTTAAACCAGTATTTTGTATTGATCCTCATGGAGGAGACAATAGACATCCTAAAGATAACAGATGAGCAAGATGCTAATGGGAGGAAAGCTCTTGTAATAATCTCTGTCACAAAGACGCAGTATTTTACAAACTAATGGGATTAAAGGCAGACAAGTTGCCAGGACCTGATAGTCTGCATCCAAGGGTTTTAAAGGAAATGGCTACAAAGATAGTGGAGTCAGAGTTATACAGGACAGAAACAAACTCTTTGGTCCAACTCATCTGTGCCAACCAGGTATCCCACACTGATCTAGTCCCATTTGCCAGCATTTGGCCCAAATCCCTCTAAATTGTTCCTATTCACGTACCCATCCAGATGGCTTTTAAATGTCGTAATTGTACCTCCCTCCATCACTTCCTCTGGCAACTCATTCTATACATGCACCATCTTCTGTGTGGAAAAAAACTGCTGCTCAGGTCCTTTTTTTAAATCTTTCTCCTCTTGCCTTAAACCTGTGCCCTCTAATTTTGGAATCTTTTAAGTTGGGGTAAAGACCTTGGCTAATCAACCTATCCATGTTCCTCAAGATTTTATAAACTTCTATAACATTACCCCTCAGCCTCTGCTGTAGAGAAAAGGCCCCAGCCCATTCAGCCTCTCCCTACACCTCAAACCCTCCAATCCTGGCAGCATTCTTGTAAATCTTTTCTGAACCCTTTCAAGTTCAACAACATCTTTCCTATAGCAGGGACATCAGATTTGAATGCGGTATTCTAAAAGTGGCTTCACTCATGTCCTTGTATTTTGATTTGGATTTTCAGAAGGCCTTAAATAAGGTACCACAAAAGATTATTGCACAAGACAGGAACTTCCTGTGTTGGTGGTAATGTATTCATGTGGATTGATTAATTTGCACACACTAGAAAGATTTGGAATAATTGGGTCTTTTTTTTTCAGTTGAGTGTACATAGCTAGTGGAGTGCTACAGAGATTGGCCATAGGAATTCAATTATTTATGATCCATATTAATGATGTGGAGGAGGAGCAGAGTGTGACGTATCCAAATTTTCTGCTGTTACAGAAATTCTTGGGAGGGCATGTTGTGATTAGAACTTGAGGAATAGACACAGGATGTAGATAAGTTGAGAAAGTGGGCAAAAATTTGGTAGAGTTTAATGTAGGAAAGTGTGAGAATCAAAAGGCAGACTACTATTTAAATGGAGAGACTCCAAAAATGCGTAGCATAGGGGGATCCATATTCATGTGCAAGAAATGTATACAGCATGCAGGTGCAACAAATAATTTCGATGGCAAATGGATTTTCCCCTTTTTTTTTGCGAAGGGTTGAAATTTTAAAAACACAAAGTCTTGTAGAATGTTGGTGAGATCAGACCTGAAGTACACTACAGTTTTGGAACCCATATTTATGAAAGAATATACTGATGTTGGAGGCTGTTCGAGAGATTCAGTCGACTGATTCTATTCATTTCACTAGGAATGAAAGGGTTGATTTATCAAGAACAACTAAGTATGCTAGGCCTTTATTTGTTAGCGTTTAGAAGATTAAGGGTGATGTTCTTGAAACATAGAAAATTCAGAGAGGCTTTGACAGAGTAGATATTGAGATGATTACCAACTAGTGGAAACTAAACTTGGGGCATAGTTACAGAATAAGGAGACTCATTTAAAACTGAGATGTAAAGGAGTTTCTGCTCTGTGATTGTGAATATCTGGAATTCTCCAGATATGTGGAGGCAACTTCAGAATGAAAGCTGTTTTTCTATAATCTATTCTTTATAGTGAGAGATGTGATTTTAGATTTTTGAAAGCTGCCTATTCTTGTTAGATTTTTAGATTATTTAGACAACTTTTTTTTCTCAGAATGATAACTGAAAACGTGAAGCTCTGCAAGTTAGACAGTGCAAATGTGAGGTTTTTTTAAATTATTGTAGTCTTTGATCATTTGTGTGGAATTAATTTGTGTAACTTGATGCTTTCAGCTTCAGATTAGATTCCCTACAGTGTGGAAACAGGCCCTTTTGGTCCAAAAAGTCCACACCGCCCCTTGATGTATCCCACCCAGACCCATGCCCATATAACCCACACACTCCTGAATACTACAGGCAATTTAGCATGGCCAGTCCACCTAGCCTGTACATCTTTGGACTGTGGGAAGAAACTGGAGCACCCGGAGGAAACTTGCGCAGACGCAGGCAGAATGTGCAAACTCCACACAGACAGTTGCCCAAGGCTGGAATTGAACCCGAGTCCCTGGTGCTGTGAGGCTGCAGTGCTAACCACTGAGCCACCATGCCAATCCAAATTAATTAGTTATCAGCAATCCTGCAATTCATGATAGACATGCAGAGAGCACATTCATTTACTTGGAATGTGAAGTGATACTTAACAGACAACAAAGGGCCAGTGTACTACAAAGTTAATTCTAAAGGCATTAGAAAGAGAGCTGAAAAGATAGTTCCAGGGATGAAGAACTTCAGCTGTGACAATAGATTGGAAAAATTGGGAGTGTGTGCCTTTGGAGAAGAGAAGGCTGAGAGGAGATTTGATAGAAGATTCAAGTTGTGAATGATCTGGACAGAATGGTACAGACCCTTCGGTTCAACTCATCCGTAAGGACCAGATATCCTAAATTAATCTAGTTCCCTTTAACAGCATTTAGCCCATATCACTGTAAATCCTTCCTATTCGTATACCCATCCAGATGCTTTTTAGATGTTCTAGTTGCACCAGCCTCCAACCCTTCTTCTGGTCCTCATACGTGCACCACCCATTGAACAGTTGCCACTTTGGTCACTTTTAAATCTTCACCCTCTCTCCTTAAACCGATACCCTACAAGTTTTGAACTCCTCTCCCCTGGGGAAAAGACCTTGGCTAGACACCCTATCCATGTCCCTCACAATTTTATGAACTTCTGCCAGGTCATCCCTCAGTTTCCAATGCTCCAGGGAAAACAGCCCCAGCCTATTCAGCATCTTCCTATAACCCTCCAACCCTGGGAACATTATTGCAAATTTTTTCTCTCCCCTCTCAAGTTTCAGAACATTTTCTTAAAGCTGGGAAATCAGAAATGAATGCAATATTCCAAAAGTGGCCTAACCAATGTCTTGCGGAGTTGCAACATGACCTCCCAACTCTTTTTTTTTTACTCAAGGCACTGACCAATAAAGTTAAGCATACCAAATGCCTTTTTCACTATCCTGCGTACTTGAGACTTTACTTTTCAAGGAGAATGAACCAGTACTCCCAAGGTCTCTGGTTTGCAACTCTCCCAGGACCTTATCAATTAAGTGGATACTTCCTGTCCTCATTTGCCTTACCAAAATACAGCACCTTGGATTTCTCTACATTAAACTCATCTGCTGCACCTCTACTCATCGGCTTATCTGATCAAGGTTCTATTGTACTCTGAGAGAACCTTCTTCACTGTGGGCATGGGGAGAGAAAAGTTCCAGCCTTTCCTTAGAGGTCAAACCCTCCAGTCTGGGTAAGATCGTTTGTAAATCTTTTCTGCACCCTTTTCATTTTAATTATCACTTTCCTATATCAGGGTGACAAGATTGTATGCGGTATTCTAAAACTGACTTCACCAATATCTTGTACAGCCACAACATGGAGTCCCAACTCCTGTACTCAGTGCACTGACCAACGAAGGTAAGTATGCCAAATGCCATCTTCGTCACATTGTCTACCTGTGACGCCACTTTCAACAAACTTCATCTGCATCCTAGATCTCTCTGTTTGACAACATCCTTTAGGGCCCTACCATTTAACTGAAGTCCTTGCCTGGTATGTCTTACCAAAATGCAACATCTCACAAATATCTAAAGTGAATTCCATCTGCCATTACTTGGTCCTTTGGCCAAGATTCTGTTATACTTCTTAAATAACCTTCTTCACGATCCAATATAATCATCAATTTTGGTGTCAAACCATGTGCCCGATATTCTCATCTAAATCGTTTTATATAAATGATGAGCAACAGCTGACCCAGGCCCAATCCTTGTGGCACACCACTGGTCACAGGCCTCCGGCCGGATCAACAACCTTACACCGACCTCTGTCTGCTACCATCAAACCGATTTTGTATCCACTTGGCTGGCTGTCCCTGGATCCCATTTGTTCTAACCTTAATAACCAGTCTACCATGCAGAATCTTGTCAAAGGCCTTACTAAAGCCCATGTAGACAACGTCTACTGCTCTGTCTTCATCAGTTTTCTCGGCCGACCCTTCAAAAAACCCTCATTAGTGAGACACAATTTCCCATGCACAAAGCCATGCTGACTATTCCTAATCGATCCATGCTTTTCCAAATGCATGTAGATCCTGTCCCTGAGAATCCCCTCCACCACTAATGTCAGGTTCACCAATCTGTAGTTCCGTGGCTTTTCCCTTCAGCCTTTATTAAATAATGTCATAATATTCGCCACCCTCCAGTCTCCCAGCACCCAACCCGTGGCTGTTCATAATACACGTTTCCACTGGCTGCCTCGCAGTTAGCTTCCCACAATGTCCTAGGATACACTTGATCATGCATCAGTACCTTTATGTATTTTATGACCTTCAGCACCATTCTTTTGTAATGTGGACTCTCTTTTCAAGACATTCCTATTTATTTCCTTAAGTCTCCCAGCTTCCCTGTCTTTCTCTACCATAAATACTAACACACAATACTCATTTAGGATTTTGCCCATCTCCTGTTTTTCCACACATTGGCCTCGATCTTTAAAGGGCCCTAATATTCCTTTTCAAATAGCAGTACAGGAACATTGGAGAATGACAGGAAGTGAACTGCTTATTTGACATGTAAAACACAGACACAATGAGCTGAATGATGTGCCCCTGACCTGTATCGATTCTGTGATATATGCGCAAATGTATTTCAGAACACAAACTTTTAAATTAGGTCTTTGTTAAATAGTGAATAGCATTTAAAGTTTCAGTATGCAGTGTAACAGTTAGGTAAAGCCACTGCATTTCTCATATGTGGTTTCTTAGATGTTCTAGATTTGCTTTTCAGGTTGCTCCCATGAATCAGAGACGAGTGGATTTTTACTTAGATGCTTTTGCAGAATTTCTGATAGCCGTTGGAGGAAGGAATGAAAATGGTGCTCTATCCTCTGTTGAAATCTATGACCCCAATAATGACTCTTGGTCCTACGTCGCTGGCCTACCAAGGTATTGAAATAACTTTTTCATGTGCTTAGTGTTGCACAATTCTGTGGATCTCTGTCTGTAGTAAACACATGCAAATGAGCTGAATGACTCATATCTTTAAATGTGTGAATTGGTTTTCAGTGATGTATTTTTTAAACTATCCTTTTGTAAACAGTGGCATAATAGATTGAATGCAGAAGACACCTTGAGATGCCTTGTCTATGAAGTAAGAAAAGCATACAGGTTAAGAATAAAGGAACCATGACCTAGCCATCAGAAATGGGAGGTGATTTGAACTTGGTTGTCAAAAATTAATTTCAAGGCAAGGTTTGAGATGGAGGGATTTAGTGGGAGCAGTGCATTCATATTTCAAAATGATCAAAATCATTATACCAGTGTACAAAATGTCTCTGGTTGTCTGAATTTCCAATGAAGATTGCTACTAATGTCTGAGTTTGGGTGTCCTATACTGCATTGAGAGAGGGGGAAAAAAAAGTGGTTTTGGTACTAGCCTATTACTATGAACTGGATGCTATTAAGATCAGAGATGATGGGAACTGCAGATGCTGGAGAATCCAAGATAACAAAGTGTGGAGCTGGATGAACACAGCAGGCCAAACAGCATCAGAGGAGCAAAAAAGCTGATGTTTTGGGCCTAGACCCTTCAGTGCTGATGAAGGGTCTAGGCCCAAAACGTCAGTTTTTGTGCTCCTCTGATGCTGCTTGGCCTGCTGTGTTCATCCAGCTCCACACTTTGTTATCTTGGATGCTATTAAGCCAGGTTCCATATTTATATTGACAGTGAGCTGTGTAACCATGCCTCTCGAGCCGTCTGCTATCTCTCTATTATCAGCTGCTTATGTGTTGACCAGTATCTCCTCCTTTTAAGAAAATTCTTAAAACTTTTTGGCCAAATATTTAGTTTTGTCCTAATCCGCCGTCTCTGGCACTGTTTGGATTTTTTTACCTAAATGTTCCTGTATTGTGGCCCATCATGTTCTACATTTATAAACATTGTATGAATACAAATTGCTGTATATTAATTTTGAAAAGTAGCCCATGTGATTTACCCTATCATTATAGACACTTTCCTCCTTTAAATCTATTGTTATAGATATGTTGTATGAATCTATTGCTGTATATATTTGTTACGATTTCCATTAATGAAATCCTTGCTTATTTTTTGTAGGTTTACATATGGCCATGCTGGTTCAATATATAAAGAATTAGTGTATATCTCAGGAGGTCATGATTACCAAATTGGACCCTACAGAAAGAATCTTCTTTGCTATGACTATCGAACTGATGTTTGGGAAGAAAAAAGACCAATGATAACAGCTCGAGGATGGCATTGCATGTGCACACTGCAGGATCATATCTATGCTATAGGGGGCAGTGATGATCACATTGAGTCTATGGAGAGATTTGATATTTTAAGTGTGGAATGTTACAGCCCACAGTATAATCAATGGACCCGAGTTGCCCCTCTCCTTCAGGCCAACAGTGAGTCAGGAGTGGCAGCTCTGAATGGAAAAATTTATATTCTTGGTGGCTATAGCTGGGAGAATACAGTGTTTTCAAAGGCTGTGCAGATATATAACAGGGTTGAGAATAAGTGGCACCGTGGCCCAGACCTCCCAAAATTAATTGCAGGAGTGTCAGCATGTAGTTGTGTGCTTAAACCTCGGTCTCCAGAGAAGAAGCTAAGGGTTAAACACTAGGACTGTTGTAGATCGTAACCAGTTCAAAAAGGCGCAACCTCAGGATGTCTATTAGTTTGACTTGAATTCATTGTGATGTAGAAAAAGCATCAAGCAATCCTAACTACCATTGTTTCTGCTATTTGGCAGTGTCGTTTGAAAAGAGCCACCTGTTCTGTTTATTCACAGTCATTGCTATATATATTGCTGTGTTAATGTGTAATACATTGCTATCAATGACATGTAGAAGTTGAAATTACTGTGCAAGGGATCCTGAAATGTGAATACTAGCTTTTTTTAATATATTAAGAATAACACCTTTACGAGGTTGGGGTTAGATTAAGAAGCGCTTTCTCCATTCAACCAGAGCAAGCATTATAACATGACTCCTAAGTCTATTGGGGACAAAATTCATTTAAAAAGCCACATCCATTTTTAAGTTATTTGTGTGTGTGCATGAATCAGCGGCATGCATGTTTGGGCTTCCAAGTAATCTGGCGTAATTTTTATGTATCTAAAGCCTACCAGGCTTTATGTGACTAAACTTGTGTGTTTGCTAAGATATGTGGTATTTTGTTGCATTGGCCAAACTGGGTGTGTAAGATAAGCAGTGTTAAGGTAAATGCCTGAATCAGTTGAAAGGGTGGTGTTACAAGCATAATATAATATGACACTGACAATCTTAGTCTCATATCTAGCAATCGTGTGTTTTATTTCTAGCGTAGCAATCAGCTGTACTATACACCAGTAAGTTCAGAAACAAAATAGAAGTCAACACAATCGCCAATTAAGAGAAGTTTTAACAGTAATGAAGTAGCTTTGACTTTTCTTTTTTTAAATCATATTTTGTTTTCTGCTCACGTCTCCGCCAGCGTTGTCTTTCAATGGAAGCTGCAGAAACTCAAATGCTTTCCTGCCATAGTTAAAATCAGAAACATTCCTGTGTAGGATGAAGTTCCATCACTGAAGTATAAATGTTCTACAGATTATGTTGTACTTTTTAAAATGTCCTTTACTGTCAGAATCCCAAGCTATTATTTTGAGAATAATGATCAATTGTATTTTCTTCTCATGCAAAATTGTAAAATAGTTAAGAAATGGTCAGCATTTTCTGCTCATCGGACAATTCTAACTGTTCAAGCACAAAAATCTGAAATCTAAACATAAGATTGCATATTTTATCTTTTAAAATATAAAGCACATACGTTTCCATGTTTTTGTAACAAACAGCTGAACATTATGAAATGTAGCAATAACACAACTATCAGGCTTTTAGATTTCTAAAATTTTTTAGACTTTTAACAATATGCTTGTACAACTCAGCATGTTTTTGAAAGCACAAGTCCTTTCAGTGTACCTTTTTAACAATATACATTTAAAATTTCAAAGGCCTTGCTCTTTCTATTCCTCCCTGTGTGCACAAACAATTCAAAGGAATAATTGCAACATATTTGGTCTATTAGTAATGGAAATAGACTTCTATATGTCACCATATTTACTTATTTTACCATAAGGCATTAGAAGTGTACTGACTTTGAGTTTTTATGGAAGGCAGCTTTTTCATTATATTAAATTACGTTTGAAAAGCATAGCTGATGATTCGTTGAGCTTGTAGCACATTCACTGTATGAGAGCTTTTTGAATGTGTAGGACTGAGGGCTGAATTTGCAAAGGCTCTTCAGTATGTGTGATTTTTAGTGCTGTGCATTGCTTATCTTTGCCTTTTATGCCTCTTTTGTAGGCATATGCAAACTGACAAGATTGTGTGCCCGCCTTTGGGTGCAATTCTTCACATTTCTTTGCTAATTTGTATATTTTTATAAAGGGTACCAAGTAGAAAGCTTTGCATGTTTGATTTTGTTTTAAAGAAGCACTTTCCACAGCAGAAGTTTAATGTGGCAAAAACAAAATGTGTAGTTGTAAACACCAGTATTGGTCCCAGATGGAACGGTTGGCAGGATGAATTATCTCTCAAACTTTAAAATGCTGGAAACTGGCATCTGACAGCACCTGAGGAGGGGTTTTAAAAAAAAATACAGTTCATGTTTCAAGGTTGATGACCAATCATCAGAACAGTGTTGTGGAGGTCAGGCAGAGAGTTAACTTAGAGAAGTTACAAGAAGTGCTGAATGTACACTTTGCAAAGAACAAAGGAAAAAAGAGCTGCAGGATAAATAAAGGTAGAAATGTATCAAAACATTTTTTTTCTTGTGGGAAGCTGGACTGTAGGTTTATATAGTCAAAAGGTTACTCTTTCCTAAACTTGTAACTAAGTTTTCAGAAATTTCAGTTATTTGCTAGGAGTTGATGGATGAATCCTGTTCATCGCTATTGCCTGGGTCTGCAAGGGTAACAAATATTTTCAGTCAGTTGGAAGCACTCCTGCTGCTGACTGCAGGTCTTGGCTACTTAACGACAGTCAATTAGGTGAAGCTGGCAACAAGTATGTGGACAAGGGGATAACACTATGGAGCTGGAGGGACACAACAGCAGGCTAGACAGCATCAGAGGAGCAGATAAGCTGACTATTCAGGTGGGGACCCTTCTTCAGAAATTGGGTGGGGGGTGGGTAAGTCGGAAAGGAGCTCAGAAATAAATAGAGAGAGAGGAGGGGTGGGGCTGGGGAAGGTATGTAGGATGGTAATGGGTGAGTGCAGGTAGGCAGTGGTAGGGATTGGTTAGTGAGATGGGAGGAGCAGATCGGTGGGAGAGAAGATGGACTGGTTGTGTCCGGTCAAGGAGGTGGGGATGAGAGGGAGGGTTGGTCATAGGTTGAGGCTGGGGGTGGGGAGACTTTGAAACTAGCAAAGTCCACACTGAGACTATTGGGTTGTAGCGTCCCAAGGAGGAGCAGCACCTCCTATTCTCCCTTGGGACCCTACAACCCAATGGTCTCAATGTGGACTTTGCTAGTTTCAAAATCTCCCCACTCCCGGCCTCCTCCTATGACCAACCCTCCCTCTCATCCCCACCTCCTTGACCTGACACAACCTGCCCCTCTTCTCTCCCACCTATCTGCTCCTCCCATCTCATTGGCCAATGCCCACCACTACCTACCTGCACTCACCCATTACCATCCTACATACCTTCCCCAGCCCTATCCTTCTCTCTATTTACTTATTTCTGAGCTCCCTTCCCCCTCCCCAATTTCTGAAGATGGATCCCGACCCAATATGTTAGCTTTCCTGCTCCTCTGTTGCCTGGGCTGCTGTGTTCCTCCAGCTCCACACTGTCATCTCTGACTCCAGCATCGGCAGTTCTTGCTATCTCTTGAGTGGACAAAGGGACCTTTCTCAGTTAAATATGAATCATTGTCATCCTGATTTTCATATGAAATATGGAAATATATTTCCATTTAGAATACACTTGGTGGGAAACATCCCTGCAGCTTTTCAGAATACAGTAGCTGTTAGAACTTGGAACATTACTTCAGAAAGCTACAGATGTCATGACAGTGCTATACTTCAAAAAACAGCAGATCAAATAACATAAAAGGGCACACATACCATTTATTTGCTTTAACAGGAGTAAGACAATTATTACATAGTGAAGGTACCATAAATTGTAGTAACCATTATAAACAGATGTGTAGCAACTCTACAATGTCCGTTTTCAACTGTGTATTCGTATATCCAATACTGCCAACCAAAATGTACAGTGTTTCCTTGTACAAAATAGCATCTATTTATTTTGATAGTAAATTGGAGGTTTTATTTGCCTAAAACAAGCATGTTTGTCAATGCTCTGTTTTAAATTGTTTTGGTTTGAGATGTCTTTTTAATATATACACTTCAGGAAACTTGATCTTTGAAACATTTTGCTTTTCAAACAAAATGTTGATATGTACAACTGTTGGAAGTTAAGTTGCGTGATGAATGTCAGTGTTTTGTGATTACAGATGTAACCGCTTTCTGCTGTAATGTTAACAGAACTAAATATACTGCTTCAGAAATTAAATACTCTTTATGGGTTTTGAGTATCGGTACGTAAAATTGTGAATTTACCATTTTATATTAGTATTTTCAAATCCGAAACTCTGTAATCTGCTACCTATTCATTTCTGTGTTATCTATTCAGCTGAATATTTATATACTAAAACCCAGCAGGTGACTAAGAACTTATGCTTACCTAAACACCATAATCCTACAAACTTTGTGTAGGTACGATTTTTGAGCTTGCAGTATTTTAGTAGACATAAAATTGAGAGATTTACTAGCACAGCAAAACATTTAACACACACAACCCCTATTTAACACTCTTACAGTATGACAAAGTTGCAGCTAACTAATTTTACTAAGTTATGATAAACAGTGATTTATTCATTTCCCTGCTTTAGCCATTAATGTCTTCAACTATTAGCAAATCTTGGAAATTAGACATGTAAAACAGTTCTGGCAACTGAAATTAAGCAAATAACTATAGATGTTGGAAATTTTGAAACAAAAATAAATTACTGGAAAAGCTAAGTATTTGACGCGAGAGAAACAGTATTAACTTTTCTCAATTCTGAAGAAGGGTTCTGGGACTCTGTTAACTGTGTTCCTTTCTACAAATGCTGCTGAACCATCCAAGTTTCTCCAGCAATTTCTGTTCGAGTTCTGGCAACTGTTGCTTTTTGAATGACTTCATCCATCCCAACCCATGGAGTTGACATAACATTGCCAGATTTGTTTTGTGGAAGACATTTTGTGATTTCTGACCTTATGCATATCAGATGCTGAGAAATTTTAGCATTCATACCAAGTTGTTGACGGATTTATTTTGATGCTCTGAAGCAGAATACTTTGAGTGGCAAATCATTGAGGTAGGTTTATACCTTAACTTCCTGGATGTTAAGCTGGTATTGCAGAACAGCTGATCATTGGGGCAAATGCCAGATTTTTATTAGTTTCAGTGAAGATGAAAATTGGACTTTTGCCACAATGGGTAGCTGCTCCACATTGCTGGTATAAAATCATCTGTAAGATGAAAATCTGTTCCCCTGTTATTGGCTTTATAAAGAAGATACGTAAATGTTAAACTGGAGCCACATATTCATACCGTTTTAAAATTTGTGTTTTGATTTATTAGCATGTAGTTAAATTCTGCTACAAATCTTAACTTTTGTTTGGTACTGTTATTACCCTTTTTTAACAACTGAAAAATAGAGAATCTAAATGTTGATCTGGATGTGACTTAATTAAATCCATCAATAAACTTAATTGTACAACAGAAATGTGTTTTTGCTTTTGTCAGTATTAGCTGTTGCAAACTTTATGGAAATTATCCATGACCTGTCTACTTCATTCTGTACTGGGTTGGTTACTAGAAATGTAGAAAGTAGCTTGCGCTAATTTAAAAATGCTAAGTTGGGAATTTACCAGAAGCGGTTGCATATTTGCAGGTTGATGACACAGTACATCAGCTAGTTGAAAATCCTAGCAAAAGGGATTAGACAGTAATTCTGTATTTGTTTCACTCACAACTGATCTGCTTTTCACTAACCTTTCACAGACTGCATTAAAACTGGAAAGAATGGTCAAACCTGCTTCTCAGCTCTAAACACAGAAAAATGTTTAGCATTTTTTCCCACCCTTGGTCCAGAAACTCCCCACCTACGTCCGTGACATCACCAATGCCCTCCACCTCCTCCAAAACATCTAATTCCCTGGTCTCCAACACCTCATCTTTACCACGGAGGCCCGATTACATTGCATTCCCCGTGTCGATGGCCTAAAGGCCCTCCGCTTCTTCCTGTCCCGCAGGCCTGACCAGTCCTCCTTCACTGACACCCTCATCCGCTCAGCAGGACTCCTCCTCACCCTCAACAACTTCTCTTTCAATTCCTCCCACTTTCTACAGACAAAGGGGTGCCCATGGGTACCTGCATAGGCCCAAGTTATGCCTGTCTCTTTGTAGGTTACGTGGAACAATCCCTCTTCTGTACCTACACTAGCCCTGAACTCCACCTCTTCCTCCGTTACATTTGATGACTGTATCAGCGCTGTCTCGTGCTCCCACGAGAAGCTTGAACAGTTCATCCACTTCACCAACACCTTCCACCCCAACCATAAGTTCTCCTGGATCATCTCTGATACCTCTCTCTCCTTCCTGGACCCCTCTGTTCACATCTCTGGCACCCACCTGGAAACTTGAAATATCCATTTCAAGCCCAGCAACTCCCACAGCTACCTTGAATACACCACCTCCCACCCATCTTTCTGGAAAAATGCCATCCCCAATTCCCAATGCCTTCACCTCCATCGCATCTGCTCCAAGGATGAGGCATTCCACTCTCGAACATCTCCGATGTCCTTGTTTTTCAAGTACCGCAACTCTTCCCCCCCAACCACCACAGCGGTCGAGAATGCCCTTGACCATGTCTCCAGCGTTACCCGCAACTCATCCGTCACACTCCCTCCCAGCAATAACAACCAAAACAGAATCCCCCACGTCCTCACATACCACCCGACCAACCTCCGGATCCAATGCATCATCCTCCGTCACTTCTGCCATCTGCAATCTGACCCCACCGCCAAATACATTTTCTCTCCCCACCCCTATCTGCTTCCCGGAGGGACCACTCTCCTGGGATTCCCTTGTTCGCGTCACACTCCCCAACAGCCCCACCACACCCTTTTCCCTGCAACCGCAGGAAGTGCTGCACCTGCCCTTACACCTCCCTCACCCAACAGGCCCCAAGAAGACTTTCCACATCAAGCAAATGTTCACCTGCACATCTGCTAATGTGGCCTCCTCTATGTCGGGGAAGTCAAGCAGAGACTTGGGGACCACTTTGCGGAACACCCACGCTCGGTTCGCACTAAACAAATGCACATCCCAGTCGCAAACCATTTCAACTCCCCCTCCCATTCCTCGGACGACATGTCCATCATGGGCCTCCTGCAGTGCCACAACAATGCACCCAAAGGTTGTAGGAACAGCACCTCATATTCCTCTTGGGAACCCTGCAGCCCAATGGCATCAATGTGGATTTCACATGCTTCAAAACCTCCCCTCACCCTACTGCATCCTAAAACCAGTCCAGCTCCTCCCCGCCTCCCTAACCTGTCCTTTGTCCCACCTCAAGCCCCACCCCATCTCCTCTTTACTAACCTCATCCCGCCCCCTGACCTGTCTGTCCTCCCTGGACTGACCTTTCCCCTCCCTAACTCCCCACCTACCCTCAACCTCTACTGGCTCCATCCCTGCCTCTTTGACCTGTCTGTCTCCTCTCCACCTATCTTCTCTTCTATCCATCTCCTATCCGCTTTTCCCTCCTTCCCCTCCCACATTGCTGAGGAAGGGTCTAGGCCTGAAACGTCAGCTTTCCTGCTCCTCTGATGCTGCTTGGCCTGCTGTGTTCATTCAGCTCTACACCTTGTTATCTCAGATTCTCCAGCATCTGCAGTTCCTACTATATCTGAATAAATGCCTGTATAATTCTTTCTAAATTAAATGCATAACATTTAAAATGAAAAGAAAAGTGACATTTTTCAGAATGCTACAATAAAAACACAATTTACAATATGTCAGAAAGCATCAGCGGTAAAGATAAAGTATTATGTCAATAACCTTTTCATCAGAACTGAAGAAAGATTGAACCATAAGTTTTTTTTTGAGCTTGTGAAGAGAGGGAGGGGACAAGAAGAACAAAAATTAAGGTCTGTAATGGGGTGACGGATACGGTTAATTAGTGAAAGATTACATAATACCAAAACCAAGAAGAGCAGGAATGGACGGGTCCCAACCCGAAACGTCAAGGTTTCCTGCTCCTCTGCTGCTGCTTGGCCCTTTGTGTTCACTTGGCTTCGCATTGTTATCTCAGATTCTCCAGCATTGGTAGTTCCTACTGTCTCTGAATAAAGAAACAGTTGTGTGAATAGTTGCGCATTAGCCATTTACATTTAATAACAAACAAGCCAACCCAAAAAGAAAGGATGGAGGAAACAGTACTCAATTGATATCAGAAGGGTATGGAATGCCAAACAAAGGATTCTGTTTCTTGAGTTTTTGGTGAGCTTAATTGGAACACAGCGGTGTCCAGGCGTAGAAAGGTTAAAGTGAGAGCAAAATGGAAAATTTAAAATAACAAGGCAAATACTTAAATTAAATGAGATATTTCACAAATCATTTTCTGGTCTTTATTTGGTATCCTTCATATACAGGTGACCATTATCAGTGACCTAAAGCGTCTGTTTGGGGCCTTGGATCGTGAGAGAGGAGGCAGTGAAACGACAGATATTGCCTCTCCTGCAACTGTGCAAAAAGGTGTCTTATGGAGGGGAGGCATGGCTGAGGAGAGGTCTGGGGTGTTATGGAGGAAACAGTCCCTTCACTGTGCTGCAAGGGGAGAACAAGACGAGATGTGTAGATTGATGACAATGCACGTGAGCTGGTTAAAATGATACACGTTGAGTACAAAGGCTTGTAAGGTGAATACAATGGAGTCCACTTTGTTCTTTCTCTAATCTTTCTGCCCATGGTCTGCTATAGTATGCCAATGATGCTCAATACAAACTCGAAACCGCTTCTCATCTTTTGTCTCCATACCCTATAGCCTTCTGGCCTTGATATTGAGGATGACAATGTTGGCTCATAATTTCTGCATTCATCTTATTCCAAACGTTGTGAGGGGCTTTTTTCTTTTGATGGTTGTCTTTATTCTTTATCCTTTCATATTGCATTTAGGGGGCTGAAATACAGCCATATATGCTTAATCTTGATTACTTCACACTTCTGGCCCTGCAAACGAGACATCCTACTCTTCCTGGCTGCCTGCAGTGATACACCCAAAGCCTGGAGCAACCATGGGGACTGGAACCAACAAAATGATGTAAATTCTTTTGGAGGGTTAGTGATGTGGGGTTCCCAGGGCAAGAGGGTCAGCAACCAGGACGAGGTGACTTTCAGTGCCCTACCTGCTCCCTATCTCTGCTCACTATCTGTGCCTTCAGTTGCCCCTGGATTGTGACAAATAGAGGTCGTCTAGTCTCATTCACCTCCCCCCATCAAACCTGGCAGCCAAGTTGACAAGTTTCCCCAGTCTAGAATGAGGCCGTGTCTCTTGCCTGCTGAGAAAGCAGCTAATCAACCTGGTGGTGGGTTAATTGACCACTTAAAGGCCTTAATTGGTGGCACGTCATGAAGGTCAAATGTGCCAGAACTTGATCACAAATCAGACAATTGTCTCCAGTGCCATCCCGCCCGACTATTTGACCGTCTGGCACTTCTAGGAAAGGCAATTTTTTTCACCATGGATGCTGCCAAACCGGGTGGGTACTTCAGCACTTTTTGTCCTTTTGAAAGGAAACTATGTGGAGGACTTTGAATATAAAAGGAATTGGGCGGAGCCAACCTATGAATTGAGCTGCTAGGAATGATTAAAATCAACACCCGTCCCTTCTCCCATAATTTTTTATTGTTTCTCTTGATAATGTTAGGTTGTGCAGAATCTGGGAGGTGATGACATTCCTAGCCAGGCTAAATCTCAGTTTGTTAATAGTTTCCTTCTCATCTATTGTCTTTCCTGCAATTTTGCGTATTTTCTATTTCACCTGCATGAAACTCACTCTGACATTAAAAAATAGTATCACTGATAGTAGGAACTGCAGATGCTGGAGAATCTGAGATAACAAGGTGTAGAGCTGGATGAACACAGCAGGCCAAGCAGCATCAGAGGAGCAGGAAAGCTGACGTTTCGTGCCTAGAACCTTCTTCAGAAATGGTATTTTTCTTTTTCAACATGTAGCACTGTGGCAGGAATCCCATAATAATATTCCCCACATTTTCTGTTGCAATTTATGCCAGTAGGCATAAAAGGCTGCAATTATTAATTTTGGAAATGATATAAAGTAACATATCTGACTTTGCATTTTTATTGCAGCTTCTGTGATATACTTTGCCATGTTTTTGGCACATTAACTTCAGATTGCTTGGTTTCTTTTCACTTGAAATGTTATTTTTAATTTGAAAAAGGCATTCTTATATTTTGCAATACAGTGTGATAATTGCAGCAAATAAAGAGACAACCAGTTTCTCAATGCCGCCTCTTTACAGTGGTTATATACCATGAAGTTAGAATTTGTTTTGCATAGGAACAGAAATTGAGTCACAAAGTTTACTCTGCTGCTTATCTTGCAACAATTGTATTAGAAATATAGATAATTTTGAGACTTTAATATGATGATAAATGCTTTATATTTCAGTATTAAGATAGTATTCTGCTTAGCCCATTGGTATCTTGTTTATTAAGACTATAAGAAATGGTAGTCCATTCATTCCCTAAGTCTGCCCTGCCATTCAATAGGATCATGGCTGATCCGACACTCCTCAAGTCCACTATCCTGTCCTTTTTCCTCCAACGCCTGATTCTATTGTCTTCTATTGTCAAACTATCTTGTTTTCGCAGCCATCCGTCCACTTGCAACGGTGCACCCTTAGGATCTAGAAATTTCTTCCTTCGGAGTCTAAATGCAATACAAAAACAAAAATTGGAAGCTAGCCTTACAGATACAAAAATCATTACAATTCGCTAATTAGAAAAGGACTGTGATTCACCTCCAAAGGAATAAAATTGAAATGCAGAGAGGTTTTATTAAACGTACATAGGGCCTTCGTTGACCAGACTTGAGAGTTGCTTGCTGCCTCGGGCAGGTTGGGTGTGTCTTTTTTTTTCAGTTTCCCTTAATTTCTCACGTCATAAAGGACTTTTTTTTACATGAAAATTGCATTTGCTGAAAATATGCAACAAAATAGAAATTGCTGTTAGCACTCAGTTGATCATTTATTATTTTAGCAGAAATTGGATAAAACAATGGATGAACAACCAGTTTAAAGAGAAACATCACAAAGGAAAAAGAGGAAGAGGGTTAATGCATACCAAACAAGTGTGTTCAGGAAAGAATTGACATGAAGCCAAAGTTATTCGATAGGGTGAGTGAAAGCTTGGTTAAAGAGGTAAGTTTTAAGGAGATAGGTCAGGTGGAAAAGCTGAGAATTTTAAGGCCTGTATGACTGAATGAATGGTAGGATTAAATTAGTTGGAATTGAAGGAGGTTGCAGAGTTAGGGAGGGCAGGACCACAAAAGGATCTAAGGTGAAAGATGACAATATCAATTTGGAGATATTGCTGTGAGAAGGTGATTGGATGACTGAAACAAATGTAGGGATTTGAATATAAGGGCAGGTGATGAATTAGAATTTTGGATTAACTTAAATTTATTGAAGGATGGAGCTTTAATGACAATTGAAGATCAATCAAGTTTGGCCCATTGAGTCTGCTCTGTATTTAATTTGATCACAAATGAGCTCCACTTTATCTATTTTCTTGCCTGTCCTCCATAATTTTGACGAACTTGATCTTGAATACATTCAATGACCCAGCCTTCAGCATTCACAGTGGGAGGGAATTCCAAAGACTAAAATTGGCCTGCTGTGTTCATCCAGCTCCACACTTTGTTATCACTAACTAACAATATCTGTTTAGAAATATGGATTTGATTGAAAAATAAGTATATCTAATGAGATAGAGTGTACATAGATGGTGAAACTAATTTAAGGTAAAGACACATGCAGGAAAGATTCAATCAAGGCTGATAGAAAAAGAATTTACCTAAAAGGGGATAAGGAAATAACACACAAATGCTATCAACTTTAAATAAATTAGTGCTCAGCACAGACAACAACAAAAAAAGTATCAAGATTATTTTAAGCACAATAACGGAGGCCCAGAGACAGAGATGACAACATCACACCTGGACATAAAAGTAAAATGTTAATTATAGAATTATTACTGGAACCATCCAACCGATAAGAATGGGAAGAATTCATGTCACACTAATGTAATTAGCAACCAGGATAGTACATTACTCAAAACGGCCAACTACTTAACACCTTTCCTGATAAATGTTTAAAAAAGATCCCTTTTTCAGATTAGAAGAGTAAGAGAGAGATAACAGCAGTATAAAACACTTGACAAGATAAAAGCTTACAAATTGATAAAGAAATGTTTGAATTAATTTCATAGTACAGCATCACATGGGAGGAACCTATGTACGCAAGGTTTGAAATCCATATTTGCAAAGCAGGTGAGTCAAAGTAAAATATAAAGAATCATGGTCCTTTTATTGCAATTTCAGAAGTATTAGAAATATTCTGATAATACTGCCCAAAAGAGATTTTCTCTGACTTCTCCATTTAACACTTTAGCATTTTTCCACCATTCTTTCTATTTTTAATCATCTTATGTGTCACTCACGTTTATACAATTGCATGCATTTTCCTTGAGTTTGATGCTTCCCCTAATGTCTTCAGTTAATAAGGATGGTGGGACTCTTTAGAATATTTCTTTACAGTGGGAATATACTTATTCTCTAAATGTTTGCCACTGTGTCACTAATGACCTGTCCCCTAGCTAAATATGCCAACTTGTTTCAGTTAGCTCATTTTCATACCCAGCTACCCTTATATGTGTTTAAAATAATAGCCTTAGATTCAATGCTCTTTTTTTTTGAAACTGGATGAAAAATTAAAATAGATTATGTTCACTGCTATCTTAACTGCCTTTCTCTGAGGTCATTAATGAATCCTAAATTTAACATTACAGAATTTTAAATCTAATATAACTTGCTCTCTGGTCAGCTCCAGAAAGTGCTGCTCTAAAATGCTATTTCAAAACCAAAAATGAGCCAGCTTGGCGAGCAAGTCAACAACCTCATCCACAACCTGACCTACAGGTCTTTGCCAGTACTCTAAGCTATCTCAAAACACATCTGCAAACTCCAGCTAATTACTGCCAATCTTATTTTCTTGTTTATATGTAGATTAAAGTCACATATGGCTATTGCCATTACTAACAGCACTGATATTTTTTCTTGTTTACTTCTTCCTACTTTATGGCCACTATTTGGGGAATTTGTTTGCCTGCTACGTCTCATCTCTAACAAGTTTCACTCCACCTTCAGACTTACCATGGGCCGCTCTTCAGAATCAGTCTAATTCTTGGACATAACGCATCTCCATCAAGGACGAACAGCTCAATACCTCACTCTACCGCAAGCCTACGGATAACCTCGTGATGCTGCACTTCTCTAGCTTCCACCCGAAACATATTAAACAGGAAATCCCCTACGGACAAGCCCTACACATACACAGGATCAGCTCAAATGAGGACGAACATACGGACACCTGTAGTGTTGAAGGATGCCTTCATAAGAAAAGGATACGATGCTCAACTCATCCATCGCCAGTTCTGATAGGCCACAGCGAAAAACTGTAGAGACCTTCTCAGAAGACAGGCACGGGAATGACCAACAGAGTACCCTTCATCGTCCAGTACTTCCCCAGATTGAAGAAACTACTCCCAGGTCTTCGCAGCCTTCAACACGTTATCAATGACAATGAGCACCTCACTAAGATATTCCCCACTCCTCCACTTCTCACTTTCAAACAACCAGTAAACCTTAAACAGACCATTGTTCGAAGCAAACTACCCAGCCTTCAGGACAACATCGACCACAACACCACACAACCTTGCCACGGCAACCTCTGCGAGACATGTCAGATCATCAACATGGGCACTACCTTCACACGTGGGAACACCACCCATCACGTATACGGCAGATACTTGTGACTTGGCTGACGTTGTCTATCTCTTATGCTGCAGGCAACGCTGCCCCAAGGCATGGTACATTGGTGAGACTATGTAGACCCTACAACAATGGATGAATGGACACCACACAACAGTCGCCAGAACAGGGATGTTCGTCCACAGTGAGGGAGCTCTTCAGTGGTCAAGGACATTTGGCCTCGGATCTTCGGGTAAGCGTCCTCCAAGGCAGTTGTTGGGACATAGAACAACGCAGAGTCGCAGAGCAGAGGCCAACAGCCAAGTTCGGTGCCCATGAGGATGGCCTCAACTGTGATCTTTGGTTCATGTCGCACTGCAGGTGAGCCCACCACACTATACACTCTCAGAAACATGCACACACACACACACACACACACACACACACACACACACACACACACACACACACTCGCACACACTCGCACTCAGTCTCTCACACACATACTCCCTCACACTCACACATTGTCTCTCTCATGCATACACATGCACACACACCACCTCCCCGCGCGCCCACACACACACACACACACACACACAACAATTTGTAAGCACACAAAATGCCGCATTGACTGAATGAATTCCTGCTTTAAAAATACGGTATGACTCCAGGTCTAAACACAAACAGATACTAAACAAGATCTCACCTAAAACACATTGTCTGATGTGAGAAGCCACCTTTTGTATGTGCTGATAAAAACTTTAGCTATCTTAGGGCAGTGGCTTGAAAGAATTTCCGGGATTTGTATTTTAATCAATCAAAAGTTGCATCTCCTTTCTAACTGATCAAAGATTTAATGGGAGGAAATCAGTCAGCCATTTTAGGTTTATTCAATACTTTTGCATCAGTTGTATGTTCCTTTCATCTTTTACTTATAAATTCTGTGTCTTGATATCTGTTCTCTCATTACTCCTGAGGAAGGAGCAATGCTCCAAATGCTAGAATTTTCAAATAAACCTGTTGGACTATAAATTGATGTTGTGTAATTTTTCATCTTGTCCAACCCAGTCTGACGCTGGCACCTCCACATTTTGAAAAGTAATGGAGAGGATATTGCTTCTAAAGCATCTTGTGCTTCTTGGAGCTTGTGGCTAATGGAAGATTTTCTAAAATCCAGGTTGATATTTTCTGCCGTTTGACCCTGATGTCTTATGCCTTATATCAGTAGCTGTGTTTACCTGTTATGTGAGTTGTCTTTTGATTTTTTTTCTCTTCGCAGTGAGTTAATTTTTTTATATCCAGTGAGGCATCTGATGATCAAAATGATCTGCATATTTTAAAGAGTCCCCATTGGACAATATTATGTATTCCTGACACTGTATTGCACCTTTTCTGCCAAATTCAAACTAGGGATTGTCGGTTGGAAATGAAAGTGTGCTAAGACCCAAACCAGAGTTGCATCACACTGATGATTGGAAAATTACTAAGCTAATTTTCTATTTTAGTCTTGACCCATGTATTGCTATATTCTTCCTTCTCTTTTTAATTGTTAGCCTTCTAATTCCTCATTTTTAAACTGTAAAAATAACATGCCTTATCAGAGATCTCAAACTTGGGTTCCATGCTCCTGACATCTTCCATTGTTTCGCTTTATTGCAACAGCTTTTCATTTATAATAGATAACAAAGTGTGGAGCTGGATGAACACAGCAGGCCAAGCAGCATCTCAGGAGCACAAAAGCTGATGTTTCAGGCCGAGACCCTTCATCAGAGAGGGGGATGTTATCTTGTTTGTTATCTTGGATTCTCCAGCATCTGCAGTTCCCATTATCACTGATACAGTTTTTCATCTATGTTGGGAATCCGCCTTGGATCAATTGTAGCCCCTTTGCACTTGTCAAAAAAACTGGTGGACTGTGTTCATAGGGTACCCATTCTTTTTGAATACGCTTATTCAAAAAGAATGGGTACCCTATGAACACAGTCCGCCGATTCCTCAGCAATAAACCCAAACAAACAGACAAAACGGGCTCAGAAACCATAACCACTCTCCCCTACATCAAAGACATTTCCGAAATGACTGCCAGACTACTTGGACCTCTTGGCATCAGGGTAGCCCACAAACCCACCAACACACTAAAACAGCAGCTAATGAACTTAAAAGACCCTATACAGACAACAAATAAAACGAACGTCATCTACAAAATACCTTGCAAGAACTGTGACAAACACTACATTGGACAAACCGGCAGAAAGCTAGCCACCAGGATACATGAACATCAACTAGCCACAAAACGACATGACCCACTATCACTCGTATCCTTACATACAGATAAGGAAGGACACCACTTTGATTGGGACAACACATCCATCCTAGGACAAGCCAAACAGAGACATGCACGAGAATTCCTAGAAGCATGGCATTCCAACCGGAACTCCATCAACAAACACATTGATTTGGAGCCAATCTACCATCCCCTGAGAAAAAGAACAGGAAATGACATCACCAACACAGGAAATGACATCACCAACCCAAGGAAACCTAACCAGATAAATAGAAAGCGGGACATAACACCAGCGCTTTGCCGGAGGCTCACTGATGATGTTACCTAGAATGGTGACGAAACGTCTGAAAACTAACCTTCCAGCTCAGCGAGCAAACTCTCATCCAGAACCTCAACCTGAGCTACAAATCTTCTCAAATCTCGCCAGGACATATCTGCTACATGACCAAAATTTTCGCAGAAAGGTAAGTTTTAACTTGTGCCTTAAAAGAGGAAACTGAGGAAGAGAAGCAGAGAGATTGAGGGAATTCATTGCCAGGTGAAGGCTCAGCACAAATGATAAAGTAATTAAAATGAGATTGAGCCACGAAGTTTTGGAACTCCATCCTTAAATCTCCCTGCCTGTCCACTGCATGCTTTTCCCTTTAACCACTCCTTAAAATCTAACTTTAGCCTAATCTTAGTCATCTCCTCCTTGGACATTGTGTCAATTTTTGACTGATTACTCTTCTACATTAAAGGAGGTACTCATTTGACATTAATACACTTGACACATGTTTCCTGTTATGTGAAGTGTGATGATCTCAACATTTTTTGCATTTATGAATAATTATCCTTTGGAATTGGATTAATAGCAGAATATTCTAATATCTGGATCTCACTGACCATTCCTGACAAACATAATTCAACATATTATTGATGTTCTGTCTCCAAATCTATTTCTTGCTTTAATACTTTTATGACATCAGGAAAGATACTATTGTTGTGCAAAAGTGCATGAAGTTCACCAGGCTAGTTCTCAGATGCTCAGACTGCCCTATGAAGGAAATTCTTGTTGACCTTTACATTATCATATTTAAAGGAGTCATTGTTCAGAATGGATGTGCACAAGATTCAAATCTCCAGAGCTACAAAAAATGAGGAGATCTCATTGAAACTGACAAAATACTTGCAGGGATAGACAGAGTTGACGCAAGTATGATGACCCCTGGTTGGGGAGTTTAGAAACAGGAGACTCAATTTAAAAATAAGAAAGATGCCATTTAGGGTAGAGATGAGGAGTTTCTGTTTATTCAGATGGTTGAGTCTTTTGAATCCTCATTCCCATAGGGCTATCGAAACTCAGTCTTTGCGTAGTTTAACGTAGATATTAATAGATTTCTGATTTCCAATGGTATAAAGGATTATGCGTACAATGTGGGTAAAAGTCTTTAAAGTATTTGATCAGACATGATTGCCTCAGAGATGAGTGTTGGGACCACAATTATTTACAATTTATAAAGATTGTTTGGAGTTGGGGACGACATGTAGAGTGTCAAAGTTTGCAGATGACACTAAGATGAGTGGCAGAGCAAAGTGTGCAGAGGACTGTGAAACTTTGCAGAGGAACATAGATACATTGAGTGAGTGGGCAAAGGTCTGGCAGATGGAATGCAATGTAAATAAATGTGAAGTCATACATTTTGGTAGGAGTAATAGTAAAAGGGATTATTATTTGAAATGTAAAAAGTTGCAGCATGCTGCTATGCAGAGGGACCTGGGTGTCCTTGTCCATGAATCACAGAAGGTTGGTCTGCAGGTATTACAAGTAATTAGGAAGGCAAATGGAATTTTGTCCTTCATTGCTAAAAGTACTGAGTTTAAAAGCAGAGAGGTTATGTTGTAGCTATACAAGGTGCTGGTGAGGCCACACCTGGAGTACTGTGTGCAGATTTGGTCTCCTTACTTGAGAAAGGATGTACTAGCACTGGAGGGGAGCAGAGGAAGTTCACTAGGTTGATTCTAGAGTTGAGGGGGTTGGCTTATGAGGAGAGACTGAGTAGATTGGGATTATATTCATTGGAATTCAGAAGATCTAGGAGGGATCTTATAGAAACAGATAAAATTATGAAGGGAATAGATAAGATAGAAGTAGAGAGGATGTTCTCACTGGCAGGTGAAGCTAGGGCAAGAGGGCACAGTCTCAAGGTTAGAGGGAGCAGATTTAGGACTGAATTGATAAGGAACTTCTTCATTCAGAGGGTTGTTAATCTATGGAATTGCTTGCCTAGAATGTAGTTGACGCTACTTCAGTAAGTGCTTTTAAAGCTAAGGTAGATTTGTTTTGAACAATGAAAGAATTAGGGGATACGGTGAGAGTGTGGGTAAGTGGATCTGAGTCCAAAAAAGATCAACCATGATCTTATTGAATGGTGAAGCGTGCTCGAAGGGCCGAACAGCCTATTCCTGCTCCTAGTTCTTATGTTCTTTTGATTATATTAAATTGTGGAGTAGCCTTGATTGGATGAATGGCCTATTCTTATTTCCATTGTAAAACATCATAACATTCAAGATTTTTCAAGTTAGTGATTTATCATGAGCATGGACAGCACTGTGAAAGGGACAAGGGCTGGCAGACCTTCAGGAAGGGAGAAATGGATTATGTAGATTTGTGAAAACGACGGAGGGGGTGGTCTAACAAGATTGGAGGAAAGATCCAAATTGAATGACGTCAGTTAATGATTGATCTCCACACTCTCTGACTTTTTTGTGTCTGGGAAAGAAATACCTTTGCTAAATAAATCCTGCAGCTAAATAAATAAATACAAATAGACAATTCTCAGCCTGTCAGATCAAAAATTGACATTTAGCTCCTTTAATAAAATTTGTGTTTTTGCCAACTAACAAATTTATGTTAGATATTTCTTGGAAATGGGTGGATAGGGTCGAGCATGCAAACATCATTCAAGACAAGCATTGCTCTGAAAGAATTCTAGACTCAAAAATTAGTTTTCACTTGACCTTAGAGAGCCACACTTTTTTTTGGATAAAAATACAATTCTATGTCATGTTTTAAGCTGTTCCAGGTTATTGGAATAGAAATCTTGAACAGCTTCTGTCTTTTGCACTCAATGCATAGAGTTAGCATTTGTTCAATTTTTTTGATGTGTTAACACTTCCTGTGCAAATTAGTGATAAATTTTGAAATTGCAAATATTGAGGACAATAAATTTCTGTCTTTTCCAGCTGAATTTGCTTCATGAGTTTTCTAACAGCAACAAAAACTTGTTTCTGCACAGCATCTTGAATGTAATTAAATATCCTATAAGATGCTTCACAGAACATTATTCTGGAAATTAGATTGATATGTTTCTTGACTTGATGTATACTATGAAGACAGTAAAAAATATCCTGCTCCATAGAACATACAACAGCACAATGCAGGAATAGGCCCTTTGAGAGCTCCATTCTGAATCAAGCACTGGGGGCAGCCATCTTACAACCAGACACAGTACAATCAAAATTGTTATATTGGCCATTTGTAACACTGAAAAATCCAAACAACTGCAAATCAGAGACAAAAACAGAAATTTCTGGAAGTAATCAGCAGGACTGGCAGCATCTGTGGTCAGAAAGCATAGTTTATTTTTGAGGTCCAGTGGCCCTCAACACCTATACAACAGTTATTTGTATGGTCTGCAAAAATAGAAGGAGAAGCAACAATAAAGAGTTGGGTGTTGTTGGCATTCAAATAGAAACTGATCCCTCAGCCACAAACGAAGTTGGTAAGTGGATTAGTAAAATGAATGGTCTAAGGATGTCCTAGGGCTTACTGGATATAAACAAGAACGCAAAAAAAAACATGAGCACATGACAGGAAAAGGCATGAAGAAGATGGATTGACCGTGTTGCGGGCAGGTGGAAAGAAATATGGAAAAGGACATTGCTGCAAGACTGGATTTTTAGACAGAGTGTGGAACAATTGGTTAATTCTATTAATGCCCAAGGAGAGTAAAGAGAGTATCGGGCACATTATAATCATGTAATCTGGTTTTGTGGTTGGTTGGCTTGCCGAGCTGGTTCGTTGTTGTTCTGTAGATCTTTCATTATCCTGCTGGGTAACATCATCAGTACAGCCTCTGATGATGCGCTGCTGTGTTTTCCTGCCTATTTAAACTCTGGTGTCTGTTGAGCTGGGTTACCTCACTTCTAGTTTTCTTTTGCAGTGGTGTATATATAGGGTCTAGCTCTATATCTTTGTTGATGGCTTTCCTAGTGGAGAACCAGACTTCTAGGAATTCCCGTATTTGTCTCTGCTTCACCTGTCCCAGGGTCCTGGTGTTGTCCCAATCAAACTGGTGGTTTTCCTTATCCACGTGGATGGAGATGAGTGAATATTGGTCATGTCTTTTTGTTGCCAGTTGATGTTCGTGTACTTTTGTACCTAATTTCCTTCCTGTCTGTCCAATGTAATGTTTATCGCAGTCTTTGCAGGGAATCTTGTATATTATATTGGCCCTGTCCATGGTAGGTCAATGGTTTGGGTTAGCAGTTGGCGGAGGGTTGATGTGGGTTTGTCTGCTACTCTGATGCCCAGTGGTTGTATAAGTCTTGTGGTTGGTTCAGATGTGTTCTTAATGTAAGGTAGTGTGATGAGTGTGTTGGGGCGTGAAGTACCTTCCTGGTGTTCATGTAATAGGCATCTTCTGACCCAGTTTTTCGGGTATCCGTTGTCTTTGAATACTTGGAAGAGGTACTCATCATCTTGGCATAGTTCTGTGTTGCCGCAGTGTGTTGTTGCCATTTAGAAAGTGTTCTCACGCAACTTTGTGTGTGTTAGGGTGGTTGCTATTGAAATGCAGTACTTGGTCATAGTGTGTGGCTTTCCTGTATATTTTTGTTAGGAATTCTGCGTTCCACCATGACATCCAGGAATGGGAGCTGTTTGTTTTTTCCTCTTCCTTCGTGAATCTGATCCCAGTGAGGGAGTTGTTTATTAGTTCCCGTGTCTTCTCTAGTTCGGTCTGTTCAATAATGACGAAGGTGTCGCATATATCATATCCATAGTTATGGTAGGATTAGCAGAAGAGCCATGCTTTCAAGTTTCTGCATCACTGCTTCAGCTGTTAGTCTGGAAATAGGTGATCCCATGGGTGTCCCGTTGATCTGGTTATATATTTGGCCATTAAAGGTAAAGTGGGTAGTGAGGCATAGGTGCGGTAGTTCCAGCAAGTTGTCTGTGGAGATGGTGTCACTCAGGTGTTGTTCTTGTCTTCGTGGTGTTGCTAGTGTTTCTCTTAGTATGTCTATTGATGTGAATAGGGCAGTAACGTCAAAAGATACCATGGTCTCATTGTTGTCTATTCTGATGTCCTTGATGGAATTGGGGGACTCTTGGGCGGAGTGGATTGCTTGGGGTGACTTGCTGACAAGGTGCTTTAGTCTCCTTTGTAACTCTTTGGCTAGTCTATGTGACGGCATGCCTGGCAGGAAGACTATTAGTCTGAGGGGTACTTCCGGTTTGTATGCCCTTGGGAGGCCGTAGAATCGGGGAGTGTTAGTTCCCTCAGGTTTCATTCTTAGATGGCTTTTACATTGCGATAAGAATGGGGGAAAAAATGAGGAACGACGTTGCAGACTGTCAAGAAAAAATAAATATGTAGTTTAATGGTGATGATACATTTGTGGACTTTAAAGAGGAAGGGGAAGTTGGAGGTGAGGATTGTCAAAGGAGATGGAAAGGTTCACAATTGGCTGCTTTAAGAAAAGAAGTGCAGTGTATGTTTAGTCTGAAAGTGGTGACAAGTTAAAACAAGCACTTCCCAAAAAATAGGATTCAGGCCTAGTAATATGTATTTGCCTTTTGTTAATACTTTTCAAATCCTCTGGAAATGTCAACTGCTTAACAACCTACATATTACTCTTATTTTGCATTCCCTGTCAGATTGGAATCTGATTGGATTGTAAGTAAGGTTTAATCATGCAGTAACTGTGATCACATAACATAACAGCTATTGGCATGAGTTTGGCCTAAAGTGTGAAAATGTTATTAAATTGATCGTTATAAAGTTTGGACCTAGTTTGGCTGAGCATTTTCCCTGTCTTTTATGGTCAGCTGCTGTTATGTGAGTAGCTCCAAGAAAGTGAAAGCCAGCCATAAATAGAGGGTATCCTGGCTCAAACCACAAATGAGAGTTGTGAACCCTGCAGTCTTTCTTTCCAGGTTACTAGCAGCAATATTTGAGAGATTAACCTTGGTGCATTCATGACCTATCTTTGGGAAAGCATCTAGGACCAGAGGACATAATGTCAGAGTAAGGAGTTCCCCAGTTAGGAAACAAAGACAGAACTTCTATCGATGGGTAGTGGATGTCTAGAATTCTTTTTCGCAGAGGGCAATTGAGGCTAAGTATATTCAATGCTGTCATTGTGGATACAAAATCCTACTTTCACTTTGAGAATAACTACCATTGTGTTGTGTGGCACTATCACTGTGCTAAATGGGACAGATTTTGCACAGATGTAGAGCAACTCAAGACTGGGCATCCATGAGGCACTGTGGGCCATCAACAGCGGCAGAACTGTACCGCATCAAAATTTGTAACCTCATGGCATGGCATATGTCCCATTCAACCATTACCATCAAGCCAGGGGATCAACCCTGAGTCAACAGAGAGTCAAGGACGGTATACCAGGAGCAGAACCAGGCGTACCTAAAGATGAAATGTAAACCTGGGGAAGCCAACAGACAGGACTACTTGCATGCCAAACAGCATAAGCATCAAATGATAGACAGCGCTAAGTGATTCCACAGCTAATGGATTATATCTAAGCTCTGTAATCCTACAACTGTGAATAGCGGTAGAGAATTAAATAACTCACTAGAGGAGTTGACTCCACAAGTATCCCCATCCTCATTGGTGGAAGAGCACAGCACATCAGTGCAAAACATAAGGCTGAAGCTTTCACAGCAATCTTAAGCCAGAAGTGCCGAGTGGATGATCTCTGTCAGCCTCCTCCAGTGGTCCCCAGCATTTCAGACGTCAGGCTTTAGCCAATTCGATTGACTCCACCTGATAGTCAAGAAATGGTTGGAGACACTGGATACTGTAAAGGTTTACAAGCCCTGAAAACATTCCAGCAATAGTACTGAAGACTTGTGCTCTAGAGCTTGCCGCTCCCCTAGCCAAGTTGTTGCAATACAGTTACAACACAGGTATCTACCCGACAATGTGGAAAATTGCCCAAGTGCATCCTGTGCATAAAAAGCAGGACAAATCCAACCCTACCAGTTACTGCGCCATCAGTCTCCTCTCAATCATCAGTAAAGTGATGGATGGTGTCATCAACAGTGCTAGCAAGTAGCACCTGCTCAGCTATAATCTTTCCAGTTTGGGTTTGGCCAGGGCCACTCAGCTCCTGACCTTGTTACAGCTTTGGTTCAAACATGGAAAGAAGCACTGAATTCCAGAGATGAGGAGAGTTTTAAAGCCCTTGACATCAAGGTTGTATTTGATCAAGTGTGGCATCAAGGACCCCTAGCAAAACTGGAATCACTGGGAATTTAGGCCAAACTCTCCACTTGTTAGAGTTATACCTGACACATAGTAAGATAGTCATGGTCGTTGAGGTCAGTCATCTCAGTACCAGGACATCTCTGCAAGAGTTCCTCAGGGTAGTGTCCTAGGCCCAACCATCTTCAGCTGCTTCATCAATGACCTTGTCTCTATCATAATGTCAGAAGTGGGGATTTTTGCTGATGATTGCACAGTTCAGCACCATTTCAGACTCCTCAGATACTGAAGCAGTCCATGTTCACATGCAACAAGATCTTGACAATATCCAGGTTTGAGCTGACAAGTGGCAAGTAACATTCGTGCCACAAAAATGCCAGTCTATGGGCTTCACCAATAAGAGACAATCTGTTCACCTCCTTTGACATTCAGTGTGTTACCGTTACTGAATTCCCCATGTCACATCCTGGGGGTTATCATTGACCAGAAACTCAACTGGACTCACCATGTGAATACAGTGGCTACAAGAACAGGTCAGAGGCTTGGAATACTGTGACAATGTACACACCTCCTCATTCCCCCAAACCCTGTCACTATCTAAAGGCACAAGTCAGGAGTATGATGGTAAATGCCCCACTTGCCTGGATGATTGCAGCCCCAACAATACACAAGGAGCTTGACATCATCCAGGACAAGGCAGCCTGCTTAATTAGCACTATATCCGCAAGCTTACAGTTCCTCTACCATTGACACTCAATAGCAGAAGTGTGTACTATTTACAGAAACTCACCACATAGCGTCAGGTACACACGTTCTAAACCCATGACCATTTCCATCTAGAAGGACAAGAGCAGCAGATATATCAGAACCACCACCTTTAATTTCCTCACTAAACCACTCACCACTCTGACCTGGAAATATATCGCTGTTCCTTAACTTTTGATGGAATTCCCTCCCTAATGACATTATGTCAACCCACAGTGGTTGGATGGCAGCTCACCACCACCTTTTTAAGAGCAACTATCTCTGTAGTAGTTGATAGGTTATTTTAGGTTGGGGAAAGATTTGTAGAAAAAGGTCTCCTGCGTCAGGGTCGGGATCCATGCTGAAATAAATTATTGATCTAGACCCCACTGTGCAGAGGTAGATAGATTTTGCAGAGCACAATTCCAAAACAAATTACACAAAACTTGGAAATATTGTAAACTATGAAGAAGATGGAGTAGAACTTCAAAAGGAAATAAATAGTGGATTGGGCAGACAGGTGGCACATGAAGCTCAATGAAAAGAAGCACAAAGTGTCTCAGTTTGACAGGAAAAAAATGGAGATGATATGATATAAAAAGGTACCATCCTAAAAGGGTGCATGTGTAGTTGATATGATTGAAGGTGGCAGGATAGTACTAAAGAATGATTAATATATCTATGAAGTATCATAGACTTTATTAGCATGGTCATAGAGTGTGAGAGCAAGGAGTACATTCAATTATTTGAACAAGCCATAGGCCCCTCAAGCATGCTTTGCCATTTAATACCTGATTTGATATTAATTTTTATACACAAATGTAAAGCACTGATTTGGCCTTAACTGTCCAGTTCTGGATTCTACACGTCGGCCAAAAACAAAGGCATTTGAGATTGTGCAGAAAAATAATTCATAAGGTTGGTTTCAGCAACTTTAAGTTCCGAAGCAGATTGGAGATGCCCCGTCAGTTTTTCTTGGAGAAAGGAAGCCTAAGAGTAGTTTTTTTTTTGGATTAATTTGTGGGACGTGGGCATCACTGTCTGGCCAGCATTTATTGCCTGCTCTTCTGATGCTGCTTGGCCTGCTGTGTTCATCTAGCTCTACACCTTGTTTTCTCTATCAATTACTACTCTTGGTTTCGTGTCAGTCAGCCAATTTTGTACCTGTGTTTTAGTATCCATTTATTCAATGGGCTATGACCTTGTCCACAAGTCTATTGTGCAGCATTTTATCAAAGACTTTTAGCATGTCACTCATTAACTCTGTCTGTCATCTCTTCAAAGAATACAGCAAATTTATTGAACACATTCAGTGAACAATTCTGTCCGAGATTCCTTCATTACTCACATTTGTCCAAATTATTGGTTATTTTGATAGCATGACAGATTCGTGCTATCAAGTGGTAATGTTGTGGAGGTGCAGTTTTTCTGAAAAGACATCAAATTAAGGCTCTCAGATAACATGGTGTAGAGCTGGATGAACACAGCAGGCCAAACAGCATCAGCGGAGCAGGAAGGCTGATGTTTCAGGCCTTGACTGTTCTTCAGAAAACGTCTGCTTGCATGGTTGTATGTAAAGGTCCCGGAAGCAGTATTTCAAACTGAAGTATCTTAGAATAAAAGATTCTGAAGAAGAGTCAGTTCAGATTTGAAGCAGTAACCCTGTCTCTACAGACGCCGTCAGACCTGCTGTTTCTTGCACGTTTCAGTGGCGATATATATTCTAATGACCCAGTTCAGGGATGTTATTACACACATGTGGTGCAGGAGGATTTGAACTCAGGGCTACTGGACCAGAGGTATGATATGAAGGTGCTAGTGTTGGACTGGGGTGGACAAGGCCAGAAGTCACATGACACCAGGTTACAGTCCAAGTTTATTTGAAATCACTAACTTTCAGAGCAAAACCCCTCAGGTGAACTAAAGACTTCTGATTTGGACCACAGGTACGAATGCTACTACTGTGTCCCAACAGCCCTTCTTATGTTTCAGCATAAATATTCATTCCTGAAACAACATCACAAAATATATATTCGCGAGTTATTATCTCGCTGTTAGTTTTGAGGTTGATGAGCACAAATTGGTTTGTCACTTTCACTAAATTGGAACCCTGGCCGACACCTGAAAACTCATGAGTTTCAAAATGACCTGAAAACAATCCGTCCTGAACTAAAATCGAATTATTGCACACCTCAACGAAGATCAGAAGCAAAATCCAAAATAAAACTAGACACCACTTGAAAATTGAATTGCTCTTTTAAACAGAAAACTATTAGGCGGCATTTCCTCCACCCTTGTTGCAAGCTGACCAATAGGCACGGAGAAAAGATCAAGTGGGGTTGGTTATAGCCAATCGTTGAGCAAGGGGTTCGCCGGCCGCGCGCGATTTGTCCAATCAGGAGGCCACTATTCGCCTGACTGGTAAGCCATTGGCTGGACGGCGGCATCCGCGAGCGGACCAACAGGACGGCGAATACGAAGCTAGTAGACCAATAGGAGAGCGTGAAGGTGGCAGACCAATGGAAGAATATCGTTGCTGCCGACGGACCAATGGAGAAGGAGACGCGGGTCATAGGGACGAATGGGGGAAAGCTGAACAGTCAGACCAATAGGAGAGCGCAGAGGTGTTGGACCAATGGGAGGGCAACGGTTGGGGGCGGGTGTCTCGGGGAGGTGCCAGGGACACGGGCGCGCAGGCGCACGGCCTCTGGCGGAGCAGACAACATGGCGGCAAACGGGGAAGCATGAGTTATCTCATTCAAAAGCAGCAAAATGGCTAGCAACAATATAAAGGTGAGGAAAGTCGGGGATGGCAGGGCAGCGGCGGACGAGCATCGGGGACTGGGCGGAGAATGAAGCGACCTTGCGGTTGAGGGGGATTTAAGATGAGAGATTTCGTTCCCTGTCGAGGATGAGGCGGTGGTAGCGCGGGGGGAGGGTGGGGGGAGGCGGAGAAGGCAAGAGAATCCATGAGGTTTAGGCCCCAGGGTATTTTCCTCAGCCTGACTACTTGCGGTCGCAGAGTTTTAGCCCAGGGCCCCACACGATGCTATCAGGTTGTCGACTACCCGAAGGATATATCTCGTTAATGAGACACGCCCGCCCTGGTGCCTCACGTTTCGCTTTGCCTGGATCTGAAATGCGCCGCGGCCCTGTTACAGGCCATCTTCCATAGTTCGGCTGCATTCCAAATTGTTCGGTTCAGCAAGAAAACATTAAAAGAGATGAGCGGTGGGGGAGGGGCGCATGATGATTCATTCCACCTTGGACTCTGTGTCCCCTGCAGTTAACCTGGAAGGGATTCTCTTGGACGGCAGGGTATATCCTTGAGTTTTATCACAGCAAATTGGGTGGAAAAATGCTTCAAGATCCACTTGTGAACATGTACTTTTATCAGTCGGGAATGGTGGAAGTGGATTCTGACCATTTTATTTTGGGGGTGGGGGTGCCCCTGTTTTGCACGTGTTCTGAACGAAATCCCTTGGTTTCTGCCTATGCTACAGTATACACATCACACCTTAGATTTTAGTCTCACTAATTATATAGTTCAACCTGTATGCCTGATCAAACTTGTGGCACACTTTAACATCTAGAAAGTTTTGTAACGGCGTTGAGTGGGATTTGAACAGTTCATCTTGGTTTATTCAAATAAATCACACGTGTGGATAAGCTGCCAATTATGTTGTAATGTTTAACATAAAATCTGACGAGCATTTTCTTTCTTTGTATGTCATTATTAGAACAATGAGTCTACAAATTTAACTTAAATTTTAAAAAGCCCTTAAATTCAGAATTGTCAGCTGAATTACCAAAATCATGAGTGCAGAAACAATTTACTGAACATATTAAATGTTGCAAACATAGATTTTGGTGTTTTGCTTTCAACTGTACTTTTAAAAGTTGCTTGCTTTATGAAGCTTTTTGGTATTTGAACTTTTTAGCTGCTTGCACTTTGGACTGCTTTCTGGCTGTTAAATTTTAAGTTTTAGTTATTCGTACAGAACATTTCAAAAAAATTTAGTCGGGTGAGCTGGGTAGTTGTCGGGAGCTGATACATATTGGATCAAATAACCTCCCTCTGTACAATAAATTTCTGTAATTCTAAAAAAGTCATGCTGAATTTTTGGAGAAAATTTAGAACTGAAATTCATCAGTGCGAATATGCATACTGTTTGATCTTTTGCTGTGCCATTTGGTCATTCCAATTCTCTGTATACACCAAGATTTTGCTCTGGGCTAATATCTTTGTGCGTTCGGCCACATGGTGTAAAGGGGTGACCAAAAGCCAATGAGACCAACACACAGGAGGGGTGGGGGGATAAAAAGCCACAATCTGACACAGCTGACTTCACCCATCTGTAGGTGAAGAAAGGAGGGTGCTGGTAAACCCAAACATGAGAATGGGGTGTTGTCGAGCCTATGGCTTCACAAGAGCGTGCCCAAGTCAAGGAAGAATATCTGCAGGCAAAGACATTATTGCATCAAACAGTATGGACCACCACCTTAAATAGCTGCCATGGATAGTTCGATCAGTATGACAGCTCATTCTGCCAGGAACTGCACGGTTTTGAATTGGTCTTGATAGATTAATTTATAATGTCTGCTTTATGAACAAATCCATTGGTTGAAAAGGACTCTATTTTGGCTCTTGTTTGAATTTAAAGCACTTACAAATAGTTCAACACAAATAAATAAATTCTAACCAGTCTGGATTTTTAGCTGTAAGGGGACGGGCTGAAATGAGAGAGCTGATAATTATTAGCCTGAAGATCTCACTAATCATTCCCACTACTTATTAATTTCAGTTGTTAGTTATGATTGAACTTACGCATGCAAAATTAATAGTTGAAGATTGGACGTGTCTGTTTGGAGTTTCATCTCTAATATGGTATCAATGATTTTTTGCAATTTTAAAAATACTTTTTTCCAAATATTATTTATTAAAAGTTATTTTCAATTTTAAATGAATTTACTTCATCCAGTTTTGTTTTCATGCAGAAACTGCAGTGCCCAATGAAAATTGACAATCCATAGAAGGGGGACTTTCAAAATCACCTGTACAACACCTAAATATTGCATTTATGCAGCACCTAAAGTGCCATGAGAAATTTCTGCTTACGTTTGTCTTACATAGATTTGTCTTAGATCATTATTGAAAATTATTGCTGTTGCAGCAAACAGTTGTACTTGCAGGCTACATTGTTCAAAACTGAAATTAATTGTAAGGTCTAATTTTGAATATGTATGGCTTTTTTAACGAAAAACTATTTTTATGACACATGCTTTCTAGATTGTTGCCACTGTTTTTGGTTTCTTACTATTTTAACAATCAGCAGATAAATTGACATTACAGATCTACCCTAGATTATAGTATTTGGTACAGATGAAATGACAGTCCCTCCAATTTAAAACTTCTGGCGCAAATGTATATAGGAAGCATATGTATAAACGTGAAGCTGACGACAATTCTGGTATCCAAATGCACAGTTAGTGTGATTATCCAGCAGTTTTTGTCACTGATTCCCTGCTCTTCTATTCTGGCAGATTGCAATTTTTAGAAGCCAGTTGAACAGATATAAAGTTTCTTTTCTGTGCAGTAATATTGTTATTTTTAAAAATCATTCAGTGAAATATGCTTGAGTTTTTAACAGATGACCAAGTCATCATTACTTCTGGATACCTCCTTTCATCCTTGAAAAAACCAAGCTTGTTTGTGAAAGGTCAAATTTCTACATGATAAGTATTGGTTTTGAGTGTTTTAAATCTGCCTTAACTTCTTGCTGACTCTGCATACATCAACGTACTCATTCTGTATGTACCAATCACATATAACATTCTTCAATATGACTGGCTGATTAGTTTGACATCACAGTTGCTAAACTTGCAACCTCTTAGAGTTGGCCCCAGAATGACAGTGACTCCACACAAGGGAGTCACTGCTTCAAGGATAGCGATGGCAGCTGTCATTTCAGCACTGCTTGTTAACTCTGGCTGTAGAATCAGACAGAAGTAGCTACTTGACCTAATTGTCTGAGCGAGCTTCTTGGTAGAATTCTAAAAGTATTTAACCAATTCCCTTTGAAAATTTCAATTTCTACCACCCTGTCTGACTCACAAATAACCTGATATATCATGTAATTGTAAATCTCAGTGCCCTGTTTAGTCACTCTTCTGCCAATGGAATACTTATCCTTTATTTGTAATTAAAAACTGTTAAATGATTTTAAAAACCTGTATCAGATTGCCCCTTAGCCTCCTCTGACGACAAATTGTCTTTTCATGTAACTGAAGATTTTTAAAGTTTCCCCTTTCCTCGCACCCTCCACACAAAATATTTAATCATTTTAGTAAATCTTGTTTTCACACTTTGAGATGACATTCTTTCTGAAGTATCATCCGTAATGAATTATTATGAATGTTTAGTACAGCCTTACCTGTGTGCTCTTCCTCAATTGATAATACCAGCGAGCTCATGCATTTTTAACACTTTATGAACTTATTTTCACTTATACACCTGTCCCTGTGTCTCACCCTTTTTGCAACCTTAAGTTGGTTAATGTAATATATTGATTGTGTTCATTCTTCCTAATGAATTGTATTATTTCACACTTCTCTGCTAAATTCTGTTTGATGTACATCCATCTAATTCACCAGTCTGTTTTCCTGAAATCTGTTTCTAACCTCCTCATATACTGTTTCATTCCATCATTGAACCACTTTGAAATGCAGTCCATTTAATTCCAGAACATTGCTTTTGTTTCAGTTGAGCAGCGGCCCTAAAACCGAACTGTAGCAAGCACCACTGTATGCATTCCTGTAGTCTGGAAAATGATTGTTTATTGCTAGTCCATATCGTCCCCTAGCCAATTTTGTATTCAGAATACCACTGTCCTATTAATACCAGATAATTCAATATTGCTTACAAGTTTATATACAGTAATTTGTGAACAACTACACACTCTGTTGCAAGATCTTGCTTCATGTTGTGCTTCGGGACATCGTTATCAACTTCTGTCAAACTTTCCTGTTCAATTTTGTAATTTTAAGTATCTCACTCAACTTTTAGGTTCTGACCAAGTGGTGTTATTCGAGTGCAGTTGAAGGTTTCTAATTCTTTCCATTACCAATGTATTACTTTCCTCCAAAGTGACTTGTAGCAGTGCCATGAGCAGTTTAATAGTTTAAAAGAAGTTAAGGATAGTATGCACCTACAACACTTGCCATAATTTCTGTAATGCCAACATTTGTGGATACCTGTATGATAAAGCAGCCTGTCCTGTGACATGTAAGCGTCATGAGGAGTGTGGTGTCTGTGTATATATGTCTACCTGTGTAGTCATGCTACCTATTAGTATCCTGTGAACTGGACTATACATTTACATAATGTGCTGAAGAATCTGGCACATGAGTTTATTTGCATTGAATTCTGAAAGCAAATAGCCTTTCTCGGTGGGATAGTTGGTCCGTTAGCTTGATTCTGCGTTTGTATTGATAGCATTGAAATCTGTCACATGATTCATACATAATACCACACTGTAGTGTTCTTCTCACCATAGCACTGCGGTTGTTGTAAATGAATTCTCTGCAACCCTTAGCTCGTACCTTGCTGCCAGGCAATGGTGGCAAAATGTGAAATTTAATTCAATAAAACTGGTTATCTTGTGTCTGATGCTAGGTAGATCAGTTGGAATATTGTGGAATTATCATATGCCATGCTTGCACTCATTTCGTATTCTGCACTTGGCTTATAGTACCTTATTTGAAAGACACGGCAAACGGATAAGTTGTAAAATCAAGCATTAAGATGAAGTTACTCTCCTTTCCAAGACAAGTAGGGAAGTTTAATGTGGCCTTGCCTGGGTCACCATGTCTGAAGTGGATATTAAAAATAGAAATAAGACTAATGTGCAAATTGTTGAAGGTTAAATATAACAATCACATCAGAACTTTGTGTGATGTAAATATATATCCATGCCTCAGTTTGTTTCTGTTAACGTTATCAAAGCCCGTTTTGTGTTGCATTTTTATTTTTGAGAGCCTCAAACCTTCTATAGATTATAATTTCATTAAGTGAAGGACTCAATTGTTTGGTTTTTTATTTTTAAGGCCACCACAGCAGTTAGCATTACTCCCTCCCAGTGCCAGAGACCCAGGTTCGATTCTGACCTTGGGTGATTGTGCGCAAATTGTGCACACTCCTCATGTCTGAGGGTTCCCTCCCGTAGTCCAAAGATGTGTGGGTTGGGTGGCTTGGCCATGCTAAATTGCTCCATAGGATCCAGGCTAGGTGGATGAGTCATGGGGCTGTTGAGTGCTGTTTGGAGGATGGTGCATGCTTGATAAGCTTAATGGTCTCTTCTGCACTTTAGGGATTTTACAATTTTGGTGCTTCCCAAATGTTTTCTCCCTGTGATCTCATTTCAGGCATAAAAATGATCATGAACCTTTAGACAGTACAGGTGTGTATGGAAAAGCAGGAGGTGGTGAAGTAGGGATGGACAGAAAACCTATGAGAAGAGGGGCTAGTTCCCTTGTGCATATTGCTGCCTTGGAGCTATCAATCTTATGTGAGATCTCGCTCTCCCACTTCGGGCAGTATTAGTTTAGATTATGTAAATCTGAATGTATCTTCTGTACCAGCCACCCACTATTACCTGAATGATGATATCAGCTAAAATTCTAAGAAGAAATTCTTTATTCCTGTCTCCCAGAGTTGGATTTTAACTTGTGTCGCATAGATAAGTGGTTTTAATTGCCCAGCCGAACCACTAAGTCCAAGAGTTATTTAGATATTTACATTTTGAAAAAACTGAAATCTAACCAACCTTGTAGCCTTATAATAATCACAAGACCACAGATGCTACTTCAGAATATTCCATAGTCTTTGCTTGTATGAACTGTTTGAAATCATTGGTTTCCTAAAAATACACTCAACCTTGTAAGTATACTTGCAATTTTGTGCAGTCGCAACAGGAACATATGTATTGTGTAATAACTGAGCTGTTAACCGAAGAAAAAAGCTTAAGGATAAAGTAAATGTACACTTATAAGTAATTAAACAAATTATAACTTTGTTTCATGTGTATGAAAATTATTAAATGAGTATTTAAAATGCTTTTCATATCCTAGTGCAAACCACACAGATTTGAGTTTTCCCACCTCGTGTGGTTGTCTGTTAAGTTGGCAGGGACAATTTGTTCGATCATGTAAGCTGGTGTATATTGCCTTCCTCACATGCAGACAACATAGCAAACTAGTAACACAAATTGTTCCAGTTTAATTTTGTTTTAACGTCTTTTTTTTGACTGACTTAGAAGCCCACTATCACGTCTGAAGGGACTATATAATTGTACTACGGCTACATATATGAATCTCGCACTTCAGTATCAAAAGATGTCAGAATTTCCAAGCATTGGCATATGAGGAGACTAAAACTTGTTATTTGATATGATTATAAATGGTGTGAGATCTACATAACAGCAATGAATCTACTGGAGAATCAGTGTAAAATGTTTAAAAACCATGCTACCACTTAAAAACGCCAATAAGAGTATGTGCTTTCTTCTGCTTGGGGCTTGTTGTACTCAGTGAGGCCCAGAGAGTTTGCATGCAGAAATGTGAAGCCAAAACTTAGTTACACCAATTATGCCTGGGGAATTTTCTTCGAATACATGGCTTGTGCTGATTATATTTAATCAAGACAGAACTGGTAGGCTGTCTGGATTTCAAGTCAAAAAGCTGAGCTTTTTAGAACCCGTCTTATAGTCTTACCTGAAACAAATTTCAATCTTACTGATCTACCTGATTTAAAGTCTTTTATCTTTTAATACAATGGTTGGCATTGTGGTCAGCTTCACGTAAATCTGTGTCGTGCTAATACTTTAAAGCAAATTTAAAATGTCACCTCCAAGATTAACCTTGGATAAAATTTTTTGGGACTGTGGACTACCCGAGTATCAGGTTCTCATTTTATACCTTGTCATTTGAATCTAAAGGAATGCAAAGCAAAGTTACATTAGGATTGCTAATAAACAGTGCCCTGTGGACAGACTGCTTTAGTTATCAAATTACTGAATTTGTCAGAGAGTTGCCTTAACTACAGGTTTCCAACCAAAAGTGTGATAACTTAGAGCTGACTGGATGCCAAAGAGACCATGGTGCTTCTTGAGGGGTGGGGGGCGCAGGGGGAGAGAAGAAATCACCATTATGGGTGATATGGCATACGTTCAGTGAGATATAATAAAATCTCTTAAATGCTTAAAATCTCTCTCTAAACGTTTGAACATAAACTGTGTGTTTTGTTAAGTTGATGTTTGTTAAACTGCACAGCATCTTAGGCTGGTACTTTAATTGAGGAACTTTTCTGAAGCTGGTAGAGCAGCTTGAGTTTTTAAGGGAAAATTGAAAATTAGAGCTGCAGACTTGCAACAGGGACCCAGTTTCATTCTATCGTTGGGTGACTGTGGAGCTTGCACATTCTCCCTGTTTCTGGAACGATTTTTGGTTGCTCAGGTTTCCTTGTAGTCCAAAATGAGCAGGTTACATGGATTGGCCAGGGATGTACAAGCTAGGTGTGTAAGCCATGGTTAATGTGGCATTACAGGGATAGGGCAGGATATTCTTTGGAGTGTGGTTGAAGACCTGATGGGCCAGTGTATTTGACAATGAAATATCTTTCTGTGCGAAAATAGATTGTTATCTTACAACATAAATGCAAAGTGTGAAGCTGGATGAACACAGCAGGCCAAGCAGCATCTTAGGAGCACAAAAGCTTTTATGCTCCTAAAATGCTGCTTGACCTGCTGTGTTCATCCAGCTTCACATTTTTTGTTATCTGGGATTCTCCAGCATCTGCAGTTCCTATTATCTCATGACTGCATTTATGTTGCAACTTCTTGTCGTCTTGGCATGTTCTAACGTACTTCACAATCAACTGATTACTTTCTGTGTATATCCACAAGCATGACAGCGAACGTGTGCTAGCTAGGTGCTGCTTGCTATATGTTTAACAGTTGGAGGTAAATGTAGTAAGTGTACTGAGGCCATGATGTTGCATCTAAGACTTCGTCTACAGCCTAGATCTGAAAGTTTTGAGTTCCATTCCTGATTTTGCAGTGAATTAATCGATCTTGATCGTGGCACTAGTTAAATTGCTGTTGAAATCTTGATGTGTTTTACTTCCAGATTATATGCCTCAAATGTTACCGCCTTCAAGATGGAAAGCCAGCCAACAAGCTCATCTGATTCTGTTCAATAAAGACCAAAAGACCCAGGAGCAGAAGTTAGGCCATTCAGCCCATTGAGTCTGCTCCACCATTCAGTCGCGGCTGATAAGTTTCTCAACCCTGTTCTCCTGCTTTCTCTCTGTAACCCTTGATCCCCTTGACAATCTGTCTCTGTCTTAAATATATGCAATGACCTGGCCTCCAGAGCCTTCTGTGGCAGTGAATTCCATAAATTCACCACTCTCCGGCTAACGAAACTTCTCCTTATTTCTATTCTGAAAGATCTTTTCTTTACTCTAAGGCTGTGCCCTTGGGTTCCAGTCCCCTCTACCAATGAAAACACCTTTCCAACATCTGCTCTGTCCAGGCCACTTAGTCTTCTGTAAGTTTCAATTAGATCCCCGCTCATCCTTCTAAATTGCATTGAGTATAGTACAATACTCCAAATCTGGCCTGACCAGAGCATTATAGAGTCTCAGAAGTATGTCTTTATTTTGAGAGGACTTGAATTTAAAAACAAATGCCAAAGTTGCATGTGCCTTCCTAACTGCTGGCTCATCCTGCAAATTTATCTTGAGAGAATCCTGGATTAGAGCTCCCAAGACTCTCTGCATTTCAGATTCTGAATTTTCTTCTAATTTGGAAAATCGTCCATGCTTCTAACCAAAGTGCATGACCTTACACTTTGCCACATTGTACTCCGTCTGCCACTTCTTCTTCTCCCACTCTCCGAACCTATCCAAATCTTTTTAGAGTTAGATATTCATACAGCACTAAAACAGATCCTTTGGTGTGGCAGTTCCATATATGCACCAACCTTTCCACGAAAAGGTGCCCCTCAGGTCCTGTTGGAATTTCTCGCCCACTCTTTTTAAACCTATGCCGTCTAGTTCTGGATTCCCCCATTGCAGGAAAAGGACTTGACTATTCAACCTATCCATGCCCCTCAACTTTGTAAATCTATAAAGTCAATACTCAGCCTTGGATAGTCCAGGGGAAAATGCACCAGCCTGTCAAACCTCTCCCTATCACTCAAACCCTCCAGTTCTGGCAATCTTAACCAGCATGATGACTAATTTATCCTGTGCTCACGAATTCAGCACCTCAAACTTCAGCCCCATCCTTATTTTCACATCCTTCTGTGGCCTTGTTTATCCCTATTACTTAGCATCTTCAATCCCACACTCCTCCCTAGAAAACATCATTCCTCCAATTTATTCCTTTCTGCACATAAAACATGCACCCTAAAATTAGCAACTATGTCTTCAGCTGTTGAGATTTGAGTTGTGAAATTTCATCCTTAAATTCAATCCTTCCTTCCTTCCTTCCTCCTTCCAAGGCACTCTATATAAAATTATCTTTTCGCAAAATGTTCTACTCACCTATGCCTCCAGCTTGTCATGTTTTATGAGTTTTGCACTTGGGTGCCTTGGAAGGGGTAAGCTCACGTTACAAAGGTGGAGCTAGGTGGTCTTGTATTGGAGACATTGTACCGTTAGAATCTCTCTTCAGCATCAGATAGGACATCAAAATTAAAAACTAGTTAGTTCAGGTGAGAGTGGCCAGGTAGGGAAATCTGATTCAATGGACAAGGAGCTGTTTGTTGCAGAGATAGTAATAACTGCAGATGCTGGAGAATCTGAGATAACAAGGTGTAGAGCTGGATGAACACAGCAGACCAAGCAGCATCAGAGGAGCAGGAAGGCTGACATTTCGGGCCTAGACCCTTCTTTTTTTCTGAAGAAGGGTCTAGGCCCAAAATGTCAGCTTTCCTGCTCCTCTGATGCTGCTTGGCCTGCTGTGTTCATCCAGTTCTACACCTTGTTATCTAATGAACTGTTTGTGGCAGAGATAGGTTTAAAAGAAACCTATGTTCCAGAACCAGTTCCACCTTGTTTTTGTATGGTAAAGTTATTACGCCAAGTTTCTATTAAATTGTTTGTTTTAGTTTAAACATTCTCACTCGCACTGTCAACTGATTACTCGGACATTATGAGGATTGTGATACTGGAATAAAAGTGCAGTATTTTAGGAATATAATTCTTTGCCAGTTTGAGAGAAGTATTTATTTTTCCTTTCCTGGTATGGAGGGTGCTAGTTATGAAGAGAGGTTGAGTAGATTAGGATTATTTTCACTAGAAAGACAGAGATTGAGGGGGGAACCTGATTGAGGTCTACAAAATCATGAGGGGTATAGACAAGGTGGATAGCAAGAAGCTTTTTCCCCCAGAGTGGGGGACTCAATTTCTAGGGGTCACGAGTTCAAAGCGAGAGGAGGCAAGTTTGTGGGAAATATGTGGGGAAAGTTCTTTATGCAGAGGGTGGTGGGTGCCTGGCACGCGTTGCCAGCGGAAGTGGTAGATGCAGACATGATAGTGTCTTTTAAGATGTATCTGGACACGTACGTAGATGGGCAGGGAGCCAAGGGATACAGGCCCTTAAAAAAATAGATGACAGGCTTAGGCTGAGACAGAGGATCTCGATCGGCTCAGGCTTGGAGGGCCTAAGGGCCTGTTCCTGTGCTGTGATTTTCTTTGTTCTTTTCTTTTTCTTTGTTCTTTTTCTTCCTTTTTCTTCTTCTTCCTTTTTCTTCTTTTTTCTTTTTCTTTTTCTTTGTTCTTTTGTTTTTTCTTTTGTTCTTTTTTCTTTCTTTGTCCTTTGTTCTTTTTTCTTTTTCTTCTTTTTTCTTTTTCTTTATTCTTTCTCTTTCTTTGTTCTTTTGTTTTTTCTTTTTCTTTTGTTCTTTGTTCCAAAAATAGGAAGACGCAAATAAAAGTACCTTTTTAGTTTGTTGAAACTTGAAGTGAGGGTGTTTTGAAAGCTAAATTTAGAAGCAAGCTAGTAGCCACATTGTGCAGGATAAATTCTTAAATATGATTAGATTTCCTACAGTGTGGATACAGGCCCTTCAGCTCAAAAAGTCCACACTGCCCCTTGGAGCATCCCACCCAGACCCATCCCCCAACACCCCTGAACACTACGGGCAATTTAGCATGGCCAATCCACATAGCCTGCACATCTTTGAACTGTGGGAGGAAACCAGAGCACCCGGAGGAAACCCACGCAGGCACAGGGAGAATGTGCAAACTCCGCACAGACAGTTACCCAAGGCTGGAATCGAACCTGGGCCCCTGGCGCTGTGAGGCTGCAGTGCTAACCACTGAGCCACCGTGCCGCAGTGTATATGTCTATTGCACTGAAGACAAATACGTACATTAATTTCCTTTGGGATTTTGCTTGAATATAACAGTTTGTTTTCAGTTGTAGTTGTTCACTGGTGTGTTAATTAATTGAGTCAACTTGGAATTTTTGTTGCCCTCCCACACAAGGTTATAATGTTATGGATTGATAATGTATAGGTTGGACATCTTGGTGGTTGATGCAAGGAGAACACCTCTAGTGTGGAAAATATTTGGATCCTACATAACAAATGAGACCAAAAGGTGCATGTGAAGAAATAACCAAATTGGACATTGTTGAAAAGAGGGACATGTTGCTGAATCATCAGGACAAACTGGGCCAAATTCCAGCATTTGTAGAAATTTGTAACAACAGGAGAAGATTGTGCCCATTGGTTGGCAAGTTGACTCTGGCTGAAATGGGCCATGGAGAAAGCAATTCATTGCTTTCAGCGTTTTTGTTAATCCAGAAGCTACAATACATCTAAAATGTCCCTAGCGTATGTCTTGCCTATGTGACTTTTGTTCCAATTGTCTCCATTTTAGATATTCTTCCCATAAATCAGATTTGAGTATATCTATGCTAAAGATTGGTGTTTAGTAATTCAGTCAGTGTGCCAAAGAAGGGATACTGATGAAATTAACCGCTTTGATTCTGTAATTGCTTAATCAATTCCCACTACATTCTGGACAAATTTTGTAGGTCGTGATGAAACCCTCAGGGGTCATGGTTGCTGCTGACCCTATGTCCCTTCCACTTGCTCATGACTGGGAATATATGGTATTGAGAATGAGCTACAGTTCATGTTGGGTCAGTTGGTGACATTGTCAGCTGCAAATGATCCCAGGTAGTAGTTTCCCCCAGACTGACATTTACCCATTCATTTGTCAGTCCAACCATCATTCTCTCTTTCTCTTGTTCTTGGCATCATCACCACTATTAAATACTGCTGATCTGCACTTAACCCATCTTTATATATACCGATCTCTCCCAGCTGCAGACAGTTCTGATGAAGAGTCACTGAAGATGGTAATGAAATATTTATTCTGCTTTCGCTCTACAGATGCCGCCGGACCTGTTGAGTTTTCCCAGCAATTTGTTTTGTTTCTAATTTCCAGCATCCACAGTTCTGATTTCTTTATATCTAGTCATTTGGGTGATTTATATAAAACAGAACTGAAATATAGAATAACAGTACTTCCAAATAAAGACAAAAGAAAGAGTGCATTTCCAGCTTTATGGGGATGGAGCACACTGGGATTAAGGAAATAAAGGACTGCATTGCAGAGTGTCATGAATGGTTTAGTTTGCCTGGGCCTATGATCCTCTAATTGAGTATGAATTTTTTGCATGTTCATGGGATGCGTGTGTCACGTAGACAGGCTGGTATATAATGCCCTTACAAAATTGGTGGTGAACTTCCTTCTTGAACCACAGCAATCTTTAGGTTGTTGGTACACCAACAGTGCTGTGAGGGAAGGAATGTCAGGATTTTATTCCAGTAACTATAAAGGATCAGCACTTTTATTCCAAGCCAGGGTGGTGTGTCGCTTGAGGTAGAACTGGTGTATGGCAGCGTTCCAATGCATCTGCTGTCTTTTTTGCTTTAGGTGTATTTGGGTTGCAGGTTTAGACAATTTTGCCAAAAGAGACTAGAGGTGCTGCATTGTATCCTGTAAATAATAGCCACTGCTGCTGTTGGTGATGGAGGGCGTGAATGTTGAAGGTGAAAAATGGTGTGGTCTTCATGCTCCTTCGTCCTAGATGATTTTGAGCTTTTGTTACCTGGATGAATGCACCTCCAAGAAGTGTCAAGTATGCTACTGCATCGCTGATTTGTCTAGTTAATGGTGGGCAGGCTTTGAGAAACCAGGAGGCAATTTACTTGCAGAATTTCCAGGTTTTAACCTGTTTTTGTAGCCGTAGTGTTTATATGGCAGTCATGTTTAATTTCTGGCCAGTGGTGACGACAGGACTATGTTAATGAGTGCTTCAGCAATGGCAATATCAATTTGCCGAGGTGGGGATGGTTGAATTTTCTTCTTGGCGGTGAGTGTTGCCTAACATTTGCATGGCATAAATCCGAATTTGAAGAGTTGGTGATGGCACTGAACACGGTGTATTCATCAGTGAAATTGCCATCTCTGACCTTTATGATGGCGAGAAAGTCACTGTTAAAACACCTGAAGATGGTTATGGCTATGTCCCCCATCGTGAAGAGCTGCAGTGATTATCCTTTGGTCAAGTTGATTGGCCTTCAGCCGCAACTTACTTTCTTCGTGTCAGATCTGACTCAAACCAGTGGAGAGTTTTCTCCTGATTTCTGTTTACTTCTGTGTGCTAGGACCCCTTGAATATTGCCTTAATGTTAAGGGTATCACCCTCACATCCCTTCTGGAGTTAAACTATATTGTTCCTGTCTTGGCTAAGGCTGTAACGAGACCAGGAGCTGACTATACATGGAGGAACCAGCATCACGTGAGCACATTTATTATTCAGTAAGTGCTATTTGCTGGCTTTGTTAATGGCACCTGCCCTCACTTTGAGTACAGACTTGAGGTGATAGTTGACTGGATTGGATTTGTCCTGCCTCTTGTGGACAGACATACCTGGGCAATTTTTAATTATCGAATGTAGATGCTGCTGGTGACATCTGTTTTTGTGAGTTTTGCAATTCATCTTTCTGAAGATGTTGGCTGCCCTTGCTCCATGAATAGAAACATTCAGCTTGAGGGGCTGGTGATTGATCTAGAACAGATGCACAGCTTATTTTTTTCGGTTGACTTTGAATAGGTTTTTAGTCATGTCGCAATATTTTGTGCAGTTCAGCAGCAAATATTAAGTGTTATATTATGTTGAAGATGCTGTCTAAATGTAGCTTGTTCATGGACTCTTGGATTCAGAAGTAAAGGCATATAAATGCTTAATTACAATTCTGGTATTTGCTAATGTTTTTATCACGTACTTTTTGTTTTGACCTTTAATTATTCAGTTTGATAAGTTACTATATCCTATGTTCATCTGAATTAATTTTTCAAAAAGATTTTCTTCCTAGCAACATTTAGTAATCGTGGAAAAACCTGTGGCTTTGCACAGTCCTCAACTGTTGATTATATGGCATGTGCCTTAAAGAATACTGACAAGAATATAAATGAACAGCGTGTCCTAGTATTGTAGTTTATCCTGTCGCTACAACAAGTTGGTCATTTAATAAGTCTCCTAGATTTTAGGAAGTATTGCATGCTCACCGTCAGATCTAGGTTAATAAATGTCCTTTTTCTGTTTTTCTTCAGTACATCTTTGGGGAGTTCAGCCCTGATGAATTCAATCAGTTCTTTGTCACATCACGCAGCTCTGTTGAGGTGAGTGTACTCTTTGTGGGGGTGGGGCGGGGGGTGGTAAAAGTTGGATTTTTTTATTTTTGTTTATCAAATAACAATTTCCAGGTGACTCTGTTGGCTGCTTGCTAAGGGTTAACAGACTTTTGACCAAGTAATGGAACTAGAGATCATTGAAGGCTGTTAACTGCTGTGAATAGATATTTAAGATGAACAGAATTGTGCCCTTTGAAAATTAATTGTCACTTCCAACGACTTAAGTTGTTTTTGGTTGAAACAAGACATTTGGAATAGCACCTTCATTCTGAGTAATATGAAGATATGAAAATGTATATCGTGAATCAAAACAAAAATGTATATCATATGTAAGCTTAAGTTTTAGAAGAAAGGCCTGGAAAAGCAGTGTTTAATGATTCCATGATTTTGTTCATATACAGTGATTGTCACATTTCAACTGCGCTATTGTTGTGATCTACATTTCTGTGGCATTAAAAGTAAAATACTGTTTTAATGTTCAGTTCAAGAACAGTGTCCCATGTGTTTTCAGTATATATCTCAATTTACAATTGGAAAGTACAAGTTGAAAATCTTTAATGCACAAAATATTAATATGGGTCATTGTAGAATGAGATGTGCCTATTTATATCCTTTAAGTGGCTCCCAAGTCACCTCTAACTCAAATCAGTTTTTGATTTTGAAGGCAACTTGAATATTTTTAATCATCATGTACTTAAAATTGGGGAGCTTTTTGTTTTCCCCCTTTCCCCTACAGCCAACAAAGGTAATGAGTCCAAGGATATGCTCCTCCTGAAATAGCTTTTTTTTTTCCAGCACTGATGGCAGTATATTCAGTGTTCAGAATGTTGGTGATTATTACTAAAAGAAGGATCAATTTAAAGACACTGAAGTTTGTTTCTATTTCTGATCCCACCTTCCACAAGGGGCCCTCAAAAATGTCCACATCCATATTCTGTCTCTCTCTGGACCCAAAATGTCGGCTCTGCTTTCTTTCTATTGATGCTGCTGAGTTTTTCTAGCTCTTTGTTTTGTTGCAGATTTCTAGCATCTGCAGCTCTGGTAAAGTTTGTGGATGTTTTCTTATGTAATATTTTGCATTTATAATGCTATAAAGATACAAGTAATTTTGGTATTGTAGATTGAAAGTGTCATGTGTATTTGAATTGAAATTTTCTGCACTGAATTGTTTAATTTGTCACTAAATTGTATCGCTTTCAACAAAAATATGTGGCAAAGGATTATGTTTTGAGTTTTTGTATAATCCTGTGCAAGGTGTAATACCAAACTCCTGTTTTCTGTTTGGCACAGCTTCCCCCATTTAATGAAAAAGTCTTGCATGTCAGTCAATCAGTAGGTAAGTGTTTGGTTTGTTTGTAAGTATTTGCCAGGATTCCTTTGAACTTGATAATCTGGAAGAATTTTGAATAGTATGAAGATCATGCATAAAATATGTTTACCTTTTAATGCTTTTGTGTTGTAGGCGTGATAATGGATATTTGCTTTTTCTTAATCCAGACTAATTCCAAATAATGCCTAGTGCTGGGAGTGCGTACATAAAAAAACTAATCGCTTGAGTCAGCTCCTAAATTTGGAGCTTCTGGAAGTTTGAATTTTATGTGCACATTGATTTTCTTTTCTTTTGCAAGAAATGCTTACGGAATAATTTTGGAATGAATATATAAATTACTTTTGATGCTACATGGTTAATACAAGTGTTGACTCCCCTAGAATTCTGAAGAGTGATTTCAGCTGAAATCTCGAATATAAGCTGTTTAAACCATTGCATAGTTAATATTTCACTTGTTCATAACTTAATAGCACAATTATTTTCACTTAAAATAAGCTTTGCATTTCGGTGAGAGAGATAATGGAAACTGCAGATGCTGGAGCATCCAAGGTAACAAAGTGTGAAGCTGGATGAACACAGCAGGCCAAGCTGCACCTTAGGAGCACAAAAGCTGACGTTTCGGGCCTAGACCCTTAATCAGAGACGTCTCTGATGAAGGGTCTAGGCCCGAAACGTCAGCTTTTGTGCTCCTAAGATGCAGCTTGGCCTGCTATGTTCATTCACCTTCACACTTTGTTATTTTGCATTTCAGTGTCTTATTTTTGGAGCAAGATGAAGAATAGTTTAATATTTTATATAGCAACTTAGAGGGTATGTACATATATTTGCAGCTGATTTTTTTTTGTTTATGTAGGAGATGGAAACGATTCAGACACTGAAGAAAATGAGTCGGAACCACCTGGATTGCAGGGCAATATTTACAAAGTTTCCAGTACGCTAAATCCACAGGCACCGGAATTTATATTGGGTTATCAACCTGTACAGAAATCCCTCAATAACTTGACAGAAGAAGCTGCCTATAGCTCCATTGACTGCCAGTTTGGAGAGGGTAATATTTCTCTGGACAGTGGCAATTGCCAGGGAAATGATGATCTTGTCTACCGAGGGCAAGGCCCAAGGGAAAGAAGAAACAAGAAGAAAAGACCACCCGGTTATTATCGCTATCAGGAAGGTGCAAGTGATGCAGGTGGTCCCTCTGAAACTTTGGGCCTTGTTAATGGACATGTGTTAAACTCAGGGCTCAATGCAATAAGCCCAGAAGAGGTTGAATTACTTGGTCCAAAAGAGATTCCTGAATCTCATGGAGCTATTTCTTCAAAAGCGAATCAGAGGACTTGTGACAGCCCTGAAAATGATGCGGACTTCATTAGTGGAGCCTTCTGTAATGATACAGTCTCTAGTGCATTAGATGAGGCCAGGACTGCTGAGCAGCCTGGATTTAAGCTGGAGGCAAACAATGAGCCTACTAATGAGGTTAATTCCACTGAACAGCCTGATCTTTCTGAGACTGGTAGGAATAGCCCAGTAAGGACAGCTATTGCACAATCTTATGTAGGCGCAGACATTAATGTGGATGTTAAAAATGACAGTGGACAAATACTGGAATCTTCTGGTGATAATGCCGTAGCACATCCTAGTACCGATGGGGAAGAATTGCAGACTGATAGCATAGAATGCGAGCAGGAGAAACCAGAGGATGTATTTGCAGTTGAGCCAGAGCAGACAGTTTTAGCTCCTTCTACTGCTTCTGCTCCCTTGCCAGCCAAATCCTGGGCTAGTCTCTTCCACAATTCAAAGCCGTCTTCAGCAGGACCTGTGGCCTATGTTGAGGCAAAGGTCATACCAGCCAGTGCTTCTGTTCAATTACCTGAAAAGCAACCGGAAATAAGAATGGACGTGCCTGTTCCAATGTCTGAGGATTCTGCAGCCCAACAGATAGCTGGTAATTTTTAGAACGTGTTACAAAGGAACTTGAAATGATAAGTTCTACTTTTGTGGTATACTTTGGCTAGTTTCAAATTAAGTATTTGTTTTTAAATGTTTTCAACAATTAATACCTCAAAGAAAATGAGGATCTCTTAAAGCTAAAATTCTAGTTTAGACAAAGCTTGAGACAAGTCTGTTGAGCTATTTAACTTCAGAAAGTGCATCCTTACCTGGATGTATTGCTGTGCAACCAGTTGCCATAATGTATAAGACAACAGTCTGAATGTGGAAAAGCAGTGCTTGTGCATCTGTTGGCAACTTGACAGGAAATCAGACACTGGATGTCATACCTGAAGTTTGAATAGGTTGTATGTATTATCAAGAATATGTCGCTGCACATAAATGAATGATACATGAAAAGGTATTTAATTTATCAGCACAAAATCAAGAAGATCATTAATACTTCATTAATTTGAACCCACTGTGATGAAAGTCACTAAAAGCAAGTCACTTCCTCACCAGTGATTGCACTTGGTTAAGCCTGTGCCTCAGTTTATAATGTTGCACTGTTTGAATTCAGCTGAAGGTTCCATTAAGTTTGAGATACTGTTATATTCTTTTTGGGAGGGCAGGGCAGGAAAGAAAGAGGTCCTTCACTCAGCAGTATCTACTAACAACAGTTCTGTTTCGTACTCTGAGTTGGTCAGTATGTATCAGAATATTCTTGGGCTTGAAGACATTTGGCTAGATGTGCCATGCAGAATAGTTTGTATGTGTTATGTAGCAGTGGTCGTGTATGTGATAAGCCGGATGAAATGAAACTGCACCTGTTTGTTTGGATGTTATTCATTGTTATGTATTAGTGCATTTGGAAACCAGCAAGTGTCTATCCCCTGTGAAGGTGAAATGTCAGGAATGAGCCATAGGTCACAAATTGGCACGTTTAGTTGCCTGCATCCAGGGCTATAATGAATTGCTTAGTAGCATAGAAGCTAAATATTGGTAAAAGGAGGCATAAGCTCAATTTTTTATCTTGCACTCATCAGAACTGGGATGCCAGACCATCAGTTTATATAGTGGATTAACAACCTTGCTGATTGGGCCACATTTGCTCTGAGGGGTACAGCAGGAATAGTTGACTGTCAATCTTAGTTCTAAGACCAGACAGGTATACTCTGGCCATGGTGTTACCATGCCAATGCAAGAGATTGGCAGTCTCAGCTGTTTTCTGCTGTATGAAAGGTACACAATATATGTGCAAATTCTTTTAACCTGAGTAAAGCAGAGTCCTGTATTAATATATATGGGGGTTTCTGGCACATAAGTGCATAACACTACAAGGCTGACTGATAAATTGGTTTTTGATGTAGGTTTTGGCACAGTCTAGATTATTTAAGAGTTATGCAAAATTGCACCTAATGTTGAACTGGTGTTCTGAGATTTGCAAGGATGGACTAGTTGTGCGTGACTTGCAGCTGGCTGAGCAAGTTCAGCATACTGCTCTTTGTGATGGTTGACAGGATGTTTTGCTTGTGTTTTACTTTTGTTTTTCTGTATTTGATTATGAACTGAACTGAGTAAAGGACTGGTTTAAAAGCAAGGGGTTGTTATACTTCCGCCTGCTTGTAAGTGCTGTTTACATGGTTGTTGGTTGAAGCAGTGGGGAAAGCCAAGTTTCAGACAGGTTGTAGCAACGGAACTGCGTACAAATGGACATTTGACCAGCAGCATGTAGCTGGCTACCATTTCACATGACAATGAGCTCCTGCTACGAAAACGTGAGATTGGTACCAAGGCAGCTGAGCAGCTTGAGGTTGTAAATTTTCGGGACAGAAACTACTGCATGTCCAGAAAGGGAGGACCTGTTTTTCTTTTATGGTAAAAGGCAACTCAAGCCTGGAGCGAGCCATTTTATTTAACCTCATCAGTTGTAAGTTGACCTAAATATCAGCTCCTTAATTATGCATATGAACCAGCTAACATATACCTCCTGTAGCAAATAAAAATACCTGGAGAAGGAGGTTTGAGGAACAGCCTTCTGATCAGATGTAGCCTTGTCACAGCAAACCTTGTGGACAGGAAAGTGATCTGCCTTTGTAGTCTTTTCTACTGCCCATAACACCCTTTTTGTGTCTGCATCTGTGTGCCTCTATGGAAGAGTTTGTGGGCTAGCTTTATGTCAGTGGTTCATAATTGTTTATCTGTAGTTAGAATTGATTTGTCATAAAAGCATTCTTCAAAGTTTTGGCAAAGATCTGTAGCTTGGATTGTTGACTTGCTCATCAAGCTGGTTTGTTTCGTTCAGACGTTTCTTCACCATGTTAGGTGACATCATTAGTGGACCCTCTGATGAAGTGACGGTATTTTAGTCCGCTTGGAATTTATATTGTCCAGTCAGTTATGGTGAGTACTGTCATTTCTGGTTTTGATCTGTTTGGATTTATATATGGGATCCAATTCTATATGTTTGCATGCCAGGTGGAGACCCATGCCTCTAGGAGTTCCTGTGCGTGTCTGTGTTTGGCTTAGGTTACTATGGTTACTTTGTCCCAGTTAAACTGATGGCCTTCATTGTCTGAATGTACAGTTATTAAGGCGAGTTCGTTGTGCTTTTTTTCTGCTTGTTGATATTTGTGTATTCTGATGGCTAGTTGCCTTCCTGTCTGTCTGATGGCATTTAACTTTACATCAGAATACATGAATGTTAACTAGCAACCAAACAGCATAATGATCTTGTCTTAATATCTGTACATTCACACAATGAAGGTCATCAGCTTAACTGGGACAAAGTAACCATGGTAGCCTAAGCCAAACATAGACACGCACAGGAATTCCTAGAGGCATGGGTCTCCACCCGCAATGCAATCAGCAAACATACAGAATTGGATCCCCATATACAAATCTATACAGATCAAAACCGGAAATGACAGTACTCACCATAACGGATAGACAGTATAAATTCCAAGCGGAATAGAGTAACATCGCCTCATCGGAGACTCCACTGATGATGTCACCTAGCATGGTGACAAAACGTCTGAACAAAAACAAGCTAGCTCAGCAAGCAAGTCAACAACCTCAAATGATTCTTGTTAATACGGGAAACCTGGTCTATGCTTTCTTTCAACTGGGTTCTAAAAGACTGGTAGATTGGGGAATTTTACAGACATTTCACACTACCCCAGTAAGGCATAATGTGTTGGATTTGTGATGACAGTCATTGGGAGACCATGGTGTTCTCCACTAGCAGGATGCTGCCATTTTATGAAATTTTGCTGACCACACAAATGAATTTTAAGTGCCTGGGTCATGCAGACATATCAAACATGTCCCACTACCTGTTCCCGTCAGAAACCCTGCCAGTTGTGCTCAGCCAGTCCGTGCTTACGAGCGTCTGAAACCATGTTCAGTGTTTGTTGTGATTCTAGTATTGAGCTATATTTATTAAATAATCTGGAGTATTATACCAGATATCAATTTGAGATTATCATTTGGGCCTGCCGATTGTTGCGTTTGCACGTGCTGAAAGCTGTAAAAATACACACGTGTATGTGTGTGCGTGTGTGTGGTGGGGAGGTTAGCAATGTTATGAAGCCTGGCACATGCTGTATTTCCATAGCAATATTCTTACCAATCAGGTCTCCAAACAGATGGGTAAACTCGTAAGTGCTTTCTGCATCTCTGCGCCAAGGATAGCACAACTAATACCCTTTTTTCATGTGTGCGCATTGGGGACCCTTTCTCAAGTCCGTTGTAGTCTTGGAAATCAAAATGCTCGTTGAGAAGATTCAACTTTGTCATCTTTTGGCAAAATGGTGTTAGCAGGATAATGAAAGGCTATGGGAAAGGCTGTTACCACTGGGCAGTAGCTGATCTCTTGATTTCCTGAAATAAGATGTTTGTCTTGATTGCAACTTAGGAGGTGGTCATGGGAAGGGCCCACACAGATGTGAGTCAAAATCATTTGGAAACACTCAGTTTCTTTTCGAGATTTTTCTCTGACCCAACAAGTGTTTTTTGCTTGGTCATATTTCTAGGGGAGCAGGATATTCTGTTGTCTTCCACAAGTAACAAGTCTAACTGGTGTCTGGTCCACAAAGCAGAGATTGAAGCTGTAGGTGATAATCGGAACTGCAGATGCTGGAGAATTCAAGATAATAAAGTGTGAAGCTGGATGAACACAGCAGGCCAAGCAGCATCTCAGGAGCAAAAAAGCTGACGTTTCAGGCCTAGACCGTTCATCAGAGAGGGGGATGGTGTGAGGGTTCTGGAATAAATAGGAAGAGAGGGGGAGGCGGACTGAAGATGGAGAGAAAAGAAGATAGTTGGAGAGGAGAGTATGGGTGGGGAGGTAGGGAGGGGTTAGGTCAGTCCAGGGAAGATGGACAGGTCAAGGAGTTGGGATGAGGTTAGTACGTAGGAAACGGAGGTGCGGCTTGGGGTGGGAGGAAGGGATGGGTGAGAGGAAGAACAGGTTAGGGAGGCAGAGATAGGCTGGGCTGGTTCTGGTCGAGAACGCCCTTGACCGCATTTCCCGCAACACAACCCTTACACCCCGCCCCCGCCACAACCGCCCAAAGAGGATCCCCCTCGTTCTCACACACCACCCCACCAACCTCCGGATACAACGCATCATCCTCCGACATTTCCGCCATCTACAATCCAACCCCACCACCCAAGACATTTTTCCATCCCCACCCTTGTCTGCTTTCCGGAGAGACCACTCTCTCCGTGACTCCCTTGTTCGCTCCACACTGCCCTCTAACCCCACCACACCCGGCACCCTCCCCTGCAACCGCAGGAAGTGCTCCACTTGCCCCCACACCACCTCCCTCACCCTACCCCAGGCCCCAGGATGACTTTCCATATTAAGCAGAGGTTCACCTGCACATCTGCCAATGTGGTATACTGTATCCATTGTACTCGGTGTGGCTTCCTCTACACTGGGGAAACCACACGGAGGCTTGGGGACCACTTTGCGGAACACCTCCGCGCGGTTTGCCATAAACAACTGCACCTCCCAGTCGCAAACCATTTCAACTCCTCCTCCCATTCTTTAGATGACATGTCCATCATGGGCCTCCTGCAGTGCCACAAGGATGCCATCCGAAGGTTGCAAGAACAGCAACTCATATTCCGCTTGGGAACCCTGCAGCCCAATGGTATCAATGTAGACTTCACCAGCTTCAAAATCTCCCCTTCTCCCACCGCATCCCACAACCAGCCCAGTTCGCCCCCTCTCCCCACAGCATCACACAACCAGCCCAGCTCATCCCCTCCCCCCACTGCATCCCAAAACCAGCCCAGCCTGTTTCTGCCTCCCTAACCTGTTCTTCCTCTCACCCATCCCATCCTCCCATCTCAAGCAGCACCTCCATTTCCTACCTACTGATCTCATCCCACTTCCTTGACCTGTCCATCTTCCCTGGACTGACCTATCCCCTCCCTACCTCCCCACCTATACTCTCCTCTCCACCTATCATCTTTTCTGGATGTGAGTTTGCTCGCTGAGCTGGCAGGTTCGTTTTTCGAACGTTTCGTAACCATTCTAGGTAACATCATCAGTGAGCCTCCGACGAAGTGCTGGTGTTATGTCCCGCTTTCTATTTATCTGGTTAGGGACATAACACTAGCGCTTCGTCGGAGGCTCACTGATGATGTTACCTAGAATGGTGACGAAACGTCTGAAAAACGAACCTTCCAGCTCAGCGAGCAAACTCACATCCAGAACCTCAACCTGAGCTACAAATCTTTGCAAAACTCGTTATCTTGTTTTCTCTCCATCTTCGGTCCGCCTCCCCCTCTCTCCCTATTTATTCCAGAACCCTCACCCCATCCCTGCCTCTGATGAAGGCTCTAGGCCCGAAACGTCAACTTTTGTGCTCCTGAGATGCTGCTTGGCCTGCTGTGTTCATCCAGCTTCACACTTTATTATATTGAAGCTGTAGGTTGAGCCTTTCTAACCCTGTATGGTTCACGACAGAACTTGTTAAATCTTTGTGATCCGTGCGCATTTACCACCACTGTTAAGATAAAGATATATTGAGAATTCTGAGTAGGTCATGTGAGTGACTACAGCTGTTCCCTTCAAATTAGTATTAGTTTAAAAACAATAAGGAGTGCAGCTTTACTTGTGTGTTTCATGTTAATGACACATTTTGAGCTGCTATCATGTGGCTTATATGCATTAGCTCCATTACCAGCTTATTGCTGTGGATACTCGTTTAGTTCTTCAATTGATTTGCTTAAATTGGTCCATAAAATATTTAGCTTGCGCATTGACGCAGAAGGTTTTTAGTTTAAAGGGCGAAAAGGAAACAAAATCACAGTTTATGGGTTTGGCAAATAGGGGGATAAAAGAAAAAATATAGAAATGCATCATGTTGGAGGGCAGCGATGGGCTTTTTCTTGTTTTGTACTGGTCTTTGTTCTTTAATTCTGATGTACCTCTACTGACATTATCCAGTAATAGCTGAAAAGCAGTAGCTTTGATTGTGCAGAAACTAGTTAAAAACTCCTATGAATTTTTAAATTTAGTTTATCTGTAGATATATGGAAGGCAGATGTGTATAGCCATTTTGAAGTATCTGACATGGTCAACACATCTGAGAGATTCAGTTGCTCCACCTTAGTATAGCCACAGGATGGTGCTAAAAAACCATAATTGGTCCCTGCTCGCCTTCTAATGCTAGTGGTGATTTTGGTTGACATTCTTTCCCTACTTCTACCAGCTAGTTTATTTCATCCTGTTACTTCTCATTCATCCATGGCTTTTATTTACAATCAAGCCATACTGGATTTTGTTTCTTCTATGATTTCTATCTAATGTGTCTAGTGCTGTCTCCCAGGCAATATGTGATGGACTCATTCCAAATATTGCAGACTGTTCCTCATTCTTCCAGCAGTTATGAACTTGGGTTATGTGTTGATAGGATTAACTAATGGCATCCTTGTCTTGTCTTTGCAAACCTTTCCTGTGTGTTAACCTCTTGCTAAGTTTAACAGTTGTTCATTCCCAGCAAGGATTTCTAACAAGTCTTGTGCTGCTCCATCCATTCTGTTATCAAAATATCTTCCATGTTTTGTTTTGTCAACTAACTTGCTAATAAACGAGTTTGAAATGAACTTCAGTTTATCTATGAATCATCATCTTCAGTGTTCCTTCTGTTACTTTATATTAACCAAATTGAAGTTGTTGATTTTGTCAGATGTGTTCTGTTTCCAAATAATTAGCATATTTTTGAATCAAACTGAATGTATAAATATTTATCAAAATAGACATAGTGTAATTGCACAATACATACGCTGCTTGCAAAGATGTTTGTTCTGTAATAGCCATTCAGTAATTGCTTCTCCAGCATTTCTTCAAAAAGGACAGTTCAAGGCCCCAGTACATGGAGTAGTAATGCGCTTTGCCGCAGGGTATTGAGATGCAGATTTGTCTTCTGATCGCTGAGTCAATTCCTAATTTGCATTGCTCGGCTAACGTGTTTTTTGCAGTACCTTTTCATACTTGCTAACTGCCTGAGTCAGATAATGACCCAATGCTTAGGGGAAAATATTTTTGCACATTGTGGGAACATTATTAAAAGATGGTATGCGGCCATAATCTTGATGAACATGCTATATTATTTACCTGCTGGACAAGATGTAACTTCAAGTTATAAGGCCATTGAGGTCAGAACACAATATTACAAGAACCAGATTGAAAGTGATTTCAATAAAAAAATTTAAAATCCTTTTATTAATCTTGCAGCGTGACATTTTGTTTCTCTCCCATATCCACAGAACTGCTGGAAAGTGTGAAATTGGTTCATAAACCAGTATCTTTGCAACCTCGAGGTCTGATCAACAAAAGCAATTGGTGCTACATCAATGCTGTATCCTTAAAATCTGAATACAACATGGTATCTAAGAACCGAACAAGCTGTTTGTACAGTGGAAACGCTAGAAATGAAGGCTGTAGTTTTGAATTGGGAGAGAAAGAAGTTGCTGTGTTGTAATATCCAGAAATGTATTTTATAACCATTTTTGTGAAGAACTTGGTGAAATAAATTTTAAAGTTCTAAAATATTCTGATGGGTAGTTAAGTAAATTTTTGATTAATGTTTCTTACTGCTAATGTGTTCCAGTTAGAAGAAAGCAGTACTAGAAATATCTCGAAACCAGTCGAATCAAAATTTCATAATTTGCAAGTGACTCCATTAAGATTGTGCCTATGGGAAATCTTCCATCAAACATTTCTCCAGTTACCTCCCAAAGATTTTTTTAAAAATATATTATCAACAGGTTGTGTAATTTTTATTGCCCAGCTATGTCCAATTGCTGAAGCACAGTAAACTTGAATATAACAGCAGACTGCCAACTGGAATTCTCTAGTAACCAGGATTTGACTGCTGAATTTTCCTTTTTTAAAAAAACCACTCACTTTGCAAGTTAATGCTTTCTTTAAAAGCAGCCACTAATGATGTGTACATTGTAAATTTGCAAGAGTTGTTCTTGGGCTTTAGACAAATATCATTGGTTTGAGTCAGTTTTGATTATTGTATTGTGGGGTCAGTTGCTCAGAGCAACCATCAGTGAAACTGACAGTTGGATTTTTTTTGTTTAAAAGCAGATCTGATGATCGTGATGTAAGTGTTCTTCCAAAGTGGTGTTTAATTGTGATGTGCTGCTGTGCAGTGGCCTTTGATTGCTCAGCTACTTCCCCTGTCCACCACACACCTTGAGAAGCATTTTTCCTTTGGTCACTGTAATTCTCTATCATCTGACCTTTTTGATTACGTGCCATCGCCTATTCCTCAAAGATGCTAGATTACAAAGATTCTACTGTGGTTTGCATTTATTCTATTTAATTTTAAGTGGAAACACATTGTGTGGCACTTCAGAGACTTGGGATTTAGTTAACGGTCACCCATAAATAAATTTCAATTTGAACACTTCAAGATATTCACTTCAGATTTTTGCAGTAAGCCGTTGTGAATACATGCAAGTAAAATGGAAAACTTGATGTTTCTTAAGAGGTAGATTGAATATAAAGTCAAATTAAAATTAAATTGAAGCATGAGAAGTAGTTTTAATTGATGCTTATTTGGGGGATGCTTCCAGAGAATGCAGTCATGTACATTATTGCTGTTGTTCAATCTCACTAAAGACTGAGATGTCTGACTGGAGCTCCTGGTTTTGCAAAACAATCAGCATCTATTAGTTTTTAATCAACAGACGATGGTCTTGAATGCATTTCAGTTGTATTAATGAGTGCACAGTATTTTGGAAAGAAGGCGTGAAATGTAACACTTATAACCATTGGGCAAATTTTGGGTAATGTATAAATTAGCAAAACTGAGATTTTTTCCAAATTTATTTTTCCTGAATCTTAAGAAACATTTTGTTCTTAGTTGGTATGCTCATCCTGGCTGAATGCTAGCACGGATAGAAGGCTGGCTGTCGGCAGAAAGCAGAGAGTGGGGTGAGAAGGGTCTTTCTCAAAATGGCAGTCGGGGACAAGTGATGTTCCACAAGGGTTAGTGGGGGGACCACAACTTTTAATCTTTATACACCCAGATGAAGCATCTGAGGGCATTCTGGCTAAATTCGCAGATGGTACAAAGATAGGTGGAAGGACAGGTAGCATTGAGGAGGTGGGGAGACTGCAGAAGGATTTGGACAGGTCAGGAGAGTGGACGAAGTGGTGGCAGATGGAGTATAACTTGGGAAAGTGTGAGGTCATGCACTTTGGTCAGAAGAATAAAAGCATGAACTATTTTCTAAATAGGGAGAAAATTCAGAAGTGTGAAGTGCAAAGAGACTTGGGAGTTCTAATCCAGGATTCTCTCAAGGTAAACTTGCAGGTTGAGTCGGTTGTTAGGAAGGCACGTGCAATTTTAGCATTTATTTTGAAAGGACTAGAATATAAAAGTGTGGATGTACTTCTGAGGCTCTAGAAGGCTCTGGTGAGGCCACATTTGGAGTATTGTGCACACTTCTGGCCCCATGTCTCAAAAGGTGTAATGGCCCTGGAGTGGGTTCAGAGGACATTCATGAGAATGGTCCCAGAAATGAAAAGCTTAATACAATGAATGTTTGAGGATTGGGCCTAAAATTGATGCACTTTAGATGGATGAGTGGGGATCTAATTGAAACTTGTTTATTGGTAGGAGAGACTAGGACCGAGGGCACAGCCTTAGCAAGGGGAATACTTTTTAGAACAGAAACGAGGAGAAACTTCTTTAGCCAGAGAGTGGTGAATCTGTGGAATTCACTGCCACAGAAGGCTGTGGAGACTGTGTCATTGAGTATATTTAAGATGGAGATAAATAGGTTCTTTATTACCAAGGGTTATGGGGAGAAAGCGGGAGAATAGCATTGAGAAATTTATCAGCTGTGATTGAATAGCAGAACAGATTTGATGGGCTGAATGCTAATTTCTGCTTCTGTGTCTTATGGTCTTATGGAATGGCTGACTCCAGTGCTAGAACAGTTGTGAAGTTGCCTTGAAATGGAAGGGTTGTTTACTTGTCCCATTCAAGTCAAATTTATTTCACTTTTCTGTGCTAGCCCCAACGTTTGGTTCAGTTTGAATCAAGATTGAGAAGCTTGGTGTTTATGACATTGCAATATTTCTAAGAAATTGGTATGGGAAGCAAAATGCATCCGTTTAACCTTTTTTTCTTTTTCTCTTCCTCCGTGTGTTAAGTTAACATTGTTGGAGGGCCCTTTGAGCATTTTATGCAGCATGTGTTATCTCAAATCACTTGATAGGACATCACTGTATGTAATGGAAAATAAAAGTGTGCACAGATGGTGCAGTATTTGAATAAGCAGGAGCTAGTCACAGGCCCTTGTTTTGTGTGGTTTTCAATATCCACCTGAAACTCTAAATGTATGTTATAATGCAGTTACACATTACACGTGATGAAAATTTATTAATGCCCTTCCACTTTCAATATCTTGACATGAAATTTCAAGTATTGTGGATTGCAGACTGTAAGCAAATAGAACAACTGGAACAATTCTGCCCTTAACTAATATGACAGACACTGCAAGCTTTGGTTGCTTGCCCACCCATGTATCACCTGATGAAGTCTATTCCCATATATAGTGAGACGCAGAGACCTCGCAGTTCGACACCAATGCTTGATAGTTTGTACGTATTACATATGTTTATATATGTATTTCCCATATTCTTGGTAAATGCTGAAGATAATATGGTCAGGTCTGCACAGTTCAATATAAAATTTGGGAGCTGTTTGGTGACATCAGCGTTGCCAACTGTGTACCCAATATTAAACAGATTTTACACGTTAAAATTTCTACTTTACCTTTTGAGACATTGTTTGCAATTTTAATGTAATAGTATCATCAAAATCTCATTAATTTGTAATTAATTTTATTATCATATTTGAAAAATGTCCACGACCGCCCATGCTCCTTAATGTCAGCAAGTTCAGTCTTTGGTTTAAATGAAAGTAGGTCAGGTATAAAATTTATACGTGATCATAATGTGGTATATTTGATTTGATTGCTTTCTAAAAAGAGATTTATTTTTATCTTAAAGAATAAATATAGTCAAGAAATTGCTAAAAATGTTCTCTAAACTGAACGTGGTTCTGTTTTATTAATTAAATAGTGTTCGTCTGATGAATGAGTTCAGTACAATGCCAGTACCTTCCAAGCCAAAACTAGGTATGTAAGTTCGGTAACACATTAACCAGTGTAATGGTGTGCTAAAAGTGGCTTTATGCTAATACATGTAAAATGTCACGAAAATGACAAATTTGATTCTAGAATGCATAACTAGACTTTAGTTTTACATTTATGGTTATAATGTACCTAAATGAACAGTGTAGATTTTTCATTGTTAAATGTAGTTAACGTGGCTGTGCGAATGTTTTATGTCTGGATTTGAATACAATCTCTTCTGATAACCTTTTATAATTATGCAAGGTACTGGTGATAAAATTGTTAAAGATATTCGCACTGGAATTCCTTTCGAACCAACCTACATTTATAGAGTGCTGACGGTTATCAAGTCAAGCTTATCTGAAAAAGTAAGTTTAGGGTATTGTTTACCCTTAAGTAAATGTTAATTTTTTTTCTTAATCCCAAATGATGTTTTCGAGTTTCAGAATTTGGCACTTAAGTCCTTTTAGTACCTCTACTGCTGTGCTACTGCAGTTTGAATATGCAATGCTGCAGTGAAACTGCAAACAGAAGTTATGTAAAACCCAAGTGCTCTTTAACAATCCAAGTTGACTTTACAATTTGTGACAGTAAAATTCTGTATGTCAAAGTGGATCTTAAAAGGAAAAATTTATTGGCGGTAGAGTGCATGGTGCCATGGTTGGGATGCGAGTTTATGCCCATGACTTGTCCTCTCCCCTCTCTCCTCCCCCTACACCTGATTTGTTCCAATCTCTCTTTTAACAAAGTGGGAGGTGCTGAAGAGAGGCCATGCCCTTCCTCTCAGAGGAGAGTTGTCACCAAGCCATGCTCTTCCTGTGGTGATGAAAGGTATTTTTTAATAATCATGAGTTGTTTTTCACTCTGTCTGCAACCGACTATTTAATATTCCTACCCCAAGTCTCTATATATTGAAATCCCTTTTTCCTGATTTGAGAAATTCGAGAGACCTGCTCCATGTCACTACTGTGAACTGCTGGTGCGTAGTCAGCTGTTAGGTGAAGGAGGCTGTCTCAGCTTCTTGGAAAATCACCAAGTGACTCATCGATTTGGGATTTGTCCTAAACTTCTCCCCATTCCCCAATTCTCTACTGGGAGCCATCAATATCTTGTAATAACTTCACTGCACTTTTTGGAGTTCCAGCGTTATACATCATTGTGCTATCAAATGTAAATGATGACTGTGGTTTCATGCAATGCAAGGATTCTGTCTTGTCGTATCTGTTTCTCTGTTCACAGACTCGTAATTTAAAATTACAAGTGTGTTTGTGCTTTTGTGCAAAATACTTTTAATGGGTGCTTTTCATTGAACTACGTTACCGTTAGTCATTTGTTGTCAATTATGGAGCTGATTTACGCAAGTGAAGGTGTCAATGAAGGTAATATCTTGTGCACGTGGGTTAAACTTGAGATTGGATGTTGAACCGTCTGGCAAATCAGTTACAAGTGCTCATTGTAGATTACGGGCTAATTTAAATTAAACCGACTCAACTTCTTTCCAGTTTAATGTCAGTGCTTGTAACGTAAGCCCTGCAAGTGAAAATCTGAAATAAGATTTCCTCCACTGTGGACCTCCTTAAGCGAATGGTAGACAGCACTCAATAACAATCTTTAGTTATATTCCTATAAACTTAAAGAAAGCTTGGCAGGATAAATTTACCGTTGTGTTATCTCTCTTGAATTCAACAGCCTAGTTTTTCCGAACGCACCTTGCATTTTATCTAATTTATTGGTAGTTCAGGCTTACAGATTTCTGATGCAAGACAAGATACAATTTCAGAAGTTAGTTGCACTGTGCCAGTTGCCAGTTACCAAAATTTTTTTATCTTTAGTTAACAATTCTGGTGCAAGTAAGGAATGAAAGCCATCGGAGAATACTTTTTCCATGAGATTCATTCCTATGTTGAAATGGATTTTAGTATCTACATAATTGCTTCTAAGCCGTGATGATCCCATTTTGAGTGTTGAAAATTTTCATAATAACCCCTAAGTGATGGTAGGCGGGGATTGGTGGGAGACCTGTGAGAGCAAGTGGTGACTAGAATAGAGGGGGAGCTCCAAGACGCATCCATTGGTGCAATGGTCTAGTAAACCTTTTCTGAACTGCCTCCAATACACATTTACATCTTCCTTTTAAATAAGGTGATCAATACAGTACGCAGTAAGCCAGTCTGCTCTTCTGCCCAATGTCTTATTTCTTACACGTGAGATTTTATTTTCCACAATAACCTTTTGTGGTACCTCCTCGTAAGCCTTCTGAAAAGTGAAGTGCTGTACATGGTCTTGTTCCCCAACCCATGTTACTGCTTCAAAAAAAATTGAATAAATGGGTTAAACTTGATTTTCTTTTCGCAAAGCCAGTTACTCTGTCCGTCAATTTACCTAAGTGCCCTCTCATGATGTTTTTAATTATCTGTTAACATTTACCCATGATAGATGCTAAACTAACAGGCATCTTACATTCTGCTTTCTGTTGCCCCATCCCCTTTGAACTCACTCCTTTCCAATCTAATGGAACTTTCCCTGTATCTAGGGAATTTTGAAAAATTGAACTAATGCATCAGTTCTCTTACTAGCTACTTTAACACTCTAGGATGAAAATCATTATGAGCTGGACCTGTTCCAATAATTTGCTAAGTGCTACTTCCCTGATAATTATCTCAAATTCCTCCCACAGTTTGAATTCCTGATTGCCGACTACTTCTGGAATGGTTACCTGTATCCTCATGTAGTGAAGACCGATGTAAAATAACAATTCGTCTACTACCCCTTATTTTCCATCATCATTTCTATAGGCTTATTTTCTACAGAACCAATGTTTGTTTTAACATTGCTGTTTTAAATAGCTGTCAAAGGTATGCCTTGTCCTTATTTTTAAGTTAACTGTCATGTCACAAGATCTTTTTATTCCACCTATGGACACAGACAAAGCCTCCATTTACTCTGTCTCACCTGAAAGATATCTTAACCACAAAGCTTGGATTATTTGCCCAAGTCTCGGGTAAGGAATAGAAACCATAACTCTGTCTCAAAAGTGAGATTGCAGGCATGTTTTACTTTCAGGTTTCAATTTGTAATATCTATTTTGTTCAATAAATGTAGTAAAAAATTCACTGTTGGGTTTCACATAAGTCTGACCATTCCATCAACAATGGCACATTTAAGATGTCTCTGGGGGGAAAAAAAATCCTTCTTCTGACTTGGTGGTAATGTTTTCTACAACTGAAGATTCTTTCTTCTTAAACAAACGACTTTCTCTTAACAAATGTGCTGTAGTTGTAACCTCATCCCTTGTGTAGGCTCTGTAACTATTGCTTTTGTTTTGATCAGATTGTACTCCAGAAATCGGGTTCATAAATGGCTGCATTAACTACAGCTTGCATTGTCTGGTACTCTGCTGCCATGTCTTTTCCCATTTGAAGGAAACTATTTATATATTCAAGGGAGACTGCTAATTTTAGCAAGCTTACTCTGAAATAAATGTTTTATAAATTTTTTCCTTGACAAAATGGTTATGTTTGGAACTGACAGGTTCACTACAGAGTGCCAGCATGGGGCTCAATGGCTGTGATGTCTCCATAACTGTCTGAGATTTCCTGAAAACCCAGTTAAGCTTTCATTTCTACTTGTGCTATATTCTGTTGTCAAAGTCTCACTTGAAATCAATGTATTTCCTCAGTTGGTACATGTCTCTGAATTGGAACATTTTAGATTTAAGCATTCCTCCAGGACTGGAGGGCTAAAACTGAGTTGACTCCGTTGTAGTAATGAACATTTGCTGTAGGAAAAATGTTGAAACATCAAGTTAAAGCTGTATATCTGTGTTCCGATGAGCCATGTGAATGCTGAAGATCTTTGGATTACAAACCTGGCGTGGAGCAGTATGTTATCTCAGGGTCATACTTCATTCCTTACTCATGAGCAGCACTTAAATGAATTCTTCATTCATCTCTTTACTGTTTGTGGACCTTGTTGTGCAACTTGGCTGCTACAGTTATACTTAACATGTACATTTCTGAAATAATGACTAATTGATTGGATTAAAAACCTTGATGTATTCTGAAAAGTTCTATTTACATTGTGATAATAAAATGTTACTTTTTTCCTGCTGAAACTTTTGGTCACTGTTTTGGCCTGCTTTTAGAAAATATGTTCTAACTAATAGATCTTACTTTTCCTTGTTTAGGGTCGTCAAGAGGATGCAGAGGAATATCTGGGTTTCATTTTAAATGGTCTTCATGAAGAAATGTTGGCACTGAAAAAACTGATTACTCCTCAGGATGAAAGTAAGAGATCTTTATATCCCCTCTTCCCAGAATTTTGTAGTTTCTTAAAACGTGATTGTGTATCTTGTGAAAGTTGTACATCCAAAGCCAGTCTTTTAAATTAAATGCCATCGGGCCAGTGTAATATTTTTACGTAATTAGCCTGCCTGCTTGATTTGGGCCCAAAAAAGACTGTTGCAATATTATTTAGTAACAAACAATAACACTAAACAGTTTAGATATTAATTCTCTAACATTAGAAATATTATCAATGCACATGCTGATATCATACAAATTAATTATGACACTTAACTCTCAAATCTTCAAACTCACACTAATCGTTATTTGAATCACTAAATACTTCATCCCAGTAGCTTGGGTGTGCAACATAATTTAGATCTTCCTCATCCACATCATTATTGGCGGTGCTGATAAAGGTGGCATCATCATTCTATAATTGCCCGCAGTATATATGTCCATACGTGTTAGGAGCAAAAATAGGGCAATTTGGCCCCTCAACTCGTGCAATTTGATAAGGTTGTGACTGATATGACAGTAGCCTCTTCTTTTTTGTCTTCCCACATAGCCATGCATTTTGTCTGACAGTGAAATCAATCTAACTTAACCTTTAATAAAAGCTAAAAGGACTGTAAATCGGGAACAAAAACAGAAGTTGCTGGAAAAACTCAGCAGGTCTGTGGGCATCTGTGAATAAACATCAGTTAATGTTTCAGATCCGGTGACTCTTCCTTAGAACAGTGATATTTGGAGACTTCTCCTCCCTATACTCCAAAACCACCTGTTATTTGCTTTCCCTTAGTGCCTTCTCTATGAGGAGCTTAGTTGCAGTTACGGTGTGTCAGAAATGGAGGGAGTGAATGTTTGAGTGTCTGGTCAAGTGAGCTGGATTGACCTAGATGGTATCAGGCTTCTTGTTGAAACTGCACTAATTCAGGGAAGTGAAGATGATTCTAGCATACCATTGTGGCTTGTAAGTTTTGGAAAGGCTTTGGAGAGTCCTAAGTGTGAACTACTCGTTCCATAATGCCAAAACTCTCGGTGGCTCTTCTAGCCCCAGAATTTGGACAACTGTCCAGTCAAGTATGGTGTGAATGCTATGTGCCATTTATCAGTCAAAGCCCAAATTGTGCTGAATGCAGACAAGGAGGGGTTCATTATCTGAGAAATTGCACATGCTGCAGAGCACTATGCAATCACCAGCAAACATCCCAACTTCTGACATGATAATGGATAGGAAGTCATTGAAACAGCTGAAGATGGTTGCGTCATCCTGAGGAATTCTTGTGCAGAGGTGGCTGACCTCCAACAATCATGACCATCTTAGTGTTAACTATGACTCCAAGCAGCAGGTAATGCTATTCCTTAATGACATTGACACCAGTTTATTTGGCTCCTTGTTGCCATACTAGATCAAATACTGTCTTGATGTCAATCATTGGCACTCGCTGTCACATCACTTCTGGAGATTGTTCAAATACAAACAGAAGAACCAAAGCTGTAATGAGATCAGGAGCTGAGTGGCTGTGGCAGACCCTAAATGACCATCAGTGAATAGGTTATTGCTGAGCAAGGACTGCTTGATAGCACTGGTGATGGCAACGTCCATCGCTTTGACAGGGATGAAGTTGAGTGGGACAGCCAAGTTTGTCACTACTATAAGCAAATTAATAAGACTCATTTCCTAAACTGTCATCACAGCGGGGTGCCTACCAGGTGAGCAGTTTGGCTCCAACTGTTTATATTAATGTTTAAGTATTTAAGGAGTTCATCACTTGGGTAAAGTGTTTTCGCAAGTACTAAGTTGAAGGAATTTCAGTGTATTGAAATGTTTGTATTAGTCAGCTGTTTTTTTTTCCAGTAAATGTCAGTGTTAGTAGACAAGTTTTATTTTACTTCTGTCAGTATGTCTCCTGAGGTATGCCCATTACGTATACTGAGAGCATTCACTTGGAGAGGAAAGAAGATATGACTTGGCACTGAGTTACCATAGGGGCTTTAGAGGGTTATGGGGATATTTGAAAATATAAGGGATTGATTGGAGATGGGTATGTATTTGCCTGGGGCATAATCAGAAGTCACATGACACCAGGTTATAATCCAACAGGTGTAATTGAAATCACAAGCTTTTGGAGTGCTACTCCTTTGTCAGCTGAAGTGGAGGAAAGCACATGTGCACAAAATTTATAGGCAGAGAGATAACTGCAAGATAATTATAGGTAATTAAGAGTGCCAAAAGATAGTACACCATGGTGTGAGTGGATTGTTGACAGGCTGAATAACAAGGCTTTGCAAGTGATCAAAAGTGTCAAGACTGTGTGAGTGAAGTGTTAACAGATCTGAGACATAATTACAAAAAATCAAAACTAAATTGTTTCTTCAGACAAACCAAATGGCTGTAATAATATGATAGGTATAACGAGTTTTGAGAAGATTTGTAGTTCAGGTTGAGGTTCTGGATGTGAGTTTGCTCGCTGAGCTGGAAGATTAGTTTTCAGACGTTTCGTCACCATTCTAGGTAACATCATCAGTGAGCCTCCGCCAAAGCGCTGGTCCCGCTTTCTATTTATCTGGTTAGGTTTCCTTGGGTTGGTGATGTTAGATAAATAGAACCAGATAAATAGAAAGCGGGACATAACACCAGCGCTTCGTCGGAGGCTCACTGATGATGTTACCTAGAATGGTGATGAAACGTCTGAAAACTAATCTTCCAGCTCAGCGAGCAAACTCACATCCATGATAGTTATAAGATTCGCATGAGGAGGGTCGAACCAAAGAAACAAGAATTGCAAAGTTGTACAAATTAAGGTAGAGACAATAACAAGTAATCAAGGTGATGGTATCAAAACAGAACAGTAAGGAAGTTTATACAAACACAAAACAGTACAGTGAGGTTACACGTAGAGCGACATGAGCCCTAGATCACTGTTGATGCGTATGGAACTTGACTATAGGTTCCTGCTTGGCAATTCTGTGTCGTCGTTTATCGTGAAGATCGCCTTGGAGGATGCTGATCTGAAGTTCGGAGGCTGAATTCCCTTGACTGCTGAAGTGTTCACTGACTGGGAGGGAACACTCCTGTCTGACAAATTAGTTTGACTATAGTGCCATCTTATTTGGAATTTTTGCCGTTATTGTGTCTGCCTTAATTAATTGGATCATATATCGTTCCCTTCACTTGCTGTTCAGCTGTTGATATTTTACTCACACTATTGGACACTTTTGATCACCTGCAAAGCTGTCAATCAGCCTGTCAACACTCCAGTCACACCATGTGTGCTATCTTTTGGCACCCTTAATTATCATGCAGTTAACTCTCTGCCTATAAATTCTGTGCTAGTGTGCTTCTCTCCACTTCACCTGACAGACAAGCAGCACTTGGAAAGCTTGTGATTTCAAATAAACCTGTTGGACTATAACCTAGTGTTGTGTCACTTCCTATTGTGTACACCCCAGTCCAACGCTGGCACCTCCACCCATGCCGGGGGCACGTGGGGCCACTTGGGGTAATTGAACGAAGGTTGGCCTGGCGTGTGTTTGAGGCATGGGAGTAGGTGTAGGTCTTTAATCGGCATGGATGGGGGAAATGAGGGATGAGGGCAGAAGAGAAGTTTTACGTTTTAGGTTTTGGACACATGCTGGAATCCACAAACTGGCCTTTCCCCTGACCTGCCTTCAGAACTAGTAGCTTTCTTGATACTCTTCCTAGATCAACCAACCTAACTCCCATTCCAGGCCATCTCACTGGACCAGATTTGAGGAATGTAGCTAATAAAATGTGAGGCTGGATGAACACAGCAGGCCAAGCAGCATCTCAGGAGCACAAAAGCTGACATTTCGGGCCTAGACCCTTCATCAGAGAGGGGGATGGGGAGAGGGCTTGGGGTGGGAGGAAGGGATGGGTGAGAGGAAAAACAGGTTAGGGAGGCAGAGACAGGTTGGACTGGTTTTGGGATGCAGTGGGTGGAGGGGTAGAGCTGGGCTGGTTGTGTGGTGCAGTGAGGGGAGGGGATGAACTGGGCTGGTTGTGGGATGCAGTGGGGGAAGGGGAGATTTTGAAACTGGTGAAGTCCACATTGATACCATTAGGCTGCAGGGTTCCCAGGCGGATTATGAGTTGCTGTTCCTGCAACCTTCGGGTGGCATCATTGTGGCACTGCAGGAGGCCCATGATGGACATGTCATCTAAAGAATGGGAGGGAGAGTGGAAATGGTTTGCGACTGGGAGGCTTGGGGACCGCTTTGCAGAACACCTTCGCTCAGTTCGCAACAAACAATTGCACCTCCCAGTCGCAAACCATTTCCACTCCCCCTCCCATTCTTTAGATGACATGTCCATCATAGGTCTCCTGCAGTGCCACAATGATGCCACCCGAAGGTTGCAGGAACAGCAGCTCATATTCGGCCTGGGAACCCTGCAGCCTAATGGTATCAATGTGGACTTCACCAGTTTCAAAATCTCCCCTTCCCCCACCGCATCCCAAAACCAGCCCAGCTCTTCCCCTCCACCCACTGCATCCCAAAACCAGTCCAACCTGCCTCTGCCTCCCTAACCTGTTCTTCCTCTCACCCATCCCTTTCTCCCACCCGAAGCCACACCCCCATCTACCTACTAACCTCATCCGACCTCCTTGACCTGTCCGTCTTCCCTGGACTGACATATCCCCTCCCTACCTCCCCACCCATACTCTCTCCACCTATCTTCTTTACTCTCCATCTTCGGTCCGCCTCCCCCTCTCTCCCTATTTATTCCAGAACCCTCACCCCATCCCCCTCTCTGATGAAGGGTCTAGGCCCGAAACGTCAGCTTTTGTGCTCCTGAGATGCTGCTTGGCCTGCTGTGTTCTTCCAGCCTCACATTTTATTATCTTGGATTCTCCAGCATCTGCAGTTCCCACTATCTTTGAGGAACGTAGCTGTTCATTTTTAAAGATTGAGTCCTTGGTGCAAGGACTTCTGCTTGGTTTCTGCTTATAAAGTACAGGACATTTTGCTCTAAAGTTAATAGGGAGCAATTTAATCGTAATAAAAGTTGTCTGCTGAGATGTGGAGAAATATCTTCTTGTAATGAATTAGTATTATTCTGGAATTTATTCCCCTACTCATGCAGAACCCAGAGGGAACAAAAAAACTACTTTTAACTATAGTTTGCACTTTTTGTTGAATAACTGTTCATACCTAGCACTGAATTCGTAAAATAAAAAAAACTCCTGCATAGTCTTTTCATAACCCAACTTGAATTAGCGGGCGTGTATAATTTCTTGGCAGTTGCAAATAGTTTTCTATTCCACTTTTAATCAAGAATCATTCAAAGATTTGTAAAACCCTTTTAATAGAATAAAAAATGTCAGTAAAAAAGCCAAGAGATAACGAGGTGCAGAGCTGGATGAATGCAGCAGGTCAAGCAGTATCATAGGAGCAGGAAAGCTTGACGTTTTGGGCTTAGAGCTCGGTTTGTAGTAAAAATCCATTACCTTAGCTTTAGGAAAGGAAGTGATCTTTATCTGTTGTTACCTATGTGTGGTTTCAGACCCTCAGCTCTGAAATACCGAACAAGTCAGAGTCATATCTAACTGCTGCATGAATCAGGATTAAAACCAAGTGGAGCATCCAACATTAACTTCAACAGTGGACACACCGAGACATACAAAGCCCAGTCCACCCTGCAAAGGCATCCTCATGAATATTGTGTTCAATAATTCTGAAAAATTTGGAGAACTTGTCCCACAGAATAGTAAGACATCAATCTGATATAATCATTCTGACAGAACCAAGTCTGTTATCCACCATACCAGATTCCTCCTCCCTCAGTATGCTCTGTTCCATTAGTGAGACAGACCTGTTGGAGATGGAGCAGTGTTGTGGTTTGCAAAAGGGAGAGTCTGGCCTGGGAACCTCAACGTTGGCTCTGGAGCCTATGAAGTCTTGAAATCAGATAAAAGATGCACAAGATAACTTTCTACTGATTTGCTGTCAACTAATTTCCAGCTTCAGTACCTCTGATCAGTATTGCTCCACGTTGAGCATAATATAGAGAAAGGACTGAGAATAACAAGAGCGCACAATGTATGCTGAAGAGGGGAGGATATCCGTCTCTTAAGAGTGGCTCGGCCTGATTTGTTGAGTGTGACCAAATTAGCCTTGCAGTACATGGTGAGACAATGGAGGAAAAATCGTCCTCCATCATCAGCCAGTTGCAGGTATAGTCCATGATAGTACTGGCAGCAGCGCCTAGCTACCATACTCTTCAAGGTTATATTTGCATGCTGATGATATGTTTCTCTCCATGTGGCCCTCCCAGTTCGCTGGTCTAGCAGTTCAAAGCTGGAAGGTCATAATCCTCTAAAACCATTGTCAGCAGCAGAACCATACACTGTTATTGTAAGCTTGGGACTAGCTTGTTCCTCACAAGCCATGAGATCAGCCCTGCTTCATTGATGAGCAGATGTGACTGTGCCAGGAGAAGCACCATCAGGTATACTTAAAAATGAAGTGGAACCTGTTGAAACTAAACCGTGCATCAGTTATGCTAGAATTAGTATACTACAGACAAATTAAGGGATTTCCCAGCTAACAGGTCAGAGCTCTGCAGTCACATCACATCCAGTTGTGAATGGTGGCAGACAGTTAAACAATCAACTTGGCAAAAGGGCTCATGAATATTGCCACCCTACATTTGTACATTTGCTGGAATCTGTCTTTAGTCAGGAGTTCCAAATTGATGATTCATCTTGGACACTTCCTGAAGTCTCACCATTCGAAAAGGCAGTCCCTTCGTCAATCCAGTTTGCTCTGTGCCGGCCAGGAAATGATGAACAGTACTAGATACATCAAAGGCTGTGTGTCCTGACAACGTGCTGGCTATTGCACTAAAGACCTTTGCTCTAGAACTTTGTGTTTTTTGCCAAGGAATTCTAACATAGTTACAACAGTGGCATTTCTCAGCATTGTTGACAATTGTAGAGGTATATCCTTTCCACCACGCAGAACCAATCCAATCCAGGCAGTTGTCACCTCAAAATCTACAGATCAAGATGGAGATGCTTGCTTTTGTAGTGAGAATTTGGACCCAAGTATGACTTATATTCATGCCTAACTACAGAATTTATTTTTTCAAAAGTCCTATTCCCACAAGTGCTGGGACATACTAAATGTAGTCTGTAAACAGCTGTGAGGTTTATTGTTTTTTTTAAAAATGTTCATAACAGGAAATGTTGTTTCAAACGGACCTGAATTGCAACAAGGACTTGAAGAAGACTTGGAGGAGCAAAGTGAAGGCAGCGAGGATGAATGGGAGCAAGTAGGACCCCGAAATAAAACCTCTGTTACTCGGCAATCTGACTTCATTCGAACCCCTATCACTGATGTCTTTGGTGGGCACATCAGGTAGTGTATATTCTGTGAGCTTTTAATGAGTTATTCTACAATCATTGTTTTATACTTTCCCTGGAATTAATGCAAATTTCATGTTCTTGTGACTTGCCCATGCACTATTTAAAACTAAGGGTTTCCTATTTAAGAAAGAGAATTATTTTCTTGGAGAATTGCGGATACTTGGAACTCTGCAGTGGAAGTGAGGTTATTGAATATTTTTGAAGACAAAAGTAGGTAGACTCTTGAGTAATGAGAGTGTCAAAGCTTATTGCAGATAGGCAATAAGCTGGGTTGAGATCATATCAAAAGCTAGAGGGGCAAATTGGCCACCTACCAATTTGTTGTAAGGTAAGTGAGAGGTGTTGCGTTTTGGAAAGGTGGATCAGGGCAGGGCTTGTACGCTTAATGGTTTAAAAAAAAAGACCTTGGGGTGTAGGTTCATAGTTCCGAGAAGGTGAAGTTACAGGTAAACAATAGTGAAGAAGGCTAGTGGTATGCTTGCCTTTATTGGTCATTGCATTGAATATAGAATTGGGATGTTACTTTGTGGCTGTATAGGACATTGGTCAGGCCACTTTTGGAATGCAGCATTCAGTTCTGGTCTCCCTGCTGGAACAAAGATTCTAAACTTGAAAGTGTGCAGAAAAGATTTACAAGAATGTTGCCAGGTTTAGTGAGTTTAAGCTATGTGGAGAGGCTGAATAGGCTGTGGCTATTTCCTTTCGAATGTCAGAGGCAGAAGGGTGACCATACAGAAGTTTATAAATCGTGAAGGTCAAGGATAGGGTGAATGGCCAAGATTTTTTTCTCCAGGGTAGGGGAGTCCAAAGCTGGAGGGCACAAGTTTAGTGTGAGAGGAGAAAGATTTAAAAGGGCCCTAAGGGGCCACTTTTCAGGTAGAGGGTGGTGTGTGTATGGACTGAGTTGATGGAGGCTGATACAATTACAACATTTTAAAAGCACCTGGATGGTACATGAATAGGAAGGGTTGAGAGAGACACGGGCCAAATGCTGGCAGATGGGATTAGATTAGTTTAGGATATCTGGCAAGCACGATTAGCTGGCCTGCACGATATGTTTCTGTGCTGTGGAGTTCTGACTCGAATCCTGTAACTTTTTTCTGATGTTTGATTTGGTTTATTTGCATGAAACAATAAGATTGTTTCTGAGAAAACGAAGTCTTGCTCATCAAGGTGATTCATAAGAATGCCACTTAAAGAGGAAACCAACATTTTTACTCTGAGAAGAGAGTGCTTATTAGTTGGCAAGTGGACTCTTAGTAGTGGTGTTAATAGTTAATCACCAAATAATGATGATGGAGCAATGAACTATCAAGGTTTTTTAAATTTAAAAACAGGCAGATTTACTATTGATTGGTTTAAGGCATTGTCTTGGGAAATGAATCAGCAAATGGTTGTCAGCTACTTTATCGAAATGCAACAATTGAAGTGCACGTACATGTTCTTTGTCTTCAGGTTAGACGTATTAATGCAACCTTCTGTATATGGGCACACAATAGTGATCCTATGTGAGCAGTCTAAATTGATTGTCAGCATTTTTCTTTACACTCTCTGGATTACCCAACAAATGTTCTTCAGTGGCAGAAATGCTTTTGGTGTTAACTCTGCATTTTCTCCGTGACATCAGCTCTATCAATGACTACTTATTCAAAAATAAGCATTCTTCTCTCATGCAGTATAAGTTTTGGTCTCCCTTTAAAATAACGTACTTCTGAATTGTCCTGATGTGTGCAATTTGAAAAGCTTCAACAAGTTGAGTCTATTCAGCAATGTTCAAGTTCTGTACAACCAAAGGATTAATAATATTTTTCTTGTGAATGGACAGTGTACTGCTGCTGTCACCATTTAGCATGGATGGGAGCTTAGCTCATTTAGGGTGGCAATGTGAGTCCATGAATAGAAGGACTAGTGTGTAAAGTCAAAAGTTTATTTTTTTTTTGTTTAGGCGCTTGCCAAACTAAAGAGGAAGGCAATACATTAGTCAGCAATGTGGTTGCAGAACTAGTCTTAAAAAATGAGCCATGTCATTACAATGCTCCAATAAATAAACAGAAAAGCTGAGTAGCTAGATTTTGCTTCACCAAGAATCAATGTGATGGAAGAACCTTTCAGAATGATAAAAACCAAAAGAACTGCGGATGCTGGAAATCCAGACACAGAAACAGGTCTGACAGCATCTGGGGAGGCAATGGCCCAGTGGTATTATCACTGGACTTGTTAATCCAGAGACCCAGATAACATTCTGGGGACCTGGTTTTGAATCCCGCCACAGCAGATTTTGAATTCGATAACTATCTGGAATTAAGAATCTAGTGATGACTATGAATCCATTGTCGATTGGGGAAAAACCCAACTGGTTCACTAATGTCCATTAGGGAAGGAAACTGCCATCCTTACCTGGTCTGGCATACATGTGACTTCAGACCCACAGCAATGTGGTTGACTCTTCAGTACCCTCTGGGTAATTAGGGATGGGCAATAAATGCTGCCTCGCCAGCAATACCCTCATTCCATGAATGAATTAAAAATAAAAAAAAAAAATCTCGGGGGGGTGAAATCAGAGTTAGCATTTCTGGATCTGGATCTTCCTCTGAATTCATGCTGCCGGATCTGCTGAGCCTTTCTTCAATTTCAGTTTACTTTGAAAATGATCATTATTTTTGTTGGGCTATCTCTTCCACCAGATTCAACTTCTACGCAGGTTTTTCAAATAATTAGATGAAAGAATTTTCCTTTTAAAATTTGTTTTTCTTTGTTTAGAATTATTTTTAAAACAATTTTTCCCAGGGAATCGCTGGATTATTTTAAGAGTTGGATAATCTGTTCATAAAAGCAAGGCCAGGAATATGGGCAATGAACTGTGAGCACTTGGCCAGACAGCATCCTAAAATCTGTTTTGTTTATTCACTCATGTGGCATGGGCATTGCTGGCAGTCCAGCACTTGTTGCCCATTTCTGGTTCGCCTTGAAGATGGTACTGAACTGTTTATTTTTGAGCTACCACAGTCCATCCCCTGTAGGCAGACCCAGAATACTCTTAGGAAGACAGTTCCGTGATTTTGACTGAGTCACAGGAAAGACACGGCAATTTATTTCCAAGTCGACTTGGAAGGGAGTTTGCAGATGGTGGTGTTTTGATGTTTCTGCTGTTCTCATTTTTCTAGATGGGAATGGTTGAAAGTTTGGAAGGTACTGTCTAAGGCTTTTTTGTGAATTTCTGCGGAGAATCTTGTAGAAGTAACAGCAGTGTGTACTGAGCATAGGTGGTGGAGGGAGTGGATGCTTGTAGATATAGTGCCAATCAAGCAGGCTGCTTTGTCCTGGATTTTCTCAAACTTTGTGTCGTGTAAACGTTGAAAACCTGTTCACTTCTTACCTTGCTTTCAGATCTGTGGTTTACCAGCAAAGTTCCAAGGAATCTGCTACCCTTCAGCTGTTCTTCTCACTGCAGCTTGATATACAGTCTGAAAAGATTCGCACAGTGCAGGATGCTCTGGAAAGCTTGGTGGCCAGGGAGTCTGTCCAGGGATACACCACTAAGACCAAGCAGGAGGTACACGCTTCTAACTATAATGGATTTAAAATATAAATGGGAACAAAATCAAATCTACTTAAATTTAAACTGAATGCTTTGAATTCTACTTGTATACCCTTTGAATTACCAGTATTGTATACAAGCATTTTATTTTTCACATCAACTTATAACAGTTAACTTAGGTTTTTCTAAACATAATGTGAAATATATATACCTTCTCTGTAGCCTATGCTGGTACTGCTCATTTTTAAAATGCTCATGAAGTATATACAGCCACAATTTTGGCCGTTTTAAATTACACCCATAATTGGGATTTTGCTGCAGATTTATCTTATCAATTCCAGTGCTTTAAATACAGAAGTGTCAATGAATCCCATTCGAAGCATTCTTGTTTTACTGCAAGCACTCAGTCACTGAGTTACACTTATCTGCCTTTGAGTTGATGCACAAGCATCACGGGCCCCCTGGGCATCATTGCTAAAAATCTTTGGAGGTTAACTAGCGTGTTGGGTTCACTGTCCGTACCTTGATATTAATGGAAAAGCAATGGATGAGGCAGTTGCTTGAGTTGTCAGGGTTGCCGATGAGGCAATGAAGCTTGTGATCCCGAACATCATCTCTGTGACTTTGTTCAAGAGTGGAGAAATGATTACAACCCTTAGTTTATAAAGTCAAGTTTCAAGCCAGCAGTGCAGATGTCTTAAGTTAAATGCTGTTCTGGTCCATTGGGTGCCAGTCTACTTTCAGATTCTTATTTATCTCCCTTTGGCAGAAGGGTTCCATCTCCTTTCCTGTTGTTCAGGTTTTACTGGAAGAGCTCTGAGTAAATCAGGGAAGATAAAATGGAATTGTATGCAATTTGTGGCTGAAGACTCTTCTATCCCACTGCCTTAATGTATTAAATTCATTAAATAAAAGTTCGTTGGAACATTTTGGAGATGCTTTATTTTTACAGGTGGCTAAAATATCTAATTATTAAATAAATCCTGCCATGTGTAAAATAAATTGATCTCATTTCCAAATAAAAACTGATGTATTTAGTGTTTTCTGGATTAATTTTCACAGTCTCACTGGCCATTTTGCTCATGTAGCATTGGAATGTTACTGAATTCAAGACTCTAAACTAATTTCCCCTTGCTGTTTCAGGTTGAGATTTGTCGTCGTGTTACCTTAGAAGAATTGCCACCTGTTCTTGTCTTGCATCTTAAACGTTTCATTTATGAAAAGACTGGAGGATGCCAGAAATTGATCAAGAATATTGATTACCCCATTGACCTTGAAATAAGCAAGGGTAAGTGTTGCATTATACTAACGGTGAATTGATTGGCTGCACTGGATATTGTGCTTTTTTTTTTGAACCCCTGTGCACTGAAATGGACTCCATTTATCATAGTCATTTATCATAGAACTCAGGATCCTGCACCTGCTGTTTCGCTGTTTTTGAATTTGTAATGTTACAGTTTTGTGGGAAACAGATCAAAGGTTTTGCAAGAATTACTGTGAGGCAGTGATAAGTGATTTTGACTTGAGGTTATCCCTGTCTGATTTTTTTTTCTTGTGAAATGCTTCATTCCTATTTGACAGTTATTGCTGGCAAAGTTTAGTCATTGTACACTTGGTAAACTTAGATGGCTTTTCTTTGAACACAGCATGAAATAACCCAAAATAAGAGTTGAGAAGTCAGCACTGGAAAAGGATATACAGTCTACCACCCATTGCCCACCCGAATGTATTTCTGTCTTTTAACTAACTCTTATTCCTTCCTTCAGCTCCTCTTTAAAAGTTATTCAATGTCAGACATGATGACCATCTCCGCTGTTTGGACACCCCACTGATGGTTATGGGAGGGAAAGCAGAAGAATAGACCAATGTGATTGTTTGATAGTACTGTCAATGACGCAAACAACACATGCTTAACAATAACCTACTTACTGACTTTCAGGTTGGTTTCTGTCAGATCCACCCAACCTTAGTTAAAACAAACACACAAGAACTGAGTTCCACCGGTGCTGGTAACTAACCATGACATAATGATCAAATTTGACCAAGTAGGTCATCAAGGGATCCTAGCAAAACTGGGATCTTGGGGATCAGGGAAAATACTCTGTGCTGGCTGAAGTCAAACCTGACACACAAGAAATTGGTGTGGTTGTTGAGGAACTCCATTCCAGCAGAAATGTCCTGGAATTGAGTTACTCAGGATGCCTGGGCCCAGGACACCCTAAATTCCTTCATCGAGCATATCTGTTCTATGACAAGGATAGAACTGGGGATGTTCAGTGATTTACTCCACTATGTTTACCCCCATTTGTGATAGCTCATACTGTTGCCGTGCCTGTCCAAATGCAGCAAGATCTGGACAATATCCATGTTTTGAGTTGACAAGTAACATGTAAAATTCACATCACACAAATACCAGGTAATGATCAAGAGAGAATTTAACAATCACTCTTGACCTTAGATGGCATTACCATCACTGAATCCCTCACTAACAACATCAAAGGTTGTCGTTGAGTCAAACAGGATTGGACTAGCCATATAAGTACTCTGGCTGAAAGAGCTGGTCAAAGGTTAGAAATCTTTGAGCCTTGAGCACAACACCACCTGACTCCCCAAAGTCTGTCCTTCATCAATAAGGTGCAAGTCAGGAGCATGATGGCTAGCCTTAACCCTGTCACACCCTACTTTACCTCTTGAGTGCAGCTCCATCGAGAAGCCCGACACCATCCTGGACAAAGCACCTCAGTTCATTGGAACAATATCCACAAGCATTCTCTATTTATCACTGTTTTGTAGCAGTAATGTGTGCCATTTACAGGATACATTGTAAAAATTTGCCAAGGCTGCTTAAAAAAGCACCTTCCAAATCCATGCCCACAACCATCGAGGAGGACACAGGTACATGGGATCACCACCACTAGCAAGTTTCCCTCCAAGCCACTTATCCTGACTTGGAAATGTATGCCTGTTCCTTCAGTGTCACTGGGTCATGATCTTGGGACTCCCTAATGGCATTCTGGGTCTACCTGCAGCAAATGGATTTCAGTTTAAGAGGCACCTCATCTATACTATCTCGAGGGTGACGAGGGATGCACAATAAATGGTGTCCACATGACATTGAAGTTTTTTAAAGTGCCAATCATATCAGTGTCTAAATTGAGAATTAACCTTAATGTCACTGAGAATATTTTACAGCATAAAAATGCACCTATTAGGTGGGACTGGCAGTCAGTTAAGTTATACCTTTATAGTTGTCCACATTTTAAAAATAGTGGAAATAGACACGGATTTGCATCTTATTGTGTCTTCCATGATCTTGGGGCATTGCAAGCAATTTGAAGTATAATCATTGTCCTATTGCAGGAAACTTCGCAATCAATTTTGCATAGCTATGTATTTAAGTGTCCAGCTTTTCTTCAGTAATCCACTTTAGACTTCAATCTCTGAAATCTGTGACTTTTTGAGGGCCCCAGGCATCAAGGAATTGCCCAGCAGAAAATGTAATTTCCTGAGCAATTTTTTTGGAAGCATTATGATGGTGACTGTGCATAGTCACCATGTGCAACTTCCATCTGCGCTGGAGTCATGACTGGCCATTTAAAACATAGGACAGTATTCCTTACCTGTAACCAATTCTGTGTGCATGTGTGAGAGGCCCTTGAAAAGGGAATGCTGCCCTAGGTAGTGCATGGATTCTGAGAGCATCCTTTGCTTCCTTTTGACAAAGTGTTCATTCGGATATGGCCCTGGGTTCTTCGAGAAGAGTCCTTGGTTCAGTTTGAATATGAGCAAAAGTAAGCTTTATACAGTGCTTTCTTTGTACGTTGCTTTATAATCCATCCTTTAAGTCCTCACTAAGGAATATTTATGGCCCTGTTTCTTGCCTTTTCCAAGACATAATGTACAGAATGTGCTCAAGATTCAGGAATTTTCGATCTTTCTGATTTCTGTGTTGTTACCTTTGTGGAAAATTATGTTGGCATTGGTCTACTGTAAATTGCTAAAATGGATTTCATTGAAGAAAGACAGATCTTTATTCTGCATTTTTCCAGATGACGTTTCTACCCAGGGTGTTGTGGGAGATGCAGGAGGTGGTTACAGGGGCTCTGACTGAAAGTTTTAAATTCTCTGCTGGGCAGAGGACTGGAGAGCAACTGGAGTGGTAGAGAGAAACCAGGAAATTACAGACTGGTGCGCACCTTATCAGTGAAAGGGAAACTATTAGGAAATATTCTAAAGCAGACAATTAATCCTGTTTTGGAGAGACTAGGTTTGAATAGGGATAGTCAGCATGGCTGTATCGCAGGAAGGTCATACTGAACAAATTTGACTGAATTTTTCAAGGTGGTGTCTAGGTGTGCAGATGAGGGTAGTTTCTAAAGATTTCAGCAATACCTTTGACAAGGTCCCACATGGGGGACTGATTTTAAAAATCAAAGCAAAAGCATATTGGACCCAGAGTAACTTGGCACGTTAGGTCCAAAGTTGGCTTTAGTGTCAGGAGACAGGCTGGTGGTTGAAGACTCTGGTGTGACTCGATACTGGTGTGTAGTGGTGTACCACATGGATCAGCACTTTAATGTTTGTGATTTCTATAAATGACACGGGTGAGAAAATGTGGATGGAAATAAATTTTGTGGATGATGTAAAAATTGGCCAGGTGTTTGACCACGATGGCAGTGATTTTGGGCAGGAGGATATAGTTGGGTTGCTTAGATGGCCCAATTAGTGGCAGATGGAATTTGAGTATGAGATGATGCACTTTGGATGAAATCGCACGACAAGGGAGTACTCCATGAAACTCGGGACACCAGGAAGCTCAGAGGGATCTTGGGTTGGTTGTCCACAAGTCCCTGAAGGCGAGGGGACAGGTATAATAGAGTAGTTAAGAAGGGGTACACTTACCTGTTGTGTCATCATGTGCAGTTCTGGCCTGTTGGAAAGATGTGATTGCACTGGAGAGGGTGCAAAGAGATTCACCAGGATGTTGCCTGGAATGAAGCAGTTTAGCTACAAAGAGAGGCGGGATAAGCTCAGGATTTTTAGTTCAGTGTGAAGAAGACTGAGTGTGGACCTGATTGAGAACCATGGAGACGTTGGATAGAAAACAGCTGGTGCCTCCAGTTGAAGTCAATAACAAAAGGGTCCAATTTTAAGGTGAACAGCAGGGCATTTTGAGGGGATTTCCAGAAAATGTATTCACCCAGAGGATGGTGGGAATCTGAAATGCACTACCTGGGAGGACAGTTGAGATGGAAAACGCCACAATCTTTCAAAAAAACATACTTGGGTGAGCGCTTAAAATACCACAGCATTAAAGGCTATGGGCTGTGCTAGAAGGTGGAACAAGTCTAGTTTTAGAGTAGTGGGCTGACAGCCTTTTCTGTCCTGTATAATTCTACAATTCTATGATTTTTATGCTCCCTTGATCAGATAATATGAAGTGGATATTTTGAATTCACAGTACCTTTTAATGCAGGGTGTCCAGCTTTCATATGTGAATATTGCACATTCACAGGATTTTTGATTCATGTTCGGCTGAATCACTCCTCAACCATGTGTGCCGCACCTGCCTCCACGACCACAGCACTACTATCGTCTTAGCGCTGACCTTTCCCAAGTTTTTCTTGTACATTGTTAAGGCTTGGCTGTGATAAACTGGCCAGTCTAAGAAGCTTTATTAAACTATTCCTTTTCTTTTAGATCTCCTTTCTCCTGGTGTGAAGGGTAAGATTTTCAAAGTCCAGCGAACCTATCGACTCTTTGCAGGTATGTAAGATATTAAAAATGTGTCATTTATATTTGTAACAATGCAAACAGAATTAAAATAGTAAACTTTGGGAATAAAATTGTTGTAACACTTGTAACACTGATGAATTAAATGATGTTGTCTCATTTTGCCAAATTCCTATGCACTGGTGGGAAGTCTTAATGTTTAAATCAGGGGCATGGTGACTTGGAGCTTTTCAAAATAGCACGTACATTTCAGTGGCTTCTTGCTTCCATCTAGGGTGCATTTTTGTTTAATTTGCAATTTGGCAAGTACAAGAATGCAATATGCAAAATCCTAAATGTGAAATTTTACCTCCCCTGGGGATACATCTGGTTGAGGCTACTTTCTTTGTGACAAAAGATGACACTGTTTGAAAAAATTCAAATTTGTGAGCAACATTCAGGTCTGATATATGTAAGCACCATAAGGTGTATTCTCCAAACATTGTCTGGGGCTACCAAAGCGTTAAAAGGTTTGGATGGTGAAGAATTTGACAGGTGTGTTCAAGATAACTTACTTTATCAATAAGTGGATTCTCCGACTGGAGAGGGAACAAAACTAGACCTCCTTTTGGGTAATAAGGCAGGGCAGGTGACTGAGGCGAGCGTGAGGGAACCCTGTAGGTCTAACGACCATAATTTCATTAGTTTCAGAATGTCTATGCAAAAGCATAAGCCTTCCATGAAAGGTAAAGGTTTTAATTGGAGTAAGGCAACTTTCAAAAGTTGATTATAATAGACAGTTCGCAGGTAAAAGGACATCTGACAAGTGGGAAGCGTTCAACAGTGTGATGACGGTTCAGAGGCATTTTGTTCCTGTTAGAGTGTAGGGTAAGGCTGGTGAGATTAAAGAGCAGTGGATGAATAAAGATATTGAGGTTCTAGTCAAGAATAAAAGAGAATCTTATTTTAGATATAGACAATTTAGTTCAATTGAATCTCTTAAGAATGCTCATAGACTCTCTTTTTATATTGTTTTGAGAGAGAAATCAGGAAGGCAAAGAAGGAATACAAAATAGTATTGGCAGATAAGGTTAAGGATAATCCAAGGAGATTCTGCAAATACATTAAGAGCGAGAGAGTAGGGCCTTTTAAAGATCACGGACGTTGTCTTTCTTTTGAACCCCAGGAGCTGGGGTTCAACCCCTACATTTAGCGTTTAGTTTTTGCTGTGGAGAAAGAAATGATGCCTAGACAATGCAGAGAAATAAACTTTGATGTTTTAAAAGCAGTCCATAGAAAAGCAGTTACAGAATTGAAAATTCAGGAGGTCTTTGAGAATATAAAGGGGGATAAGCCTCCGGGACCTAATCTAACGTATCCCAGAATGTTGTGGGAAGGAAGGGAGGAAATTACAAGATCTCGTACGGAAATTTTTGCATCATCTATAACTGCAGTTGAGGTGCCTGATGACTGAAGAATGGCCAATGTATCTTTTTTGCTTCAGGAAGGTTGTAAGGAGAAACAGGGGAACTATAGACCTCTGCGTCTGACTGCGGTTGTGGATAACTTGTTGGAGGTGATTATAAATGATCGGGTTCATGGACGTGTAGAGAGGCGAACCTTGATTTAGGGATAGTCAGCATGGTTCTGTGTGAGGAAGTTAGTGTCTGTCAAACTTGATTGAGTTTTTGGGGAAGTTACAAAAAGGTTGATGGCAGAGGAGTAAATGTGTTTTTAGATTTTAGTGAAGCCTTTGGCAAGGTTCTGCTTGGTAGACTAATTAATTAGTAAAGTTAGGTCACATGGGGTTCAGGGTGAGCTTGCCAATTGGATATGTAATTGGCTTAATGGCAAGAGACAGAATAATGGTGGAGGGTTGCTTTTCGGACTAGAAGCCTGTGACCAGCAGTGCTCCACAGGGATTGGTTTTGGGTCCACTTTTGATTGTCATTTATATAAATAACTTGGATGAGAATGTGAAATGCGTGATTAGTAATTTTTGCAGCTGACACCAAAATTGGTGGCATTGTAGGTCGTGAAGAAGGTTTTTAAGATTACAGAGGGATCTTGACCAAAGGGTCATTGGCTGAAAAATGGCAGACGGAGTTTTGCGAGGTTTGCATTTTGATACAACAAAGGGTAGGTCTTGTACAATTAGTGGTAGGATCTTTGGGTAATGATGTAGAACAGAGGGACTGAGGGGTGCAGGGTTTTAACTCATTGAAGTTCCTGTTGCGCATAGATGGGATGGTTTAAATGGCGTTTGACATGCTTGTCTTCATTGCTCAGTCCTTTGAATATGGGAGTTGGGAAGCCTTTGTGAGGCCTCTTCTGGAATATTATGCCCAGTTCTGGTTTCCCTGTTATTGGAAGGATATTATCAAGCTGGAGAGGGTTTGGAAGAGATTTACCAAGAAGTTACTGGGTGTCGAAGTTTTGAGTTATAAAGAAAGGCTGGATAGGCAGGGACTTTTTCATTGGCGTGTAGGTGGTTAACACATGGAAATTTATAAAATGAGAGCTATAGACGGTAATTATCTTTTCCCTAGAATGAGGATTTAAAGACAAGGGGGAATATTTGTAAGGTGAGAGGAGAGAGATTTAAAAACATTTTTATTTTGAGTGGTTTGCATGTGAAATGAACTTTGAGAATATGGTGGATGCGAGTCCAACTACAGTGTTTAAAAGACAGTTGGATTAAGTACATGTATAGGAAAGGTGTGGAGGGATATGGGTTAGGAGCAGGCAAGTGGGACTAGTTTAGTTTGGGATTATGTTTGGCATGGACTGGTTGGACTGAAGTGTCTGTTTCCATACTGTATGATTCTGTGACTCAGATCTTCAACATCAGTTATAAACCTGGAATGTAAGGTTAGCATTCAATGAGCTATAAAGTTTAGTTTATTAAAATGTCATTCTATAATGCAAATGTAAAAGAACAGTTATATAGAGATCTGGATTAGATCCAGGAATATTTGATGCTTAGTACTCAATTTAACTCTTGGCCGACTAGATACCGATGTCTGTGGATGAGCTTGGTGTTAAAGAAGCTAAATAATAGCTTACATCAGAAGTCTGTGTTTAGGATTCTTCCTGGAACTTTTTTGTGTGGTGCTGAATTTAAAGTACTTCTTAGCTTTGAGTTTGCTTGACAGAAGATTTAAAATCAGCTGCATTTGTGTATTTGTTTTGAGAGTTCCCTTTTACTTGCTAATTCTACCCAAGGGTCTCTTGATACATTATGGCATCTTGGGGATCATTTGCTTCTGCTTTTGAAACTGAACCTACGATCTCGCCATCCTCTGAAATTTACTTGGATTTAGTTAAGCTCCCCATGATTTTAAAAACCTTTCAGGTGACCCCCTCAGCCTCCTATGTTCTAGTGGGGGGGCACCCCAGCCTATCCAGCCTCTCCTTATAACTCAAGACCTATAATCCAAGTCTTGGTAACATTCTTATGAATTTTTTTCTGCACCCTCTGTAATTTAGTAATAATCTTTGTGTACCCGGGCGACCAGAAAACTGGGGTCTCACCAACCTCCTGTACAACCGCATCATGATGTCCCAACTCCAGACCCTGTAGTCTGAGCAATGGAGGCAAATGTACCAAATGCCTTCTTTACGACCCAATCTATTTGTGCTGCCACCTTCAATGAATTATGTATGAGAACCCCCGGGTTTCTCTGTTCATCAACATTAGAGCCCTACCATTAACTGTGTAAGTCCTGCACTTGTTCGTCCTACCGAATGAATTGTTAAATTGGATATTCAAAACTGGTTGTTTCTCGTTTTCCAACTTTTTTTGGATCAAAAAAAATTCCAAAGTTTTCCTGTTTCATGGCTGTATCTTATTTAGTTTCTCCTGAATGTGATTGATATCTTTGACAAAGAATTGAATATTCAACTTTTTGGTACTGGTACAAAGTGTAACAGACATCAAGTAACTATAGTATGAGGAGCAAGTTTCTCCTTAATTGCAGTCTGCTTGTTGAACTTGTGTTTCTGATTCTCCAACCAAGTACCTTTGCAATTTTTGAAGATTATCTCAAATATTTGTGATTTGAATTGTGCAAAACTTTTTTCACCAATTCTGAGATAGCCACACCCTGTTAGTTGATGTGAATGAGTGATGTTCCCATGTTGAGTGTTATGGATGTGAGTTTGCTCGCTGAGCTGGAAGGTTAGTTTTCAGATGTTTTGTCACCATTCTAGGTAACATCATCAGTGAGCCTCCGACGAAGTGCTGGTGTTATGTCCCGCTTTCTATTTATTATCTTAATGAGCATTATCTTAATATTTCTATTTTCCTCTTGTCAACTTAGTGTAAAACTATATCTCAGTCTGCCTTTTTTAAAATAAGTATTACATTTATTGCTCAACTTTGTAAACTGAGAAATATGGTTTTTCTCCATTCAAAAGAGAATTTTTCCACTACAGGAAGAGAAAAATATTCAGATGATTTGACCATCGTAAAGTAACCTGGGCCACCATTTTGCTTTGTTGTTCCTTTTCTGCATTTCTGTTGCCTTTAAACTACTTGATTTATTATCCACTTTGTACATTTTTAGGTGACCACTGTGACTGAATAGCCTTAGCAATTTATTTCATATGGGTACTTGACAATTTCCCATATTAGAAATAATTTGGACAGTTTCACAGCAACAGATATTACATTGGAGAATACCTTGAAGATGCTTGCATTATGATGAAATATATTCTTGATGTTCCCATGTTTTCAGCATATGGTAGTGAATGAACATCAAATTACATTGTGAATCTGTAAAGCATGGGCATTATAGTGGTTGGGGTTTTGATAAACTGGATAATTGAGTTTCACTTGAGACTAAATAAGCAACTGTGATCTTTACTCCATCTGCAGTCAGGAGAAGACATGTTTGCTTGTGACGAGATGAAATACAGATGGGATTTAACATTAAAGAGAACAAAAGTCTGAATGCTGGGATCTTAAATTGTGCAATGTTTTATTACCTTCAGGAATGTTGAATAATTTAATTGTCAGAGGACAGATGCCTGTATAGGATTTAGCACATTTTTTAGACAAATAGCAATTCAGAACTTGTGATGAATTTAAACAAATTTTCTTTCACCCCTTCCATTTGGCTTCATGCAATAATGGAATTTCAAACATTTTTGTGTGAGTGGGCCAAGTGCAAATATTGACATTCTGGGACTTGTCTCCATTTGAAGAAATAACACCTGACTTTACACTTTTTAAAAAATTGACTGTTTAAAGTGGAGCCATTCTATTCTTTCAAGAATATAGTTCTGGCTAATATATATCAACAATGTAGTAACTGAAAGATATGTAGCTGCAATGTTTCCTATTCCTAGAATTCCACTGCACGCTGCTACAGGGGGAGCCATCAGAGAGAATCATAGAACCCCATTAGTGCAGATAAACGCTGCTCGGCCCATTGAGTCTGAACCAACCCTCCGAAGATCATCCCACCTGCTCCCACCCTATCCCCATAATCCCATGTTTCCCGTGGTTGATCCACTTTGTTAGCACAACTCGAGACACTGGGGCAGTTTAGCATGGCCAATCCACCTGACTTGCACTGTGGGACAAAACTGGAGCACTGTGCAGATAGAGTGAAAACTGCAAACTCCACACAGTCACTGAAGCTGGAATTGAACCTGGGGCTCTAGCGCTAAGGCAACAATGCCAACTTCTGTACCACTATACCAGTCCTATTTAAGATTGCACATAGGAAGACAAAACTGAACAGCAGAATGAAAGCTATACTCTAGGTTGGAATCAGAGATAATGGGAACTGCAGATGCTGGAGAATCCAAGATAACAAAGTGTGAAGCTGGATGAACACAGCAGGCCAAGCAGCATCTCAGGAGCACAAAAGCTGACGTTTTGGGTCGAGACCCTTCTTCAGAGAGGGGGATGGGAGAGGTTTCTGAAATAAATAGGGGGAGGCGGACCAAAGAAGGTGGAGAGGAGAGTATAGGTGGGGAGGGGATGGTCAGTCCGGGGAGGACAGACAGGTCAAGGAGGCGGGATGAGGTTGGTAGGTGGGAAATGGAGGTGCGGCTTGAGGTGGGAGGAGGAGATAGGTGAGAGGAAGAACATGTTAGGGAGGAGGGGATGAGCTGGGCTGCAGTGGGGGAGGGGGAGATATAGAACGCATCATCCTCCGACACTTCCGTCATCCACAATCCGACCCCACCACCCAAGACATCTTTCCGTCCCCACCCTTGTCTGCCTTCCGGAGAAACCACTCTCTCCCTTGTCCGCTCCACACTCCCCTCCAACCCCACCTCACCCGGCACCTTTTCCTGCAACCACAGGAAGTGCTACACTTGCCCCCACACCACCTCCCTCACCCCCATCCCAGGCCCCAAGATGACTTCCATATTAGCAGATGTTCACCTGCACATCTGCCAATGTAGTATACTGTATCCACTGTACCCGGTGTGGCTCTGTCTACATTGGGGAAACCAAGTGGAGGCCTGGGCGCCGCTTTGCAGAACACCTCTGCGCCATTCGCAATAAACAACTGCACCTCCCGGTCGCGAACCATTTTAACTCCCCCTCCTATTCCTCAAACGACATGTCCTTCCTGGGCCTCCTGCAGTGCCACAATGATGCCACCCGAAGGTTGCAGGAACAGCAATTCATATTCCGCTTGGGATCCCTGCAGCCCAATGGTATCAATGTGGACTTCACAAGCTTCAAAATCTCCCCCTCCCTCACTGCATCACAAAACCAGCCCAGCTCGTCCCCTCCTCCCTAACCTGTTCTTCCTCTCACTTCTCTCGTCCTTTTCCGTTGTTTCCGTTGGGCAGGGAGACTAGGACCTGTGGGCACAGCCTTAAAATTAGAGGGGGTAAATTTAAAACGGAAATGAGATGACATTTCTTCAGCCAGAGAGTGGTGGGCTCGTGGAATTCCTTGCCACGAAGTTCAGTGGAGGCTGGGACGTTAGATGCCTTCAAGGCAGAGATTGACAAATTCTTGATCTCAGAAGGAATCAAGGGCTACAGGGAGAGTGCAGGGAAGTGGAGTTGAAATGCCCATCAGCCATGGTTTAAATGGTGGAGTGGACTTGATGGGCCGAATGGCCTTACTTCCACTCCTATGTCTTATGGTCTTAATACTTGACCCCGTCATGCACAATTCAAGAAGGAAGCTGAAGCATGCTCAAAGTTTAACTTCCTTTCTGGCTAACTTACCTGCCCAGATTTTAAAAAGTACATTTTAACAGCTTTTAGATTGGACCACACTTAAAACTGTCATACTGCAAAATAAATTAAAAGTAAAGTATTTTAAACTGTAATAACAAGGTATAGAGCTGGATGAACACAGCAGGCCAAACAGCATCAGAGGAGCAGGAAGGCTGATGTTTCAGGCCTTGACTGCTAGCATTGGTCTCTCAGAGGAAAATGAAGCAAGATAACCTATTCTAGATCTCTATCCAATGATTCATACTAAAATGATGCAGGTATACGTGATGGACAGTGTAGAACCAGAATATTATTCCATGCTACACACTCTGAACTGATGCATAAAGAACGCTGACACTGAAACACGGACAGTTGCATCTTGGAAACCATCCCCGCAGGTTCAGCCAGTTGCAGGACAAAGCATTATAGAAGTTAACAAAACTAAGAACACGTGAAGAATCTCTTGAAACACCAGAAATGTAACATTGTTACAGTTTAAAATAGTTTCAGAGATTGGAACTTTAGAGGCTGGAGAATCTGAGATAACGAGGTGTAGAGCTGGATGAACACAGCAGGCCAAGCAGCATCAGAGGAGCAGGAACGCTGACATTATGGGCCTAGATTTCCTGAAGAAGGGTCTAGGCCTGAAACGTCTGCCTTCCTGCTCCACTGCTGCTTGGCCTGCTGTGTTCATCCAGCTCTACACCTTGTTATCTCAGATTCTTTAGCATCTGCAGTTCCTCCTGTCTCTGAAACTATTTTAAACTGTAACAATATTACATCTCTAGTGCTTAAAGAGATTCTTCGTGTGTTCTTAGTTTTGTTAACTTCTATAATGCTTTGTCCTGCAATTGGCTGAGCCTGCTGGGATGGTATCCAAGATGCAACTGTCCGTGTTTCAATGTCAGCGTTCTTTATGCATCAGTTCAAACAGTGTGTAGCATGGAATAATATTCTGGTTCTACACTGTCCATCATGTATACTTGCATCATTTTAGCATGAATCATTGGATAGAGATCTAGAATAGGTTATCTTGCTTCAATTTCCTCCGAGAGACTGATGTTAGTACCACTGCAGTGGCTGAGATCAGCTAATTCTGAGCAAGAATCAATTGTGGCAATTATCTTTCTTGTAATGACTGTGGCCATGATCTTTGAAATGGATTATCCCTTGCAGTGTTGAAGTAATTATTTAGAATTTATGAAGTGATTTAAAATTGTTTCAGTACAGTTTTAGCGGTACATTTGGCGTTGGAGACATAATTTACAGTTCATTATGATTCTCACATTTTCTAAGGGATTATTCATATGGTTACATGAAACTTGCAAACTAGACTGAACCTGTTTAACAAATTTGCATTTGGCAGCAATACAACTTCCATATGCATTACCTTTCACTAATGGTATGATATAGATTTTAGTACAAATTTGTTAGTATGTCTTGCCATTAAAATATTGTTAATATTAAAAAGATTGTTATTTTGGGGACTGGCAGAGTGTTCTTTTGGAATTTTATCAAAGGATAAAAGGTCCTGTAAGCCCTCCAGCCACACACAAACAGTACTGTGGTATAGAATGTAGATCAGCGCAGCATAGGAACAAGCCTTTTGGCATACTTTGTGCTGAGCACAGTGCCATTCTAAACTAATGCCATTTGCCTGCGCCTGGTCTGTATCCCTCTACTCTGTGCCTGTTAGTGTGTAAGTGCCTCTTTGCCTCTACCAGCACTCTTGGTAGCACAATCCAAGTACCTACAGCCCTCTACATAAGTAGAAAAAAATGTTTTCCTTGCACATTTACTTTGAAATCCCCCACCCCCCAACCCAACCTTAAATCTATGTCTCCTAGTATTTGATGTTTTCACCCTGGGGAAACAGACTCCAACTATCCACCTTATCCATGCCTCCCATAATTTTATTTACTACTTCGATGTTTATTACACTACCCTAGCTCCACAACCAGTCCCTGGTTGCTATGAATTGCCATACCTTTGTATCTAGGCTTGTGGACTTCTGGCATTAGTCAGTGGTCTGTATGGGTCTTTGTGGAGATTTCCACTGCTGGATAACATTTTCGGCCCTTGGTGTTCATGAAAGTAAAATGCTGTCATGCCAGCCAATGAAACATGTTACTATGCTGCTACTGCAAGTTTAAAAAATTGGTTGGGCTGCATTGTCATTTCACCAAACTGTCCTTTCTTCTTTCACATATATCTGACATGATTCTTTCTTTCCATGTTCTCTGTCTAGCCACCACTTAGTGGAAAACTTATTTCAATCTAGTATTGGTATGGGAGATTGGCAGGTTTTCAAGTTACTTGATGCTATATTTAATCTTGATTACAAAATGAATTCAACCTCAGTGGGACATTTAGAACATAAGCTTGAACATGTCTAATTTTATATCTGGCAATACAACATATTTCTGCTCTGCACACTGGTTTGTATGTGGATAAGACCAGCACGTTGGCTGTCATTAAATTCTCTGAAGAGTGTAACTGTTTAAAATGAATTTAAAAGAGAACATATAGGTAGACAGGCAGTGCATCACTTGAAGCTGTATATCTTAGCAAACCTGAGCTGTTAGTTGAGGTCAGCCACAAACAAATGCACAGATGAGAGCAATTTTGCTTCCTCAAGTGTTGGACTTTTAATGCCAGTAGTTGTGTTTTTCATGATGGGCAATATACTTCTGTTGACGCTGCAGCATACAAGCAAAGAATTACTAGGTGCCCATGACAGGAGATTAATGGGTGAAAGCCATGCCTGCCTTAATCAGGTGGAATTAAGAGCCAAAAACCCCTCTTTAGTTCCTGAAATCTAACAGCATTTTGGGACTCATCTATCCTGTGGCATTTTCAATAAATCTCTTTCTCCACCTCCTCCCTCTCTCTCCCCACATCTCCCTCTGGCTTGGCCTGTTGGTCTCTACGTCTCTAGGCCTCCCTCCACTTCTGAGTGCTTACTGAGCAGGACGTTCAGGAGGAGGCACTGAGTTTGTTGGTACATTGAAAGATGATTTTGGGACTGTTTAATGCCACTCGTGTAGCCATCCTACTGCAGCTGGTTCTGTAGAACTTTTAAATGAAGATTGACCCCTGAAGACATTTGGCACTTTAAAAACACAGCTTTTCAAAGGTGTTTGGGCATGTTTTGTATTCCTTAACCTGATATTAAGCTTGTGAGGATGATGCTAGGTGATTTCAGGGAGGCATTGACAAATTGGCCAAATGGGCAGTCACCTGGCAGATGAATTTCAATGCAGAGAAATGAGGGTACACTTTCGAAGAAAGAATCAATACAGGCTGAATGTACAACTTTGAGGGAAGTACAGGTGCAGAGGAACCTTGGGGTTCACCTATACTTTTCTGAATGTAGCCAGGCAAGTTGAAACAGTTGTGAAGAAGGCTTATGGGTTTATAAGTAGAGGCCTACAGTATAAAAGCAAGGAAGTCATGCTGTACCTCTACAAATCATTAGTCAGTCCACATTTGGAGTATTGTGTTCAGTTCCTTCTTTAAGGAAAGGTATTCAAGCATGGGAGAGCCTGCAAAGGAGGTTTACTAGAACAACAGGAATTTTAAGTACAAGAAAAGATTTGAGAAATTGGGCTTATTCTGTTGGAGCAGAGAAGACTAAGAGCTGACCCCACTGAACTGTTCAAAATTAAGAACAGTTTTTACAGGGTAAAGATGATGTTTGGTTTCCATTAATTGGTTTGTCAGTAACTCGGGGTCACAATTTTGAGATTGTCAGCAAGTGAACTAGGAATGAGATGAGAAGAAACTTTTTGACTCAGCTGGTTTTGGAATGTTTTGCCTGCGGGAGTGATGAAGTTGGATTCCATAGGAGGGTTTCAAAAGGTGGATTATATATTTGAATTTGATTCTTTAAAGGGCTGGAGAATTGAAACTTGCTGGGTCACTCTTTTGGGAGCCAGTACAGGCATGATGGGTTGACGGGCCTCCTGTATTATAAACTCCTGGTTCTGTAATCGCAATATCGGAAAGGTTGGGAGGTTGTCTCATGGAACATTTTAAATTGCATTCTTTTATATACTAGCTCTCCCAAATTCACTTTTGTTGAGAGACAGTTTAGTTTGAAAAGTGAAATTTTGTACACTTAAACTCCAGAATATTAAATAAAAATATTTTAGGTGAAATAAATGCCATTGCTTTCTTAAGCTGTCTCAACAACTATTCTCGCTCATTCTTCCCACAGTTCTGTCCTCCCCAGTTCCTGGATGATGTCTTTTTCCTTTTTTAATGTTCGTTTAACTTGCATGGAAACTGTGTCTCTGACCTTCATTCTCCAGTTCAAAATAGCCAATCTCATCAAATTTATAGACACGTTATCTCCGCCTGATTTATATTTGTTGAAGTGAAGAGATTAAGCAATCTTCCTCTCACTACTCATAGCAGTTTCAAGTAAAGAAATCACTCGGAAGAAAAATAAGTTGCTTTTTACATGCTATCAATTTTTAAAAAAGCCTGCTTAGTTGTTTGAATTTTGAATTTGTCAAATTGAAACAAACATACTCGTCTTGAGCCACTGCTGCTAGTTTGACGTTTTGTTTTAAATCAGCTACAATATAAAAATGAATTGTAGTGTAATAGTTTTGTTGTATTTAGAACTAGAGGTCATGAGTTCAAATGGTGCTCAGGTAAATTTAAAATTGAGGTTTGCTAAATTCTGTTAGCATTTTGCCATCTCATTACTGGGTTACATTCAGTCTTATATGTGTGTGATAACTTAAATATAGATTTTTGCTTCCTTTGGTAGTGCATATCTCTATATTACCTTGAAATCTATACACATTCTGCACATGGATGGGTGGGAACATTGGACATGAGATTGTATTGATTTGTTTTTTACTTCAAATTGGACATGACAGACCGTTTAGTAGATTGTGTAATTTAATTCATTTTAACACTTAATTGGTTATCATGTTTATACTACTTCCGTTTGTGAAAAGTAACTCACTGAATCAATTTAAATCATCTTAAAGATTGGCTAAGATATAGACAAAAATAGTTCTTTTGTTTAATGCCAACCTGGTCAATGTTAATTTATTCCAACTTTAAAATTTACTACTGCAGCCTCTTCATGAATTAGTATGACTAAAGTGCACAAAAACGCAGTTTCCTTTAAAGAACCCAGTGATGGTGCTGCTTGCAACAAATAATTCTTTTACTTTTATGCTATTCCAATGAGGATGTTTCTGTCGAACAAATGTTAGAACTATAGTTTCCTTGAAGTGCAAACTCCTCTGCAAGAGAAGGGGGGAGAAAAAAGTACTTTAAGGTAAATCCTTGTACAGCACATAGTCATTTAATTGATTTCTGAAATGCTTTCAGATTGCAAAAAGCTTTAAAGGAACAAAAAATATTTTTAGCCAGCGACTTTTAGACTTACAAACTGTGCAACTAACTGGTGTATGGAGGATTTTTTTTTAAAAAAAACATATATAAGTTACAGCTTTGGCATTTTTAAGCAAATTACCTGAAGTGACTGCTGCCCATCTGGGCTTGGGATGAGGGTTCTGCAAGAGCATTGGGTACAATACTATAAAGCTGCTTGTAGTTGACTCTTTAAGTCAACTAAGTGTGTGCATGAAATGTGTGCCGCTCACCTTTCAAAAATCTGAGAAGCTGGTAAACAAAACTGAACACGTATTGTGCACTTTCTTTATATACCGTGTTGCGTTGATTTCCCAAAGTATCTTTTCATACAAGTTTTGACATGGTTTGTCTCTGCTTGAATGACTGGCTGTCTAAGCTAAAACAATGTAAGATCACAGACAAAAGCTGATCTGACCTGCTGTCGTGAGGACAGAGTCCATACGAGTTTTGCAGCTACTGAACTTTGTTTAAAAATGGTTTAGAATACTTACACTTTTTAAAGATTATTATAACAGAATTAGTGCTCAAATTCATAAATCCAACAGTCAAGCCATTAATTAGTGTTCCAAAAGATGAAACTGTAAGTTTATGATCTAGAATCTGAGCTGTAGGTTTCCCAATGGAAGCACCAGATAAATGTGCTGAACAACTTTTCTTGTCTTTGTGATCTTTTTGCGACTGAAGAAAATTTTTAAAAATCCAAATATAGTAATGCTTTAAATTTTAAATTGTGTATCGCATTTGTATTCATAAAACTGACTATAAAAGTCTTCAGAATTTTGACTATTGTTGACTATAAATGTCAGCTTTAAAAGTGTCCTGTTTATTTTCAATGCCCCACTGTGTTTTTCTTTCTCTTTCCAGTTGTCTATCACCATGGAAACAGTGCAACTGGTGGACATTACACTACAGATGTCTTCCACATTGGTCTTAACGGCTGGCTGCGCATTGATGACCAGATAGTGAAAGTGATAAATCAGTACCAAGTTGTGAAGCCCTCTGCTGAACGTACAGCCTACCTCCTGTACTATCGCCGAGTTGATCTGCTGTGAACTGTCAGTGCACTGTTGCTCTAGCATCTCACCCTTCAGAGCACCAACTGTCAGATAAACCCTTCCCTCCCTCATTGCAACTTTTCAAATCCACTCTCAGTAACTTCAGATTTAAGTTCAAAGGGGAAAAACCTGGGGATGTGCACCAGCAGCAAATCTTGTAGATATATGTCTGTGACATCTTTCATAACATTTTAACTTCATACAAATCAGTTGCTAATGTTTTTGCTTTTGATAATAGGTAACACTTGAGCCCATGTTTTTGGGGGAGGGATAAGTGTTCCATTGTACTGAATGCTTTGGTGTTTTGATGAGAAAAACTCGCGTGTGATATTACTGGGTGTTGAGTAGCAGTAGGATGCTGACAGTTTTTAAACAAAAAGCTTAATGAAAATGCTTAAAACTGCACGTTACAAAATAACATGCAATTCTACATTTGAGGTTGAAATATTGAGACTGCTTAGATGGGTGATTGTAACTTTTAATGCAGTTACTAAGACTTCTGATTGCAATTATGCTTCTGTGTACACAGTTGAAACTTGATATAAAAAGAAAAGATGATTGATATAATTCCATTAATGGTTCAGTCTGGCTTTGTTTACTTTGTGGTTTTGCTCTTCTCTCATTGTTGAAATGGAGCTGTACACAATTTAGTGATATTTATAGAAAATTGAGTTTATCACCCATCAGTTAATAAATTCATTTCAAGCTCTTTAAATAACTGGGTGTGAATTGGATGCAAGATCACAATGGTGCAAAGAATTTTGATTTGAGAACAGTCTGTTTCAGCTTTCCCAGTATTGGTACCAGAAAATGGCAAAATTTAAAACCCTCTGCAGTTCTAGAATTGAGAGTTACCCTATCAAAAACATGTAGACAAAAGCCACCTTTTAATTTTGTTTCTACCACCTTAATTGGGTTGTAGCAAAATACTTGCCTGTGAAATTTCACTGTAATTAAATGCTTTTTTTTTGCTAATTATAACATTCTTACAAACTTGCAGTTAACTGACAACTCATTCCACTGTTGATTGCCACACAACAATTATAGTGTTCTCACCAACTTATTCCCATGCCGGTGGAATTAATTGCTCGTTTGGGTCAATTAAATGTTATCACCTGTCCAATAAGCTAGCAATGATCTCATCAAAAGAAGTCCTCATTATTGCCATACTTCTGTCAGCTAACAGTTTGAATTAAAGTGCACCTGTATTTTAATGAACTGAATTCTTATTACTGCCGTAAGAAATGTCTCTCAACCCATTAGGCTGCGGCAAATGTTTTTAGTAATTGTTGTGAGGATACCAGTTTCTGTTGGGATGGAGGGTAGCTGGTGCTGGGGACTTAATCTCTGTTTTTAAAAACTTTTTCCATGTTTGGTTGCCAGGGATTGATAGACAGCTATCTGCAATTTTTGCTTGATGATCTGTTTAGTTCATGTATTCAAAAACTTATTTTCCCAGCCTTTTTAATTCTTCACTTGTGCATTCCCTCATAAAGAGTTCCCCTATCTTCAGATCCTTTCTTAAATGACCAAACATGGCTGACATTTTAATGTGAGATATTTTCGGAGCTTTTTAAAGAACTATACATACGTGGTAACCAAATGATTTGCTTTTAGATTCTGTGAACTTGATCTTGAGTTAATTTGTTGTCTTGCAGATGAAACTACCTTGAATAAAAGTCTATTACTATGAAATATTGCAAGTGTAATCTGTTTAACCAAGACGTTTGCCCCATATCCTATTTGAATCTTCATTTTATGTAATATGCTTTATTTATCAGAATGATGGCAAAAATGGTTCCAAGTTTGCACAGTATCTGTTGCTTGCTATTTGAAGTTTTAATCCTGCATATGTTACAATAAATTCAGTTATAACTTTTTTAACCATTTCTTGGTTAAAGTGTGTGTTTAATATCAAACCTGCAGATTGATTAATGTTAAAAGTTGTACCTAAATAAGTTTAAAGTGTGAATTTTTCTCCAGTTAACTTGATAGCATTCTCGTTTTCAGATTTTTGACCTGTGAAAAGTGCTAAATACCGCCTAAAAATTGCAGATTAGTACCATTATTAGTTAGAACGGGTTTTCTCACCCTGCTCAAAGTGATGCATTATGTTACCAGATCAACTCTACCTATTGACACAAGCAAGGAATTTATGAAACTTTCCCATTTGGGGAGACTGATGATAAAGCTTCAAATCGCCAATTAGAACCAGTTCAGTACCACAAAACCAATTACACCACAGCAGTGGTTTATTTAAGTAATTTTAGCAGCCCAGTGGCATGCAACAGATGGTTCACTTGGGGGGAGAATTGTTTGTTTTATGCTTTTGTTTGCTTTAGTTTGGCAGATTGAGGTGAAATTAAACACGCAGTCTGAAGAGCAGCTGCCAATTTGCTCATGGTGCATAATTATTTGGTGGCACTATATGAACTTCATTCATAAAACTGACAGAATTGTCCTTCAGTTCTTCGACAATGTTTAATTTGGCTGTACAGCCCAGGAAACCAGACCTCAAGCAAGCAACAAATGTGAACTGAATTAAAATAGTGAACGTGTTTTTTCCAAGAGTCTTAATTTTGTCATTATGTCTAGTGCCTTCATCCGATTTTTTTTTTCAGTGTTTGCCAGGAGATGAAGTAGTAATATCAATTCTCATTTTTGAGTTTTACTTGTATAGCCAGATGAAACTTCAGGACTAAACTATAAAATACAATAACTACCTGTTTTACGATTCATTTGCGTTCACAATGTGATTCACGTGTACTGGAAGCTCCCTGTATTCACACATAGGACCTTGTCTTTGCAACAAGGAACATGTGCCTTTTCAACTTTAACAAAAGCGGAACAATCGCTCCCTGGTGTATTCCCCATGGCAATGTTGAGTCAGTCAAGTTGTCTGGTTTAAATTTAAACAGATATGTGGCAGTTAACTCTTCCCTGATGCATGTCTGTGGAAAAGCCTGTACCAGTCAGAGTCCACTTACCTTCCAGTCGGCACCCTCTTCTCATACAGTGTAAACTGTTATTTCCGTTAGGATCTTTTAATTTTTGCAATTCTGTCCTGATGTGCAAGATGGAAAACTTCATCAAAATGTTTCTGTTTTCAGCAATACCAGAACTGAAACTATTCATTTCAGTGATGCAAGTAGGGTTCACCAGAAATACACTGAATAACTTATTATGCAGTTGAGTTTAGAACAATGCGAAGGTGTAAATCTCTTGCCAACTTCTGGTCCCCACATATGCACAGTCAACCACGTGAGTCTGTTAATTGTCTTAAATTACACTGCTGCTCCAGAGATTTTGCTGCGTTTGTATCCCAACGAGGGATTGCATTAATCTTCGCATGAAGTTGAAGTACTTGTCCCTTAGGTAGACACCAGAAGAAATTGAGGCTGGTCTATTCAAAATTGAATTTTTAATGGTGTACAGTGAATCTTAATTACGTTAACTGCATCTCAGTTTTTTTCATTTTTAGCCCACAGTCATTTTCAAGTGTTTAAAATTCCCACCATAGGACTTGTTGGTTCACTGAACTGTGACTGGGTTTTGTACAAACATTTCATCTCCCTCCGAGATGACGTTGTTAGTGCTGTGTAGCCTCCGTTGAAGTTCTGTCCCACTCTGAATTTATATGATCCAGCTCCTCTGATGCTGCTTGGCCTGCTGTGTTCATCCAACTCTACACCTTGTTATATCACGGTGGGCCGTCTTATTTCTGGTTTTGTACCATAATGGTATGTAGATGGGGTCTATTTCAACACGTTTGTTAATTGCATCAATGGTTGAAAACCAGGCTTCCAGGAATTCTCATGCTTGTCTTTGTCTTGCTTGTCCTTGCTCTGTAACTTTTGTCCCAGTCAAATTGATGCCCTTCTATTTTGGAATGTATTGAAACGAAGGAGAATTGGTCAGACAGTTTTGCTGTTTCGCCAGTTACACTCAAAGGCAAATGACCCCATACCCACAATGAGCAGGACAAATGTGATATAAAAATACCATGCAGCAACTGTGAGAAACACTACATAGGCAGATGGGGAGGAAACTTGCCACCAGGATACATAAACACCAACACGCAGCAGAACTGCACGACCAGTTCTACCCACCGTAACACACCGGATCATAAGTTCAGAACGGGATGGAACAACAGTGCTTCAACAGAGGCACAGGAGGTCAGTTAAAAGGAAAATGAAATGTTTGCATGAAAACCAGTCAGCTCAATGAACCAATCGCTACCCAAGCTACAGATCTTTGTTAAAACGTGAAGTTTCTGCCATAAATCCATTTGCCACTTCATCTCCTTTCCCCTTTTAAGTTACTCCTCAATTGATTTTGATCGATGTCTTGTCACATCTCAGTAATTCTGCTAGAGCTGTTTCTTTCCACTGCAGTGATACGCCTTTAGACATGTTTCTCATTATCCAGTTTCTACATAAAGCTTCATGGTGACAAGGTACTGTTTTCAGCCAGGACTCATCAATCAAATCAAAAACTTTTTTTCAAGTTTCTTGGTGTTGCAGATTTCTCTGCTGCACTCAACAATTTTTGTTCCTGGGCGAAATCAAAGTAAAAGGCTGTACGCTGATCCCATTCCAGAAAACCCAGGTAACATACTTCTGCAACAGGATCACAACTCAAAGAAATACAGTTCTGTCACAGAAGCTGAGAAATAGATTCAAACCCCAGCCAATTGACCTCCAAGTTTTTGGGATTTGTTTTCTTGAGGTGTTCGTTATGTTCTGGAATACAGTGTCCAGTTCTGGTCACTCAGTTATAGGAAGGATATTGTCAAGCTGGAGAGGGTTCAGAAGAGATTTACCTGGCTGATGCCTGGCATGGAAGATCTGAGTCATAAAGAAAGGCTTGGACTCTCAATTGGCTTGTAGGGGGTTGTGAGCTGACCTGATAAAGTTTATAAAATAATGAGTGGGAGGAGAGAATTGAAGGTTATTGTCTTTTCCCCAATTTTGAGACTTGGCACGTTTTTAAGGTGAGAAAGAGAGATTTAACATGGACATGGCAATTTTGTTTTGTACGCAGGGTGGTTTAGGTGTGGAATGACCTTCTTCAAGAAGTGGAGGATGTGGGTACAATTACAACTTTTAAAAGCCATTTGCATGGATACATGAGTAGTAAAGGTTTGGAGGGATATGGGCCAGGCACAGGCAGGTGGGACTAGTTTAGTTTGGGATTACATTTGGCATGGACTGACCAGACTTTCTGTGCTGTTTGATTCTGTGATGTTAACAGTTTCTCTTGTGGATTGTTCAATGCGTTCCCTGTCATCCTCAGGTAACTTACACCACTGCTAGGACTCTGATCACTGCGGTGGCATTTTGGATACCTTCTCTTTTCTATTATTACTAAAACCTCATAACCCTCCCTGAAGAAAGTGTGTGCAATCTGTATGTAATTTGTTGTCATCTTGATTGCACCTATCAATCAAATGAATGCAGCATTTTATCAGCCCTGTATAAAGTGACTTCAGTCTCTTCAAACACCTTCCCCCTGTCTCAAGATAAGGTGAGAAGGTTGAAGCTATTGACTAGGCAAACCTGTATTGAGTGAGTTCCTGGGTCATCTGTAATCTTCATATCTACATCTATCTTGTTGGTTGTTTATTTCATAGACTGCAAAGTTGAACTGCAGTTCATAGAATTGAATCAACAAGTAAGGAATTGAGTTAAATTGAGGCAATGCCAGTTTTAGGTAGTTTGCTTATTAAGAAATATCAATATGTTTGGTAAGCCATGTCTGGAGTCTTGGGTAGATCATCCCTGTGTCAAGTATCCCTTGGCTTTAATTTGCTGTTGAAATATAAAGAGTTGTATTGTTGATCTTGCACTTTCACACCTTATAAGAAAACCCATGGGCTTAGAAAGGCTGTGGCTGCAGGAATATGGAATTGGCTGAGATGCAGGAAGCAAAATAGTGAACAGTTCTTTTTCAGACTGCGGGACACTACACAGTAATGCATTTTTTCTTCTTTTCTCCCTGGGTGGAGTTGCCTTTAGGAAAATTGCTTACTTTACTTGTTAATTGCCAGGGTTGTGATAGAGGCAGAAGGAGGTCACAATACTTGGAACTCTTGCAGTAAATAAAATTCTAACTCAAATTTAAACTTGGGAGTTAAAACAGCATCAAGCTTCATTTTAAAGCAGAATTTTAAACTTCTAATATACCTCATTCACTCTTTAAGACCCGACTCCAATTTTTCATGTGACTCCCAAACAGCAGACATCAATTGTCTCTACTCTGTGACCCTTTAGTATTTGGAAAATTCAATCAAATCACAACCTTACAAATTCCATGGAAAATAGCTCTCATTGTGTAGTCCTCGATGTATTCTTTGAAAGGATTATGCGCTTTTTGTTTAATAATTATTTCCAGCATTGTATCATCTGAAAAGTTTCTCATTTGCCTGTTAAGGTCAATGTCCTGATGATAGGTCATTATCCTGCAACACTGGACTGATTTTTTCCACCAAAGTATTAGTTTAGTACCAATTATGAATTGTGACTTTGTGATGAGGAAGCCCAGTCCATTAGTGTAAAAGATAAGACCCTTTCTCTCTTTATTCATGGCATGAGGGTGTCGCTGGCTAGGCAGCGTTTATCGCCCATCCCTAATTGCCCAGAAGGCAGCTAAGAGTCAACCACATTGCTGTGGGTCTGGAGTCGCATGTAGACCACAGCAGGTCAGGATGGCAGTTTTTTCTTCCCGAAATGGAGTTAGTGGGGGGGGGAAAAAGTTTTTTGTTTTTTTTTCTGATAATCGGCAGTGGATGCGTGGTCATCATTAGATTCTTAATTCCAGTTTTTATTTTATTTGAATTCAAGTTCCACCATCTGCTGTAGTGGGATTCGAACTCTGGTCCCTAGGACATTTATCTGGGTCTCTGGATAAAGTCCAGCAATATTACCATCAAGTCATTGCCTCTCCCAACTGAAGTACTCATAACTGTCTTCAACCAGAATGGGTCATCTGCTTAGCCCAAGCACTGTACAGTAGACCCAGAGATAATGGGAACTGCAGATGCTGGAGATTCCAAGATAATAAAATGTGAGGCTGGATGAACACAGCAGGCCAAGCAGCATCTCAGGAGCACAAAAGCTGACGTTTCGGGCCTAGACCCTTCATCTGATGAAGGGTCTAGGCCCGAAACGTCAGCTTTTGTGCTCCTGAGATGCTGCTTGGCCTGCTGTGTTCATCCAGCCTCACATTTTATTATCGTACAGTAGACCCAATTCAGTTCACTCACACGATATCAAGAAGTGGTTAGAGGCACCAGATATGGCAAAGCCCTGGCAACATTCCAGCAGTAGATATGAAGACTTGTGCTCTGAAACTTGGCACACCCCTAGCCATGTTTTCATCAAATAAGTGGAGCTGCAGGACAAACTTTTTAAAATCATGACTTTTTTTGCAAATTAACTTTCTTAACATAATCTTCAATAGCTGTCCAAGTTGGAAAGTTAAATCACAATGTGACTGGGTGAGAGTATAAAGTTCTGTTGTCATTAGCTTCTAGGTTAATGGTATCTGAATTTTGCATAGGGGTTAGACTTCAATATCTGGTAACAACTGTACATTACCACTTGTCAGCCAAGCCTGGATATTGCCCAGTCTTGTTGCATTTACACATGGACTGCTTCAGTATCTGAGCTGTCATGAATGGTGCTGAACATTTGCAGTCACCATTAAACATCCCTTCTTCTAACCTTATCATCAGTTGAGGGTCTTTGATGAAGTAGCTGAAGGTGATTGGGTCTAGGACACCTTGCAATGAGGGCAAGCATACCATAAGCCTCTTTTTCTACCTTATTTACCTGTGCTGCTACCTTCGGTGATCTACGGACCTGCATACCAATACACCCTAAGGGTTCTGTAATTCACTACATAATTTCCACCTGCACTTGACCTTCCAAATGCATCACCTTGCATTTGCCCAGATTAAACTCCATTGTCATTTTCCTGCCCACAGGAGATGGGACCTTTTTTTATTTATTATTTACACAAATGATCTGGATATGAATGTACGAAGCATGATTGGTAAGTTTGTGGATGGTACAAAATTAGGTGGTATTGTTAATAGCAAAGAAGGTTATCAACTTGATCAGATGGGGAAGTGGCTGAGGATTGGCAAAAGCAATTCAATACAGATGTGTGAGGTGCTGCACTTTGGAAAGTCAAACCAAGGTAGGACTTATACAGTGAATGGTAAGGATCTGAGGAGTGCTGTGGAACAGAGGAAATAGAAGTATATGTACGTAGTTCGTTGAAAGTGGTGTCACAGGTAAACAGGGCGGTGAAAGGCATTTAGCATGCTGGCCTTCATCAATCGAGGCACTGAGTACAGGAGTTGGGAGACTTTGTTACAGTTGTATTTCGTTGGTGAGGCCGCATTTGGAATATTATGTAAACTGGAAAGTGTGCAAAGAAGTTTTATGAGGCTTTTGTCAGGACTAATAGGCCTGAGTTATAGGGACAGTTGGCCAGGCAAGAGTTTATTCTTTGGAATGTAGGAGAATGAGGGGTGACCTTATTGGGGTGTATGAAATCATGAGGTGTACAGATAGGAAGAATACATATAGTCTTTTTCCCAGGGATGGGGAATTGAAAACTAGGGGACATAGGTTTAAAGTGAGTGGGGAAAGATTTAAGGAGGACTGGTGCGGCAACTTTTTCACACAGAGAGTGGTGCATATACGCAATGGGCTGCCAGAGAGTGTGGTTGAGGCAGGCACAATAACAACACTTAATAATCATTTGGATCGGTACATGGATGGGAAGGGTTTAGAGGGATACAGACCAATTATGGGCAATTGGACCTAGTTGAGTGGGTACCGTGGTCAGCATGGACCAGTTTGGGCTAAAGGGCCGGTTTCCATGCTGTATTATTCTATAATTCTATAATCGATATCTGTATCCTCTGACAATCCTCCTCATTATCTGCAACTGCACCAATCTTTGTATTGTCTGCAAAGTTAGTAATTAGAACAGTGATGTTTTCCTCCAAATCATTTATGCAGACAACAAACAACAGAGGCCCCAGCACTGATCCCTGTGGATCACCACTAGTCACAATCCTCCATTCTGAAAAACATCCTTTCACTGCTACCATCTGTCTCCTATGTCTAAGCCAGTTCTGCAGCCATCTGGCCAACTCATCCCGAGACCATGTGACTTCACCTTTTTGTGCTAGTCTGCCATGAGGGGTCTTGTCAAAGGCTTTACTGAAGTCCATGTAGACAACTTTAACCACTTTTCCCTCATCAGTCATCTTCGTCACCTCCTCCAAAAACTCAATCAAGTATGCGAGGCATAACCTCCCCACACAAAACCATGCTATCTATTGCTAGTAAGTCCATCTGCTTCTAAATGCGAATAGATCTTGTCTCTGAGAATCTTTTCCAATAATATCCCTTCCACCAACATAAGACTCATGGGTCTGTAATTTCCAGGATTATCCCTGTTACCCTTCTTAAACAATGGGACAACACTGGCTATTCTCCAGTCTTCTGAGACTTAGATGTCTGTCAAAGCTCCAGCAATTTGTTCTCTTGCCTCCCTCAATATTCTGGGATAGATCCCATCAGGACCCTAGGACTTGTCTACCTTAATACTTAAGCCAGACAACATCTCTTCCATTTTAGTAGCAACTTGGCTTAGAAGCTCAATACTCCCTTCCCTGAGATCATCTTCCACCAATTCCTTCTCTTTGGTGAATACTGACACAAAGTATTTGGTAAGGACCTCACCTACTTCTTTTGGCTTTTAGTTTCCCTCCTTTGTCCTTGAGTAGACCAACTCTTTCCCTGACTACCATCTTGTTTTTTACATACATGTAGAAAGCCTTGGGATTCTCTTTAATTCTGTTTGCTAATGACGTTTGGTGACCCCCTTTCCCCTTCAAATTCCTTATTTAAGGCCTTTCCTACTTTCCTTATATATTTCAAGGGATTCATCGCATCCTCCTAGACCTTATGTATACTTCCTTTTACTTTCTGACCATGGTCATAATATTTCTGGTCATCCAAGGTTTGTGTAATTTGCCATACCTGAACTTCAATCTTGCAGGAATGTGCAGCTCCTAAACTCTTAGCAACTGCTGTTTGAAATACTCCCACATGCCCAATGTAGATTTACCCTCAAACACTTCTCTCCAATAAAAATTATCCAGTTCATGCCTAATATTGTTGTAACTTGCCTTCGTCCAATTTAATGCCTTCGTACAAGGACAGCTATTATCCCTATCCATGAGGATCTTAAAACTCATAGAATTATGATCACTACTCCCAAAATGCTCCCTCACTGAAACTTCACTCACCTGGCCAGATTCATTTCCCAAAACCAGGTACAATATAACCCCTTCCCCTGGTTGGATTGTTTACATATTGTGTGAATAATTCTTCCTGAATGGTCCTTACAAATTCTGCCCCATCCAAGCCTACAACATGTAGTGAGTCCAAGTCAAGAGAATGGAAGCTAAAATCACCCACCAGAGCAACCCTGCTGATTTTACATCTTTCCAAAATCTCTCTCCATATTCTCTCCTCTATCTCCTGTTGCCTGTTGGGAGGACTGCATAATACATTATGACTTCACTTTTCCTTTACCTGAGCTCGACCCGTATTGCTGCACTGCACAAACCCTCTGATATGTCTTCCTTCAGTACAGCTGTGAGATACTCCCTTACCAGTAATGCATCTCCCCCAACCCTTTTACCTCCCTTTCTGTCACACATGGAACACTTAAAACCTGGGTCATCCAGTTGTCAGTCTTGTCACTCTTTCAGCTAAGTCTCTATAGTCACAATAATGTCATAGTTCTAAGTACTAACCAAAGCTCTAAGTTTATCTGCCTTGCCTACTATAACTCTTGCATTGAAACATATGCATTTCAGACCACCTCCCCTGTTCTTTTCATCAGCATTTCCCTGCCTGTTCTTGTTCTTAGCAATGTTTGCTTTGGTTTCTACTCCTCTCCCACAATTTCTGCATCTACTACTCTTCTCCTCTGGTTCCCATCCCACTGCCACACTAAACTCTCCCCAACGCTCTACCAAGTGTCCCCCAAAGGACATCAGTCCCTGTCCTGCCCAGATGTAACCAGTCCAGATTGTACTGGTCCCAATGCCCCACGAATCTGAAACCCACTCCCTCACACCACATCTTCAGCCATGTGTTCATCCTATGTAATCCTGCTGTTTCTACTCTGCCTAGCTCATGGCACTTGTGGTAATCCTGAGATAACTACCTTTTGAGGTCCTACATTTCAACTTTCTTTCTAGTTCTCTATATTCTGCTTTTAGAACCTCATCCCCCTTCTTTTTTTAACCTAGATCATTATTACCAACATGTACCACGGCTACTGGCTGCCCTCCCCCTCCAGAATGTCCTGCAGCCGCTCAGAGACATCCAGGATCCTTGGGCTGGGTAAGGGGGGAACAACATGCCATTCTAACCTCTTGTTTGCGACCACAGAAACGCTAATCTATTCCCCTTACAATTGAATCCCCATAACTATAGCATTTCTGTGCCTATCTCTCCCTCCCTCTGCATCAGAGCCAACTATAGTTCCATGAATTTGGCTGCTGCTGTTATCCCCAAAAGGCCATTCCCTTCAACAGCATCCAAAACCTGTTTTGCAGAGGAATAGCCACAGGAGATTCCTGCCTGCTTCACCCTCCTGCTCTGCCTGGCGGGCACCCATTCCCTTCCTGCCTGTGGAGTCTGAATCTGCGGTGTGACCACCTTTCTGTACGTGCTTTCCATGACACTCTCTGCCTCACAAATGCTCCACAGTGTGCCCAACTCTGAAACTCCAGCTTCCAGGAACTGTAGCCGGAGACAGTTATTGCGTACATGCAGGTCTGGGGCATTGGAAAAGTGTCGGGCTTCCCACATCAAGCAAGAGGAGCAGACTACAATTTGGAGCTCTCCTGCCAGGTCTTCCCCCTTTAAGTTAGTTAATCCTTCCAACGTTAAATCCTTTTAATACTAAATTGAAGCTCCTGATGTTCTCTGCTCCCATAACAATTTCTCAAAACTTACTTGTTACTCACTGATAACAGTTTCCAGAAACTGTTTAGGTTCAGACTCCTTTACTTGCTGGAACCACACTCCTGATTATCCCCTCACAATGTTCTGTCTCCTCTGAACCTACCTTACCCTTTTCTTTTGGTTAGTGGAGGAAGAAGGGATGGAAACACACAGTGATGTAATGTTTGGGGCCAATAAGTTCTTAACATCAGGTTCTTACACGATACCCTTCATGCCCACACTGACTGTGAAGTACATTCCCAGAGCTTATTCTTTTTTCATTTTATTTCAAAAATATACTTTATTGATTTAAAAAAAATCTCTTTGTATATGTGCATTGACTCAAAAGCACTTTGGTTCTGCTGAGTTGCATATTAAGCAAACAAGATTGTACCGTTGTTTACAAATATTTGATAAACTACCAGGGCCCCATAACTGCATGGAATACCATTTACCTTCAGCAGGAAGACTTCAGATGGTGGTCTTTCCCCACTGTGCCTTGTCAGCAGCTGCCCCAAGCTTCAATGCATCCCTCAGCACATAGTCCTGGACCTTGGAATGTGCCAGTCTGCAACACTCAGTTGGGGTCAACTCCCTGCTCTGGAAGACTAACAAGTTTCAGGCAGATCAAAGAGCATCCTTCAGGTGCAACTGATGTTTGTCTTGGTGTGCAACCCGGACCGTAGGGCACAGAGTACGGAGCTGCTTGGCACAAACCTCGACACAAACCACTGCATCTTCCTTCAGATTTCCTTTGCAAAGGCACGTTCCAGGAGGAGATGTGTGACAGGCTTAACACCCTGCAGTCGCTTCAAGGGCAGCATAGGGTGACCATCAGCCAAGTGATGTCTTGTTGGAAAGTTCTGGTCATGAGGCATTCTGCCAATGACTGTGACAGTCTGCTCACGGAACCATGCGACAGGAACCACCCTCTCCCTTTCCGTTAGGGTCTCGAGGACGCTACGTGCTGACCACTTCCTGATGGTCTCATGGTCAAAGTGTTTTTGTTTTCAAATTTCTTTAGGATGGACAGGTGATATGGAATGATTCAATTACTTGGACTGTTCAGTGGCAACAAGGTCAGTCCCACCCTTAGCAACACTGAAGACAGGTAGAGCCTCAGTACATAGTGAGACTGGCGTTTGCCTACTGAGGGTCTACACACAGCTTGATGTAGCCACACACAGAGGTGACTATCAGGGTGAGGGCAACATCGAGTACGTTCTTCCCCTCCTTATCCAGAGTTTCGTACACAGAGTCCCTGCAGACCCAGTCTACATTAGGCTTCCAGATGAAATGGAGGATGGCTTGGGTGGCTGAAACAGCACAGTTTTGGGGCATACGCCAAACCTGTCCTCCATAACACAACAGAGAGTGTCCCCACACCTGATGACCTGGTTTTACCCACAATGCAGAAGGAGCAGTGCTCCCAAAAGACACGTTTCTGCTTAACTTTGGCAATACGCTCCTTCCCAAGAATTTGTGCATGCCCCGGTCCCTCCAAACCATATTTCCAGCACCTTCAGGTCATCTGTTCTGATGGCGAAGGGAATGGGGAGTTGGTTGGCCCCGTTGCCAAAGAACATGGCCTCGCTCTTGCCTTGAATTACCTTGGCTCCTGAGGCTGACCTGGTTGCTGATGGTCAAGAGTCTGTGCACTGATAGTGGATCTGAGCAGAAAATGGTGACGCCATCCATGTACAGGGAGGCTTTGGCCGGCAGGCTTCTGCTGCCTGGAATAATCACCCCCCTTAGGCTCCTATCCTTCCTGTTGGACTGAGCAAAGGGCTTTATACAACACACAAACAAGGCAAGAGAGAGTGGGCAGCCCTGCCTGACCCTGGATCTGATCGGGAAGCTTTCTGATCTGAACTCATTGATTGAGATTGCGCTCATGATGTTGGCGTAGAGCAGTCAAATCTATTTGCCCATTCCCTCCCAAAAGTCCATTTTGGAAAGCATGTCCCACGTGAACATATGCACTATCCTGTCAAAGGCCTTCTCCTGGTCCAGGCTGATGAGGCAGGCATTGATCCCCATGTCTTGCACGTAGGCGAACGTATCCCTGAGGAGCTCAAGGCTCTTGGAGATTGTTTGACCAGTTTAGGACAGGTTTGGTCAGGGTGAATCACTGATCTCAGAGCCACCTTGACCCAGTTGGTGATAACCTTAGACAGGATTTTGTCCATTCCCAGAATGCAAACAAAAGATGAGTCAGCATCCTCTGGTTGGATGTTCTTCATCCTGCTTATCCACAATACCCTTCATGCCCACGTTGACTGCGAAGTCCACACCGGAATGCAAATGGAAGACAACTCAGCATGTCTGGTTGGAACATCTCCAATAATAGACAATATAACTATCACCCTTTGGCATTCAATGGTACTGCTGACTATCAGCATCCTGAAAGTGACCATTGACCGGAAACTGAGCCGCACTAGCCACATAAATGCAATGGCTACAAGAGCAATTCAGAGACGAGGAATTCTAAGTGCATAACTCCTAACTTCCAAAGCTTGTCCACCATCTGCGAGTCTCACGTGAGGACTGTGATGGAATGCTTGCAGCTTGCTTGGCTGGCACCACATCAGCAACATCTGCTCCCCCACCACCAATGCTCAGCAGCAGCAGTAAGTACTATTTACAAGCTGCACTGCAGAAATTCACTGTGCCTCCTTAAACAGCACCTTCTAAGTTCAAGAGCACCACCATATTGGATGATGGCAGCAGATACATGGAAAGAGCAACACCTACAAAATCGCCTCTGAGCCACTATTTATCTACACTCAGAAATATAATACTGCTCCTTCGGTGTCACTGTGTCAAATTCTTGGAACTCCCTCCCTAAAGGCATTGTGGATCTACCTACATTAACCAAAATACTGCACTTCAAGAAGGCAGCTCACTGCCGCCATCTCCAGGGCAAATAGGAATGTGTGATAAATGCTGTCCATGCCAGTGAGACCCACATTCTGTGAATGAATAAAAAGAGGCAAGTAAAAACTTCAAATGAAGTAGTATGAGCTGCAGATACTGGAGAATCTGAGATAACAAGGTGTGGAGCTGGATGAACACAGCAGGCCAAGCAGCATCTCAGGAGCACAAAAGCTGATGTTTCGGGACTAAACCCCTGAAAAAGGGTCTAGACCCAAAACGTCAGCTTTCCTGCTCCTCTGATGCTGCTTGGCCTGCTGTGTTCATCCAGCTCTACACCTTGTTATCTCTAACCATTTTGAATGTCATTTTGAGAATTGGTGCCTCTAGTTTCTCTCCGCTGTGAATGAAAGTAGCAAACTGCATATAACCAAGGAGAGATTAAGTAATAATAAATTCCAAATGCATGCAAATAGGTCCTCTCCACTCACTAGTAAATTCTCAACTAGATGTAGAAACCCTTTGCAAAAAATCAGATGTTTTGCTTCAGTGTTTGGCTACGTCACCTTTCCATTCTCACTGTATATTCTCAAATGTCTCACAATTGCCTATGTCAGCTACTACCTGGGAAAAATCTGCTATTTACATCTGCTGTTCTCCACACATGCTGCGTGCGCTGCTCAGTATTTCCAGTGTTTTCTCTTTCTCCTTTCAGATTTCCAGCTTCTGCTATATATTGCCTGTCTGTTGTCATTCCAGTAAATATATTGGATTAGATTCCCTACAGTGTGGAAACAGGCCCTTCGGCCCAACAAGTCCACACCGCCTCTTGAAGCATCCCACCCAGACCCATCCCCCTATAACTCACACACCCTTGAACACTGCGGGCAATTTAGCATGGCTGATCCACCTAGCCTGCACATCTTTGGACTGTGGGAAGAAACCGGAGCACCTGGAGGAAACCCACGCAGACACAGGGAGAATGTGCAAACTCCACACAGACAGTCACCTGAGGCTGGAATTGAGCCTGAGTCCCTGGCACTGTGAGGCTGCAGTGCTAAGCACTGAGCCACCGTGCCACCAAACTCCTTCCAAGTTCAGTGTATTTTTCCTGAGCTGCGCAACCTTGGAACTGGTCACAGTACTCCAGATGGGGAAGGAGGGTCCTGTTTCAATGGGACGCACTCCACCTGAGTGATGCAGGGACCAGGGTCTTTGTGAATTGCATGTGGATAGGGCTTTAAATTAAATAGTGAGTGTGTGGGTTCAGTTGCTTGGAAAATTGTGGAAAAAGTCAGAAGGGGTGGATTTGGAGTGGGCATGGAGGGCTAAGCGGAGGTTAAGGTTCCCAGAACTAATAATAAGAGAGAGAGTATAGAAAGGAAAGGAATCTAATTTCAGGCACAGCAGATAAGGGGATAACTATTTGAGGGGGGGGGGGGCAGTCAAAGCATGACTGAGAGTGTTGTCCTTAAATGCAGCAGTACATGAAGTAAAGAAAATGAGCTTGTAGCACAGATTGAAATTGGTGGACACGATGTGTTGAGTATCACAGAGCTGTGGCTTCAAGGCGATCAAAGCTGGGAGTGAAATATCCAAGGATACATGTCCTGTAAAAGGCCTAGGCAGATAGGCAGAGGAGGTGGGGTTGCACTGTTGGTAAGAAATGAAATTCAGTTAATTGCAAGAAGTGAAATAGAGTCAGAAGGCATATAATCTGTGCGGGCAGAGTTGAGGAACTGCAAAGGAATAAAGACCCTGATGGGAGCTATGTACAGAACTCTGAGCAGTAGTCAGGATACGAAATAGAAAATAAATCAGGAGATAGAAAAGGGATATAAGAAAAATACTATTACAATAATCATGGGGGACAATAATGTGTAAGTGGACTGGGA